>NC_090932.1:794466279-794769309 GCF_040938575.1 Ambystoma mexicanum | reverse complement strand
CGTGGCAGCAGTCTGTTCTTGTCCCAGTCTATAAAAAAGGTGGCTGGTTGTTGCCGGAAAATTACAGACTTTTGTCCTTATTAGGCGTTGCGGGAAAAATCTTCTCCACTTTTGTACTGAGGGCACTACATTCCTGGGTTGAGGAGGCCCAATTTCTGCACTTTATGCAGACAGCGTTTCGCCCATGGTGCTGTACATCTCATAATTTAAGGATCTTTGATTCTCTGCTTAGAGGAGCTTCAGAGCCTGGGTGGTCTCACATTTTATGCCATCTTTGTGGATTTCCAAGCAACCTTTGACGGAGTGAACCGAGCGAAGCTGTGGTCCAAAATAGAAATATGGGGGTGTCCGAAGTGGCTTACTAATGTCCTAAAAAGGTTTACATACTAACACGCAAGCACGGGTGTGATTGAATGACAAGGGTGGCATGTGTGCCCCGGTCCCGATCTTCAAGGGGATTATGCAGGGTTTTACTCTTGCCCGCCTGCTTTATAATATATGCATGTCTGATCGCCCTGCACGTTTCATTCAAGGCATTGGCTGCTGTCCTAGAATTGGTGGTAGGTCTATCCCTTGTATGCTTTACGACGATGACCTGGTGATGTTGAATTATACTTATTGTGGCACGAGAGCCATGTTTGACCCACTAGTAAAATATGCGGCCGGAAACAACCTGAGTATTAACATGGAGAAAACTAAGGTCATGGTGGTGTCATCTAAAAAGGTGAAGTGCCTGAGTTTCACTACCAGTTTGTGGACTTTAGATTATGTGACAACATACCCATATTTGGGGCTAGAAGTTAGTGACAACAGAATTTATATAAAAAAGGCTAAGATGGTTAAGACACGATGTATGACTCACTTGATTGTAACATATGCAAAAGAAATGGCTGGTTTCTCTCTGGAGGGGATAATAACACTCTACAGACAGTTTTTTGCCACATGGTACTCCATCGTTTAGATGCTTTGGCCATGGGGGATCTACACTGAATAGAATCAAGGGTTACTTTTGGAAGCTGATCTTAAGGTTATGCCTCTCGACCCCCATTGAATATCTTAGATTAAAGTTGAGGTTGGTTTCCCTTAGGGGCCAGATGCTGATTAGACAGGGACTATTACACTTGAAAATGTATTCCCCGCTGCAGTGCCAGGTACTAGCATTGTTGGGGTCTGGCCTTGGACTACGTCACAGCTACCGGGTAGAGAAGTTCAATCGATTCATTGCTAAGGTTTACTAGAGCATTGGTTGGTTCCCTGATTTTAAAAGAGGTACCAGGTTTGTAGTTATAAAACAAACTTTTAAACGTAAATTGAAGCAATGGGATTAGACAAACAACTATGCCCATCTGTCCACAATACGTACCTAAACTTACGTTTCAAGTGTGGTGCATCAGTACCTCCAACCTCAAAAATACTTGAGGTATTGCCCTAACCCAGCAGTGCAGAGATTCGTATTGAGGCTACGGATAAACCAATTTCGTCTGTAGATCTTTTGTGATGCCCAACTTAAGATACCCATCCATGGCAGGGTGTGCCGTATATGTAAGGTACCTGGCACCTTGGAGACAGCGAAGCAGCTCTTCTCTGAATGTGTATTGTTGGGCAACACATACACGACTACCCTGGCGGTTTGGTTCACAACTATGATTCAATAAAGCCGTCTGAAAGTGTGCATATAGCCTTGTTTCGGTTATGGTGCATAATTTTAAAGGATATGCCTAATACTAATTGATAGAGGTAGGGGCAATTATTTGATGACCTATCTATTGGATTTCTGTAAGGGTACCTCTTGTTTCATTGCTCCAATTTTTATATTTTTATATTTTATGTTTTTATATTGTTTGAAATGTATATTGAATGTATGAGTTTTTGTGATTTTAGAGGGTTTTTAGATATCCTAGTTGAGAGATACTAAATGTCTTATTAGAATTGGATAGGAGTAAATGAATACAAATTTACTGTGATATAATTTGCATAGCATGTATATGGAGTTTTTATAAGTGCATTTGAATTTCTTTGGGTTTGTACAACTTCTTTTGGAACAGAATACATAGAAATAAAATAAATAACATGATTTATTCGCAAAGAGTGCCCAGTCCCAGTATTATTAAATCGAACCCATGGGTAGTCATAATATGTCAACATTTTCTATTCTAACACCATCCATTTCAATGCCTAAGGGAGGAAGCTTTTTTTGGAACAAGACATTTTTGTTTTTGATGCATTTATAACTAATGTTTTGTGTGCCATAATATAAATTCATTAAAAGTCTTTTTTACACATTGGGAGGGATGTAGACAGTAAAATGGCAGTGTCTGCAAATAAGAGGATGTTTGTATGCTTGTTTCCTATCAAAGGGGAGTCATTTGTACACCCCAGTAAGGGGGCCATTACGCATCCCTGTCTCGCCCCTTTTGTGACAGGGAATGCTTCAGTTTGTTCACCTGGTTATCCCCATCTGACAGCAGCTATATTAAAAGTATAAGTGCCTTAATGCAGGTAACTTACTTGAATGGAAGAACCAGCTCATGCAAATTGGGGTCAACATTGTCGAAATCAGCTTTTAGGTCAATAAATGCCATGTAAAAGGGCATAGCCATTTGGGAAACCTATTTCTGAACGATCAAAGTTAATCAAAAGGTTTGTTCAACCATACCCATGCGCCTGGAAAAACCTGCTTGTGTATGGTAAAGAAGTTTTAACTCATCAATATATAAAAGCAAGTGCTTAGCAAGGATCCTTGCATAAACTTACCCCTGGCAGTCTAAAAGTGAAATGGCCTGTCCTATGAATGGACATTACTGTCTCCCTTTTCTAAATCGTAGGAACTATCGCAGCTGAGCGCCATGACGCTGGTGGCTCATGATATTTGTTGGCCAAATGAAGTTTTAAGAGAACTGGAGCTCAAACGAGGGTTCTGCTTTAAAAAGATCTAATGGGAAAGCCAACCTCCCTGGCGCTTTATTATTCGTTTGTGCATTAAGGCCAGAAACCACCTCTTCCTCTGTGAACCGCGATAGAATATCATTGGCAATAGACAAGCCTTCTGGCGCCATTGGAGTGGAGTTATATGTTGACTCAAAGTCGCTTAAAGTGGTGATACCACACAGAAGTAGGAATGGCCATGATAGGAAAAAGATCTGTCTTTACGTTACAATGACAAACAATCGTCCAGAACTTCTTTTTATCATGTTCACAGCATGCCTTCTTTAAATCTTTCCATCTACTTTCAATTTCATCTGCTTTTTTTCTTCTTAATTATAGCTTTATAGTCAGTTCTCATTTGCTTTACCAAATTTACTTTGTCATGACTATCAGATGTAATGGCTATTAAAAGATTATTCTTAGCTTTTTACCAATCCTCGTCAAACTAACTTTTGCATTTCTTTCTAATAGTGCCTCTGAGTTGAACAGATGGTTGAGTAAAAAGAGGGCATATAATATGAACTAGTTCTGTGCTTCATAAAAAGTGAGCAAGGAAGGCTCACTAGAATGTATTTCATTGATAAATACAGATAACATGAGATCAAATTCTCTGGGGATCTCACCCATTAGTTGTTCGTTATTTAAAGGCTCCGACGTTATATTACGTCCATTGTTTGATCAGGTAATGTCTTTTGCATAGGTTTCAGTAAGACTGTTCTGTATGTCATAGTTCAAAGTAATGACCAGGGCATTTTGGTCGCTTTCAGGGTGGTCCATAACTTGTGAGGTTTTGGGTAAATGCCAGTGAGGAATTCTGATCAAACAAACAATTTTTGCCTTGAAAAATGTAGTGTCATCCATTGTAAGAAAGTCTTGCCCTGAAAAATTGTTAATAGCCATTCCTTGTAGTGAAGTTGCACATTGAAAAATTGTTAATGTCCAACACTTGTAGCTGAGCCGCACTTTGACAAATTGTTACGGTTCATCCGTTGTACAAAAACATCACTTTGAAATATAGTTAAGAGTCATCCTTTGTAGTGAAGCCACACCTTGAAAAATGGTTACTGGTTATCCCTTGTAGTGGGGCTGTACCTTCAAAAATTGTTAAGGGTCAACCCTTTTACCAGAGCCATGCCTTGAAAAAGTATTAAGGGTCATCCCTTGTGTCATGGGTGCCTACCCGTGGAAGCTATGGCACAGGTATAGGTTGAGCAGCCATTAGCTTCCTCTCACGTTTCTTTTTGTTTCTCGAGGTGCGGTCTAGTCTTTTTTTCTGCTCCGTCCAACGTGCGGAATGCCAGATGGCATTTATTGTCCTTACTTCCGGCGTTCCGTGCGTTGCAACGTCGGAAGTTTCTCTACTCGAGTGCTTTGCTTGGTGTCATCGCCCCGCTCGTTCTTTCGAGCCTCTTCACTGTTTCTTGCTATTTTTCCTTCGTCTCTGGACTGCAGCCTCTCTGCCATCCCTTTCCTCGCCTCTACGCTGGTCTCCCCCCAGGGCTATCTCCCTTCCTTACCTGCTGGAGACTCCCATCCTCTACACTTCCCTCCTAGCGTTTCCCGGTCTCTCTCTCTCTCTCTCTCCATCAGCCGCGGCCGCTACTGCCATTCTTCCTCTCTCAACCCCGAAGAGTGGCCCAGGAGTTCTTTCCCCCCCTTTCTCTGGATCATCTTTCTACACCGGCTTCCCTCATCTGTTTTCTCCTGAGAAGTTACTTCACCCATGTGCTGACTTATTTGCTGCTGAGACCGGTTGCCAGAGATTACAAGACCAACTGCAATCAACTGTGGGGTTTTTTATCGCCAAAAGCTTTTTCCCCTGACATTACCTGCTTTGGTACTGGGGCCACAGGTGGCTACAGCTCACCGGTGGCAACTGTGGCTTCATACCGAGGCCAGTTCCAGTCTCCTCAACAGTATTGCGAGATCGTCGTATACAGCACGGATTCCAGTACTTCAGGTGAGGAGAAGGAGGGTGGCTCAGATTTGGACGAGAGTGAAGTGTTTTATGATACCTTGTACGAAAGCAGTGCCTTGAAGTATTAAGAACGATTTCTTGTACTAAAGAGGCACATTGACAAATTGTTAAAGGTCATCCCGTGAAGGGTCATCATTTGTAGCAAAGCTGCACGTTGGAAAAATAAAAGTCATCCCTTGTCCAAAAGCCATACCTTGAAAAATTGTTCAGGGTTATCCGTTGTAGCGAAGTCACTGTAAAAATGATTTATGGGACATGTATTGTACTAAAACAAAGCATTACAAAATTGTTAAGGGTAATCCTTGCAGGAAAGCCATGAATTGAAACATTTTAAGGGTCACCTCTTATAACAAACCAGCACCTTTAATAATAGTTAAGGGTCAGCCTTTGTTGTGGAGCTTTGCCTTGATATATTTGTGATATTGGAATGCCTTAAGGATCGACAGGGAATCCTAGTCCTTGTCCTACCATTTCTCTGCATGTGTTTTCTCTATGTTTTCTGTCACTGAGATCCAGCCTGGGACTTTGGCAGTGCAGTTCTTCATGTTTTCCTTTTGGTGAACAACACCTATGGGACACCATTAGGGCACCCATTAATGGGGGTACACCCCTTTACCCCTTATGTGTGTTTATGAGCACCTGTGTGTTGCCCACAGAGCAGGGTGTGGGCTGGTGGCAGATGCATGCTGACTTGGCAGTGGCTTTGAGTGTCCTCCATTTTTGGGACACCCATGCCCTGCCACAGTAATCAATGGATTTCTGCAGGAGGCAAAATTGCCCCTGTGGACGCTTGGTTTCTATTGCCTTTTACTTTGTTTCCCAAAGTCCTGGAAAAGCTCTGACTCTGTCCTTTCCTCCTGACTGGCTGTTGGGTGGAAATACCATATATGACTCTGAGGCCGCCTTCTGTCAGACTGACTGGAGCCTTCAAAGGATCTGTGTGTTGTGAGTACACCCTAGGGGTTGGACCTGTGTAAATGGAGTATGAAGTGGAGCTCACATTCTGTGTTATGGGTGTCTGGTTTATGTGTATGACACAACGCATGAGACAGCCCTGACTGAAACTGACAAGAATGCAGTGTAGTGTGCTGAAAGGATGGGTGCTTACCCAAATCTACATTCTTTGTTATGGGTATCTGGGTTGAGTGAATGGCCTAAATGATTGTGAGCCTGTTTGGCTGCCTGCCTACATGCCTGCACGAATGCCCTTAAGTGTGATTTGTTGACTGAGCCTGGCTCAACCTGAGTGGATGGGGACCAAACGTATTTAACAGGGGACCTCTCACTCATCAATTTGCTGAGAAGCTGAAGATGAAGCTGAAGCAAGAAGAAGATGTTCCTTGAAGCCCAGCAGGAGGGAAAGTCTGCTACTGCATTTTCTTCATGTAGTAATCCAAAAGCTGCTGTGTTCTTCTAAGGACTGATCCAGAGAGGACCTGCTTGGGAGACCTCCCCTCGAGCTACGAGGGACCATCATGCAACCTGCTACTCTTCATCCGAAGTGCCCTGGAAGCAAGTCCTGCGTGCCTGCTGTCTGGAGAAGGGGTCTTCATGAGTCCTGAAGAGGAGTGCCTGGACATCTCGAGTTGAAGAAGTCCATTGCTGTCACCCAGGGTCCAAAGGAGCGTTCATGACCACTGGAATCCCGTTGCTGTCTACCGCCCTGAAAAGCCAGTACCGGGGCATAGTGCTGCTTGATACCCTGAGCTGTGAAAGTTGAAAACTGCCTAAGAATACTTAAGGGTACGTCCTTGCCATCATCACTGACCATGTTCTCCTGCCAGAGAAGGTCCAGTGTCGCTGAGTACAGAGGAAGATCTACCGGTGGGTTTCCCACCACCAGAATCCAACAAAGATGTCCTGAGGATCCAGACTTGATGAGGGTCCATGGTCCACTCCAGTGGTCGAGTCCATGTTTCCAGAATCCATCCAGAGGTCCATGTTGCAGCTGCAGCAGCAAAGAACTGAAAGGTGGAAAACTGTGATATTCTGAAACCCGACACCAAAAGTTACCTATGCACCCGTCGCCGCCAGAAGCCTTTAAGAAGCCCACAGCAAGTTTCATCTTCCCAGGACTTCTACAGTCAGAGCAATCATCGACCAACAGAGAGCACCAAGAAGACCAAAACTGCTGCACTTCAGAAATATTTTGGTTACACTTTTCTTTTGGACTCAGCATCCCAGTGGTCCTTCTTCCAAAGGGAATCGTTGAGTGAAACTGAGAAACTCCGCCACTTCACCGACCAAGGCACTAAGGTACTGTGACGACGAAGAGCATCTTCTAGCCTCGGGTGTCCTCCATGGATCCAGATTAATCTTGGATCCTGTTCTCCTGTGGTCTCTTGGGTACTTGGGGTGGTAGAACCTTTCATAATAAAATAGAAGGTTATTGAACATTTTTGGACTCGGCTGTAAAAGACAAGATAAGTTACTCCCTAACTTTTCCATTACAGGTTGCCCAGGTGGGGGGATCTTCACATAGAATTGTGTATCTAGTCTAAAGAAAGCTTTCTTCCACTGTTCATAACTAACCTGCCTTTCTTCCCTACTTGTTGCTGTTACACCTCACTTAAGAATTCACATGCCTATTTAAAACTGTCTGCAGTTAGTGCATTTATCACTGAATTTAAGTATTGTGTGGTACCACAAAGAGTGTACCCAGTTTTATTATGTGTATGTATATATGTTGGTAGCAACATTATTTTACATAAAGAAGCTGTGTTATCACCTAACATAGATTGTGGACATTCCTTTGTGGGAGCATGGGCATTCCCTGTACTTACGAACCTGCCTGCATCACCTCCCGAGAGCTGAAGCCTTGATTGCACATCCAAGCTACCTTATAGAGAACCTTGGCTTGGGTTGCTCTGTGGCTTTGTGCCAACCATATAGAGGAGAGAAGTACAGATACCTCCTCCAGTCTTTACACTGGTGGTACAGCAGTGGGATCACTGGTTTTCAGACACAGGGCCTCATTACGACTTCGGCGGTAGCCATGCCGCTATTGGAGGCATGGCTGCCGCCGACGTCGGGGCCGGGTTCCCAGAATGGGTAATTACCAGGCCATTCTGAGTTCGGAGGGCCCGGTAATTCCTCCATGCAGGAACCCGGGCCCCGGACCTTCCCCATTCCCATCTGAGCCCCCATAGGGTTTAATGGGAATGGGAGAGGGTGCAAACAATGGGCTGATTACGAGCGGCCTGTTGTTTGCTCCCTCTTCCCCTCCCGGGACCCGGTAAGGAAGCCTGGTTTGACCAGGTGTTACTTACCGGGTCCCGCGAGGGGAGCTTGTAATGAGGCGGAACGGGTTTAACGGATCTGCCTCCCTTAGCTTAGCCCGTTAACCCGTTCCGCCTCGGTCGTAATGAGGCCCACAGTGTTTTACCTTGGTTCTACAAAATATCCACATTTCTTTATTGATTTACTGATAATTACACTACAAACAATGGAAACTTTTGAAAATGGTAATTTGGCCATGATGAACATAGAGGCTCTCCAGAGTGCTTGTGAAGTGAGAGAAATACATTTTGAAGATAAGTCTAGGGCAGAGATTATAGCTGCCCTTGTGGATATCTAGGCAGATTGTGATACTCATGATGAAAATGGGGGGGGGCTCTGATGGGGTCTTTAGCCATGGCGAAGTCACAGATGTTGCCAATGGAAATGATCACCTCTCCTGTCACTTCTATTCCAAAACGCAGCATTGTTTCTCAGGGAAGTTTCCTGGAACTTGAGTTATTAAGGATGAAAATAGCCTTTGAATACAAAATGTTAGAGACTGAAGCTGAGTTGAACAAAGAGGAGTTGGCACATCAAGTCATACTCAAAGACAGAGATCTTGAACTCAAAGACAGGGAGCTTGAACTCAAAAACAGAGACACTGAATGTCAGACTCCAGCTAGAAAAATCTAAGGAGGAAACCTCAGCCAAACCAGTTGAGAGTGTCAGGTCTCCTTTACCAAGTTTATGACAGATTTGGTTGGTAGGTATGTGGAGGGTTCTGATATCCTCCACTGGATAGAAGAATTTAAGATGGCGTGTGGTATCCCTGATGTTGACCATAGAGTATTGGCTAAGTGTTTGTTAAGTAGAGTACCTGAGACTGTTTATGACTGTATTCTGAAACTGAGAGTGGAAGAAAGAAGCCAGTATGAGGGTATGAAAGCTGCTTTGATTACCGAGTTTGGCAAGACACCAGTAGCTTAAGAGGTTCATGGATTTTAAGAAGAGAGAGAATATGTCTTGGGTTGATAGGGTGAGTGTTGCATATATGAATATGATGGGAGCAGTTGATTGTTACAAAACCAAGTCTTTTGTAGAATTATCTCACCTCCTATATTTTTTTACATTTTCATGTCCTCCCCTCCTCACCAGGAATCACCTTTATAGCCCCTATAGAGATTCCCTTGGTGTCCCAAGGTGCTTGGGACAGTACTCAGAAGTACTGGCTACTATCCCACATAACGCATGTAGATATCTGAGAAATGTCCTCATAAATGGCCAGTCTTCCACTGGTTTGAGAGACACTGGAGCTAGCATAACAGCATTGGTCAGAGGACTATGCAGGTGCTCCTCTGAAAAACATCAGGTTAGCTGGTGGGCCTCCCAAACATTCTCCTGTATCCCTAGTCACCAGATTGATGACAAGACAGCATGCTTCCTGTTTTAGTTCAGGACAATGTACCTGCCAACATTTTCTTGAAGAATGACTTAGTCGAGATGGGGTTAATTTCTGATGGGTTACCCCTGACTGCTGCTGCAGTCACTAGGTCACAGATCACACAGGGTCTGACTGACAGTTACCCAAGCCAAAGGGGAAACCCAAGATTAAGAGCAAGAGTAAGAAGACCACCTCTGTGAAGGGGGCTCCTTCTCTTCCAGCTGTTTCAGCAGCACCTACTGTGGTCCCATATCCTGAGGGGCTAGTCCCAGTGGTGACCCTAGACTCAACTCCTGAGGGAGAAGAGCCAGAGGACCCTCCCCAGGGAGAGGCACTCATCCCAGAGGATCGCCCAGATCTCCAATGCTGTCAATCAGAGTTCCTTCATGTATAATGGCACCAAGCATCCTGTTCCCCTCTCCCATTCATTCAATGATATCAGAAAGAGGAATGAGGAGGGGCCCAGTAGCCAAGCCCAAACGAGGGAAAAAAGGTGATTTCCCCCAAACAAATACTTGTTCATTTCCTGAGATGAGATGGGAAGCTGGCGTGTGGTGAATTCTTCCCAGGACAATAACCACTTCAAGATGAATCCCAAAGGCGTACGTTACCCGAATGAGGATATGTAAATAACAGCAGGGCAGGGCCATTCATTTGGATGAATTGCCTAGAATTTAGAAAAAATCCCAAAACTTCAGTAATGTTTCTTCAGCTAAATTCATCTCACTTATTAAACCTAAATTGCTCCCTCCTGAATCTTTTGGAAATGTTACATCCGTGGTTACTCATTTGTCATTTACTATTGCTGAAGTAACTGAGGTGCTAGCACCAGAAAAAAACAAAGTCATCAAACTAGAGACTTTAAAAAATGCTTGGTTTAGTGACATTGTTCTTGAATCCAGACTACTGAAGAGAACACTTGAAAGAGAATGACAGAAAAATCCAACCCGGAGCCCTCTCTAAATGTAAAATTGCTGTGAACTATAACAAAGTTATTATTAAGGAAAAATCAAAAAACTACAATACAAGAATATGTAATGCTAAATCAAGATCTTGTTAATTATTTAAAGTCCTAAAGTAAGTGGAGGGCAAAAGCACTGTCACTCATAACATCAAGAGAGATTCCACCTGGTGTCAAATGTTCCAAGAGGAATTTTCTAATAAGGTTCCTGGCCATCAAAGAACCATCCAGACACAACAACTATGCTCTCTGCATAATAATATGGTGTCAGATACTTCCATCATTGGTTTATAGAGTGCTGAGTATAATTTTAAACAATGCTCTGATGCAGAGATTTGTGGGATAGTGAACAACCTAAAACCTACATCTTGCAGGGGTGATATCTGCCGAGCAAGTGTTATTAAGAAATCTATGGCTTTTTGATTCCCTGGATTGCCAGGATGGTCAATCTCATCTATCTTTTTGTGAGGGTGTGATGCCTTCTTCTCACAACGAAGTGTGGATAACTCCTCTTCTGAAAAAGAGCTCACTCGATCCCTCTCCAGCCAAGAATTATCATCCTATTACGAATGTTACTTTCTAGCTTAAGATATTGGACAAAGTGGCTTATCTCCAATTCCAGGATTTTTTGGGGACCTGTGTGAATGGAGTGTGTAGTGAACTCACATTGCGTGTTATGGATTTCTGGTTTCTGTGTATGACGCAATGCCTGAGACAGCCCTGATTTAAACTGATGTGAATGCAGTTTCTTGTGCTGAAAGGCTGGGTGATTACCCCAATCCACATTCTTTGTTATGGGTGAGCTTGCCCATCCCATCTCAAAAAGTTTATCTTGTTCCTGTCAGATTTCAATCCACACAAGTCTGCAGATAGGCTCATCCCCCTTTACTGAATGGGATTAAATGCAGCACTCGGCTGTATGCAGATAATGTAGTTTTATTTGCGCTCTCTCTTGGCAGCCTTCAGCAGAGTTTGCTGTATGCTTACTCATATTTCAATGAACTTGGATTGAAATTAAACCTGAGAAAAACAAATATTATGATTATTGGAAAGGTAGGACCAAACATCAGCTGGTTTATTAATAATGAAACAATAGAGATTGTCAATATTTATTATAGATACATAGGGCTGGAGTTTTTGAACAATAGCAGTTGGCGAACACATTTAAAAATGGTTGCTGAGCAGGCTGCGCTGAGCTATAAAGGGTCGACGTCACTTCTATCATTGTTATGTGTGAAAAAGATTAGATATTTGCCTGTTAGCACTGAAGGGGAAAAACACAGATGTCCGTCTTATATGGGTCTGAGAGCTGGGGTTTTTCCTCCGTGAGGTTTTGGGGGTTCTGCAGATTTCATTCCTGAGGAAAGTGGTAGGGCTATCGCCTAGTACCCCTGTTGATGATGTCTGATCCACGAGTTAGGTGTCCTTAGCATGAACTCCCAAGCACACAAAAGGGTTTCTTTAATTCTTTTTGAAGATCCACTTAGTCCCTGCAATAAATAGAACTATTGGAAATTCCCTTGTGGAGATGTTGTTGTCACCTGCACAGCAAACGCTTTGCTGGTATTCAAGCGGAATTGATCTAATGAAGAGTTGGAGTTTTGGGGAGGTCGCTGTTTTTAGCCACATGTCTAAATCGCAATGCAAGGATATTATTAAAAAAAGGGCAGTGGAAGTGGAATGGGGTAGGATTCTATCTAGAATCAAAAAAAGACAGTCAAGCAGATGCGACTGTTTATTTTTTCTACTTCGGGTAGAGACTATGCATGGGGGAAGCGGGAAGGGATTGGGGTGGGGACATCTTGAACACTGAGATGAACGTATTGTTTTCTTATTGAAAGTGTAACGGAATAATGGTGATTTGATGTGTAACATAAATGACAATAAAATTTGATTAAAAAAACGACAGTGATTACAGCTGTTTAGGGCTGAAGGTTCAGGGCTAACTAACATTAAGCCACATTTTATATGTAAAATGGAGTCCCGTGAGTGCAGAAGAATAACTCTGATGATAAGAATTAATGTACTCACCCTGAAAACCCAAATGAGTTGGTTGGGTTCTAACTAACGATGTTCCTGCCGTACCATCAAAGAAGAGGATATGGTGGATTTTCTACTATTTTGTGTGCTTTCTACAGATTATAGAAGGAGATGGCTTATCAAAAATAATATTAGATCATATGGGGAGTCACTATTTATGAATCATAGAAACAACGGTTTTACGTGTGATTTTTTACAGTTTGACAAATTGGCGTTTAGATGAATATCCAGAGCATCCCGATGTTTTCATACGGATTGTGAGTATGCATGTTTTTTATTGTTTTAGATATTGAATGTTGTATATATTTGATGCTAATTAATACTTTATGAGTATAAATTGCTGGCCTATAACTAAACAGCCATTGACTTGATGGTTTGGTTTCATCCTTAGCTTTCTCTCTCTCTATGATCTCCAGATCAGCATGGTTTCTTGCACCTCTTTGTCCATCTGCAAACTCTAAAAAGAGTCCCAGATTACTTATTTTTTCGGCATAGCATCCTGCTACTAAATGCATTTATAGCCAGTCGTCCTGATTTTTGGAATGCAGCAAACACGGGACTGCCTAAAACAGTTTTTGTCTTAAGTTTCATATGGTGCACAGCGCTTGATTATTTTCCATCGGCGTGCAAAGGAGAAACATTTCTTCCACTTTGCAGTTGTGACACATATTCCTTGTGCTTAGTGCATAACTCTGTCCATAGTCAGGTCCCAAATTTCTTCAGTGACTGATTTGAATGATAGAATCTGTCTCGCTTGCTGCGTTCCTTCTTGGCTGGCTTACAGGTAGTACCGAAATGCATGCTTGCCAGGTCAGGTGAACGTGCTTTCTTTCTGATAAGCTTCGGTTTGCCTTACCTAATTAGATTTGCCTTACAGGAAACCAGTTCCAGTTGAGGCGGAAACTAAAAGATTTTTGTTTCTGCTTTAATTACTTCTTCGTCCTACAAACGATTCTGTTGTTTTATGGCCCATCTTTAGCACCAAGATGTCTTTTCCGGGTCTTACTTTGCACTCCATGAGCCCATTATGCCACACCATACCATACTTGTCTTCCACCTTGGACCTAATGTACAGCTACTGCATGAAACATTGAAAGAGAATTCTCAAAACAGAGCCCTAAGATCTGCGTACTGTCTGCTTTCCTGTGTTTAGACCTGTAACCAAACTCATGAGCATGTCCAGCTATGCCATGAATCCGTCTTGCAGGTAACAAGCAGAAATAAATGGCTTGCTGCCCTCTCACACATTCAAAGGTATGCAATGTTTGATTCAGCATTCTAAGAACAATTTGCGTCGGTCGAGGTAACCCGAAATGCTGGATATTCAACGGTTTTCTAGGAGGCATCATTTTTGGAAATGGGAAGCGGAAACACATAGGCCTAGACGCGTAAAGTATTTCATCAAAATGCTGCAGCCGTTGATAAATGATATGGTCACTCTATGGAATTAGTTACTCACTAGTGGTATTGTAAAGGAACACTGACAGAATTATAATAGGCTCCTTGTGATTATTTAAAAGTGCACTTTTATTTGTTAAAAAAGGCAAACAGCGATATCCTAAGATCAAGCATGGGCCTATCTAACCTACAACTCTGTGCATGATCTATTTGGAATAGACACCTATACTTGAAGCAGTTAGCCCAGCCAATCCGGTACAATTCAGTAATGCATCTAAAAAATAATAATAACGGCTGCCACGAGTTTAAAGTTAATGTAGAGAACTATTGAACTCAATTTAATTTAAATCACTCTGAATAAATGTGTTCCTATCCTTTTAGTTGTCCTACCTCTCACAACACATTCTTTTCTAAAAACAATATTTCTGCAGGGATCAAATCATCAGCAGGAATACAATTTTACTTGATAGCACCATTTTAAACCAAATATTTTGAAAATGTTTTGGGGTGACAACCTCCCCCGAATTCTGCTTGGTTGCATTAGGCTTCCTCGCTATGTTTGGTTGTCCCCACATATATATCTCTGTCTTCTCCCTGCTCTGTTTCACTTTCATAGTGACTAACTTCTTGATATTTGATTTTTGTATTCAAAATATTATTTAAAAACGACATGAAAAAGACAATAAGGCAGCACCCAACAGGGTTTTCTCTTTAGTCCACCGAGAACATTGCTCTGTGAAGCCCTGGCAATGTATACACATTGCACTAATGGTAAGGGAAGAGGCTCTGCTCCCTGGTGAAACTGCCAGTTTAATTACTCTTATCTTAGATCTAGTTTCGCTCATTCTGTTGGGCTGTAGATGCGCTTCTCCCTTCCTGTTCCCATCTTGTATGCTATGTCACTTTTCCTCAGCTTTCTTAAAGATATTTGCTCACTCTAATTAGTCTCCTATAAAGCAGACATTTTTCAGGGAGCCAATGGGCCTGATTTACAGAAAAACGTGCAAAGTGTGCGCAAAAGTGTTAGCGTGTGCGCTTGGATTGTGCAACGCAAATGCATTTAGCGAGGATGCGATTTACAGAAATAAGTGCAAGCAGGGACCTACAGTGCAAAGAAAACATGTTTGCACCTGACACGCTTACAACACGCACCACCAGTGCAAACCAAGGACCCACTGAAATAGAACATTTTGAACTCAATCTGAAATGGGTCATTAGATGCAGTTTAACTATTACAAATTGCACGATTATCACTTAAACGTAATTGCCATCACTTGCACTCATACCAACCATTAACAGTCCCAGGAGTGCCACAAATCAGAGCCCACAAATGCAAAGTGCACCTACACCCATATTCCAACTCCCTACATACCGCCGATCTGTGCCCCTGAATGCAAAGTGCACCTATACTCACTATTCCCTCTCCCTGTACACCCACCAATCTGAGCCCCCCACATGCAAGTGCCCCTACACCCACTATTCCTACTCCCGGTACACCCATCAATTTGAGCCCCCCCAGTGCAAAGTGCATCTACACCCAATGTTCCTACTCCCTGTACATCGGCCGATCTGCGCATCCCGAATGGAAAGTGTGCCTACACCCAATATACCTACTCCCTTTACACCCCCAAATCTGAACCCCAATGCAAAGTGCACCTACACTAATTACTGCCACTCCCTTTACACCCATCAATATGAGCCCCCCACATGCAAGTGCACTCACACCCACTATTCCCTCTCCCTGTAGACCCACCAATCTGAGCCCCCCACCTGCAAGTGCACCTACACCCACCATTCCTACTCCCGGTACACCCATAAATTTGAGCCGCCCAATTGCAAAGTGTGTCTACACCAAATATTCCTACTCCCTGTACATCGACCGATATGCGCACCCCAAAATGAAAGTGTGTCTACACCCAATACCTACTCCCTTTACACCCCTAAATCTGAGCCCCCAAATGCAAAGTACACCTACACTAATTATTCCCACTCCATTTACACCCATCAATATGAGCCCCCCAAATGCAAAGTGCACCCACACCCACTATTCCTACACCCTGTATAATCACCAATCGCCACACCACATGCATAACGCCACACCCACGCTCCCCCATCAAAGTACCAGCACGCACAAGGTGCATCTGAAATCCCCAGGACTCTGCACCCACACATCTCCCTCAAAGGACTAGCACACACAAGGTGCATCACAAATCCTCACAACCCTGCACCCATGCATCCCCCTGGAATTGAATAATAGGGCATATGGCTGACTCATACATTTGCCTCTGGCCTATCTCATTTAGCACCCACTCTTTGGGGGCACAATGATGGACGAGAACTGTCCACCTCAGGTAGCAGTTGTGTGGTGCAGCTGGTGGACGCCCCCGCACCTGTACGTGTGCAACAGGAAGACAGAACGCCAACCAACCCGGAGCTGCCCTGTGTGACCCCAGTGCAGGCGTCGCCCAATTGTTCTGAGGCCAGAGTGATGTTGAAGTGAGACTGGAAGCTGCGGGCCATGTGGGGCATTGCCTCTGGCAGGGTTCCAGGGGAAGAGCTGGCTAAGCTCTTTGAGGTGGACCATGACACACTGGGGCTTCAGTCCCGACCACTAGGCATCCACCAAGCTGAACCAACTCATCAGAGTAGAATGTGAGTCCCAACAAAGCCCAGCAGCTTGGACAGACTGGTGTGGAGAAGTCAGTGAGGGTGGGACCTGGGGCCTGGACAGGGCTGTGGGCACCATCCAATGATTCAGGGTGGCAGCACACCCCTAACCCAGCACTGGTCCTCAGGTGCCCCAACACTCACAGGAGTGAAATGCACCACAGCACCAAGGCCAGAGCAATGGCCCTTGGCCAGCAGCCTCCCATGTGAGGGGTTGTGCACCTAATCCAGCAGGTGTCTGAAACACAAGGGACGAGCAGTAATGTGTCATGGGCACCTCTGTTTCGATGCGAAAATAAACATGTGAGTGGTTCTGCATTCCCAGGTGACTGGACTACCCAGCAAACCATTCCTCACTATGGCTGTTGATGAGTGTAAATTCCCCCCTCGCCCCCCCACCGAGTATAGAGATGTAACTGCAATGATGGCAGCAAGTGAAAGGATACATAGTGGTGATGTTCCTTGTTGGCCTATGTGCCAAACTAAAACTGAGAACATACTGTATTTGAACACTGCTCATCTGTACTGTTCTGAGGGACATCCTTCTGCCAAGGGTGCTAAGCCATGCTCAAAATTGAGCCCACAAATGCCAAATGTATTTAGTGATTACATCACCAAAGGGGCATCCACTCAGCACGTCACCATTTGCCAGCCATAGCTGGGATTTGTCCCGTAAAGCAGGCTAGCTATATACCAATCATCTGAGAACTTGAGCCCTGAAGATAACCAGTCTGACACTGTCTTCACAGGCTGCTCCCTAATTCCTCTAACAACCTCCAAGGCCGAACAAACGATCCGAGGATGCCTACATGGACATATCTGGAGACAGTAGCAGTGCTCAAAGTCTCTCACCGGATGTGAGGAAAGTACTGTCAATGACAGAATACATAACTGGCCCACAACCACACCCAAGGAACATCGGGAGTGACTAGTGCTATGGACCCAGACTAAGTAACCACGAACATTACTCCTTTGTTGGAAGACCAGACCCTGAAGTGGAACATCCTGTTCATGAGTACACTGCACATAACCTGGAAGACAAGAACAGCCAAAGCACCCTGTCTACCTGCACCAAAATGGTTGCACCATTCACCATGCATCCTGAAGAGAAGGTGCAGGTGCTGGCATCTTCTTCATTCCAAGATGCTGAATCATCCCACTGTACCCCATCCAGAATGACACTGAAATGTGTCCTGGAAAAGCACATCACTGGCCAGTCCTGAAGAGTCTGTTCAACAGTGGCCCCCAAACATATATCTGGAGGGCCAGTTTCTGACTCGTACAGTAGACCACCACCACAGCCATGCATGGCTGGCACAGAACTGCAGGCTCATTGCTTGCACTTCCATGCACCCTTCAGCACCACCCATGTCTGCATCCAGTGTGGAAAGGCCAACTTGGCAGGCCCAAGATTGAATACCACTTTGGAATGACACAACCTGCATCAAATGAGCTGCCAACTCATGATTGCACAGAACACATACATTTGCCCATGCTTAAAACCTGCATGCTGCCTGGGCCTCCATGCACCTATGTGCCCAACTGAGCCAGATCTGTACACATGAACCTACCAACCAGGCTCAGCTGTGTCAGCCCACAAAAAAACTGCAGGTATTGACATTGAACTGATCACCCAACACATTTCTGCACAAGACAATGGTTAGGACATGATTCAACATGTGTTCAATTCCTAACCCGTTGCATGTCAATACTTAGCTCAATACCCCCATTAACATCCACTATAAGTGTCACTACTTGCAGCGTATAGCCACAGCACTGTACTTTACCTTGTGGAGGGACATTGTGCACTTATCATTTAAACTACAACATGTGGGTGGCGTGTTCAAAATAAGTGACAACATTTGTTGACAAAACCCGATTGGGCATTTCCTTCATTTCCAACAGTGACACTGTATGTTCTGTGTAACTACTGGTTCAGCTTTACACCCCTCTTGAGGAAATTGGCTTCAGTAGGCCCGCCTCACCAAATAAGGTGGAGGAGTATGACCTGAGTGTACCTGTTTACCCACATAAATGTGTTGTGTAACCGTCCCTTGAAGTGTGAGGGTGGAGTGCCCCAACACATCCCCACTCACCCTTGTACACTAGCTGTTCAGATTCCAATCCTACACAGATGTGTCTCCTATGATGTACAACATGGAGAAATCAATGACTACATGATTGGAGGCACTTGTGGTGCTGTTGCCACACATTCACCTGATGCACATGTTCAGCTATACACACTGTTAGGCACACACTCATCAGCACTACAGATTTTGCAGTGATGTTTGGGGTGTAACTTATGCATTTTCAGTCATGGTATGTGAAATGAACATAACTGGGATTTTCAAAATCAAAGAGCAACAAACACCAACACTAGCAACACCACCACACCCAACACACCTTTGACTCACACAAGACATTGATAAAGCCTTTCTGATTGAAATGTCACCCATAAAAGCACACCTACATCCACGATACAATCACAACCCTGTATTAGTAGTGAGGCCATATACAGCAACCACATCTCAGGATCGCATGTGTGTACAGTGCAACATCCATGCGTGCTGCAAGGTACAATGATCATTTTTTCTACATAGGTAATCATAGATCTGTACAGCCAACATACATGACTACATGACCATCTGTGCAAGGAATGCAATGTAGGACAACCTTGACTACCACATTGATGAACCACAATTATACACCACCACCTTTACATGCAAACAGTCAGAGATGCACATGGCAGTCTGCATACAACACAAATACGTGTACCATTCCCATGCACATGCATCGACTACATCTATGGACTGAGAAGGTCACAATGATTACATTTACATATGCTCATCTAGAAGTGCATTCAGCACACACAGTGCTTGGTGGAATGAGCACATGTAACACAGAATCATACCTGCAGGCTAACCAGATGCATGGACATATGCTACACAGAATCTTGTCAACTAAAAACAATGAGATGCTGAGTGAGGTCTCATGAATCCCGACAAGCATGCCACATGAGCATGCTTCATGCAACCATCAAAACAGCCCAGTGTGACATGTGCACCAAAAGATTAATGCATAGAGACATGAGCATCAGAGAAAGTGATGTACACAGCAAAAATAAAATGACCACATTAAATTGATTGATCCAAACACATAAGCGTATCATGATGCATTCAGAACATGAATCATGAAAACATTAGCATGAAACAAAATTACAGGAATCCTCCTTTCAAAAATGAAATGATATATTTATCTATAAAAAAAATATGTACAGTCACTACTGAAGTCCAAAACCTGACAATGCCTGCCTGTGTCTCCACCTCAACTTGCTGCAGGCAGGCTTTAGTGGTATCCCTGAGGGCCTACAGGCCTCCATAGTAGTAAGTTCTATTTGCTGTGCAGCACTCTGACTCTCCCCCGGTATGGTAGCATGTACCTCCTCCATTCTTGCATGTGCTGCAGTCCTGGCCCTGGCAGCTGCCTCCCCCATTGCCTGCAGCCTCTGCTCCTGCTGCTGCCTCATGTGATGTAGCTGGCATTTGGTAGCTACACGGAGCCTGTGCCTTGCCACCTGCCTCTCCTGCCTGATTTTGTATGTCTGCTGCCTACACTGGGCCATATATCCCTCCCTTTTGCCTCCTTCTGCTGCTGCAACAGCTCCTTCTGCCTGGCAGCCCACCTCTGGTACTCCTTCCGATAAGATGACCAACTCCTGGAGGGGTGTACTGCACCACCACTCGCCTCCAGTGCCATGTTGACCTGCACTGCTTGTTCTTCTGTAAAGGCCATTCCAGACTGTAGGACCACCTGAATGGCCTCTGTGGCCACTTGCACCTCGACTGAGCATGAAGGAACCATCTGACATTCGACGGAGTGACAGGGGCAGAGGAGCCTGAGGTGGTGGTCAGCACAGAGGCCACACTTGTGGGTGCCTGGGGCACAGATGCAGCAGAAGCGGGGGTGGCATTGGTGTTTCCTGTACCAATAGAACCAGGCTCAGCAGTGCACTTGCCATTTGGGACAATATGTGGCACACCTACCTTTAATGGCTCAAGAGCTGCTCACGGATTATATCAAGGGCCTCAAGGGCCCACAGCATGACAAGAGCAGGAGCAACACTGCATCACGGATGGCCTCATGGGCCCTGACTGCAGGGCTTGTCTCTCTGCAGGCATCACTGAAGGTGTGTAGCTCTGCAACCGATGGGTCTGGGACAGTGAGAAGAGCTGACTCCACCACTGTGTCCTGCACAATCTCCTGTCCCAGGTCCATGTTTGCAGCCTGTACATCCAACATTGTGTCATCCGCCGACGCTCTTGGTGCCTGCTTCCGCGCTGGCTACTCCTCGGCAGGAGGCGGAGCTGACATTCCGCCACATTCCTTCCCCTGCGTAGATTGCCGGTCTAGAGGTTTTTCAACATGGCGACCGCTGGGAGGTACTTAGCTCCGCTTCCCTCAGCGGTCGTCGCGTTGCAACCCCCTTGCTGTGCGTTTTTGCTCTCTTTGGGTTTATGCGCTAGTTTTCTCTCTCTCCACGGCCTTTTCTGCCCGTGCCTTTGGTTTCTGGCTCGCCCTGCTCGCGGTCCGTCTCCTCTCTTCCTTCCCTCCAACGCTATCTTACTTTTCTCCCGCTGCTGCTCACCTTTCTCCCCCGCGGCTCCTGCTTTCTCCCTCCGCTGGCTGGCCGCAGGCGCCCGCCTGGTTCCTCGGCAGCCTCTCTCTCCTGCCGGCAGTATATTCTTTCTCTGCTCTTCACTCAGCTCTGCTTTCTGTCTCTTGTGGACGGTGTGTACTTGAGGGTGCTTCCAGTGGCATTACATTCCTGCGGTCCCATTCCGCTCACGCACCTTCTGCAGCCTGCTTCTGCCAACTTACTTACTCTCAAGAACTCCACCAGCATCAAGCTCCTGGACTTCTGTCAGTGCAATATGGCAATCCAACTCGCCGGAAGGGTTTTTTCCGCCGGTAACAGCTTTTTCTCTTCTGCACGGTCTGATCGCGGGAAGGGGCCCCCCCCAGGACTGATATTTACCAGCATTCACTGTGGCTTCCTCCTGAGACAGGCATTACACACACAAGAAGGAAACGGATTACCTGTCTCATCGACAGCTACATTTGGAGGACTTAGAATCAGGTGAGGAGAGAGGGGAGGAAAGAGGGTTGGAAGATAATATAGAAGAGGACAGATTGCAACGCCAGCCAGTAAAGATGTCAGCCGAAGAGCATATTCAAGAATTATGGAAAGCAATCCAAAGCATGTCCCAAGAGCTCCAGACCGTGAAAGCAGAGAATGTTGTTCTTAAACAATTGATTTCGACACGTGAACCTCCATCAGCAGAACTACCTTTCATGGCACTCTCCGCAGGAAAGTTTGATGGTACCCCTAAGAAGGTCAAGGAGTTCTTGGAGGCTTGCATTGTGTATTTTACCTTCAGACCCCATTTGTTTGCCACTGACAAAACGAAGATCGGGTTCATGATCTCTAACATGACCGGCAACGCTCTGACATGGGTCACTCCGCTGGTTACCAGTGCCAACCCGATACTACAGGATTTTTCAGGATTCCAAACCTTATTAAAACATATATATATACCGCCTGTGAAGACCTGTTGGATATCCGCCAGGGATCTTCTGAAGTTCTGACGTACATATCAGAGTTCAAGACATTGGCGGCAGGGGCCGGATGGTCGGAGCAAGCCCAATACGCCATTTTCCGGCGAGGCCTCAAAGGGGAAATAAAGGATGAACTCGCCAGAGCTACCCGACCACCATCTTTCTCAGACTTATTGTCCGCTGCTTTGCAAATTGAATATCGCCTACAGGAACGGCATTCGGAACGTCGTAGACATCGAGCGCCAGTCTATCTCGCTGAACCTGCCTCCTCCTCTTCTACTCCCTCTTCCTCTTCCCGCCTTCCTGAAGAGCCCATGCAGATTGGAGCCATGAGGGGACCTTTATCTGCAGCAGAAAGAAGCAGAAGAAAAGAGAAGGGACTATGCGCCTATTGTGGTTCGGATCAACACCTTCTCAAAGAATGCTCCGAACTTCCACAGAAAAGGCAGGGAAATGGACTCCCTCAGCGCCAGTAGGGACATGGTTCCGAGGGGCTTCTGGAATGACTTGTAGTCCCTATGTTTCTCTCTCGATATCGGCTCCCAGTATCCAGGAAGACTCTAGACTCATGGTCCTCCCTGTACTCATCAACGTCTATGGAAGGTCAGTTGAGTGCCTTGCACTCTTGGATTGTGGTGCGGCAGGGAACTTCGTGGATACCCTATGCGTCAAACAGGTGGGCCTCTGCAGACTACCTCACATTGAAGATCAAACGGTGGAGGGAGTGGACGGTTCTCCCCTCTCTTCAGGACCCATTACTCACACTACTGAGGAACTTCCAGTGACCATCTTCCAACACTCCGAGATTATCAAGTTTGACATAATACGAGCTGCACATTTCCCGGTTATTCTCGGTATCACGTGGCTGAGGAAGCATAATCCGTACATTAACTGGGTGGATAATCAATTAAACTTCTGCTCCTCATACTGCAAACTCCATTGTTTTTCCAGCAGAAGTGATTTCCAGACTATGACAGTGCTGGCCAAGGAGCAGACCGGTGTGAATGCTTTACCAATGTACTGCTCTCCCTACCAGGAAGTGTTCATTGAAAGAAAGCCAGCAACCTTGCCTCCTCATAGGCCGGAGGATTGCACCATTGACTTAGAACCTAACGCACTGGTCCCATTTGGAAGGATGTTTTCCCTGACACAAACTGAAAAACAAGTTTTGCAGGACTATCTTGATGTCAATATGCAGAATGGGCTTATACAACTTTCTAAATTCCCAGCTGGTGCTTCTTTGTTTTTCATAAAGAAAAGAGATTCAACTGAACTGCGTCCCTGTATAGACTACCGAGGCCTCAACAAGGTTACAATCCGGGACCGATACCCCATGCCATTAATACACGAGATAATTGAAGCAGTTCAAGGAGCACGCTTGTTCACTAAACTGGATCTGAGAAATGCTTACCATTTGTTGCGGATTGCACAAGGGTACGAATGGAAGACAGCCTTCTGTACCCCCTTTGGGCTGTATGAGTATAAGGTCATGCCTTTCACAGTTCATGGACTGGATGTTTTCAGACTTGTTGTCAGTCTCTGTTATAATCTACCTAGACGACATTTTGATATTTTCTGCCACTCAGGAGGACCACCAGACGCATGTACAACAGGTATTGGAAAGACTTAAAAACAATCAGCTTCTAGTCAAACCTGAAAAGTGTGTTTTTGCTGAATCTTCTGTTCCCTATTTGGGATATATTCTATCTAAAGAAGGCATTGCTATGGATCAGGGCAAGGTGACGGCCATTCTCGATTGGCCCTCTCCGTCTACTGTCAAAGAGGTACAAAGATTCCTCGGGCTTTCTAACTTCTAACGCAGTTTCATCCCTAACTTTTCTGAGATCGTTCTCCCCATAACTCGATTGCTCAAAAAAGAGGTTAGTCCCTTCCGCTGGACCAAAGAAGCGGAACAGAGCTTTGATCGTCTAAAAAACCTCTTCTGTTCAGAAGAGACTTACCCAGAGTCTTTAGCTCACTATCTTTCACAGAGAAGAAATATCCCAAACATATCAGTCTTTGTCCTGCCCTGGGGCAGTCCAGCACCGAAATGCTAGGCAATTCTCCTCTGAACAAGAGTACCAACTGCATCCCCAGACACGTGTTTCAGTCTGGTTGGACCTCATCAGTAGGGAGGAGCTGTGCCTCTCTAAGAATAGTGAGCAAGGGGTCCACGTCTGGATTCCCCTAGTAACTTAGGGTGAGACCCAAAGTTACTTAAATATGCAAATTGACAAGGGGGGTCCTGGAAGTCTCTCTGCCAGACATTAGTCCTGGTTACGAGAGACTTACCCAGAGTCTTTAGCTCACTATCTTTCACAGAGAAGAAATATCCCAAACATATCAGTCTTTGTCCTGCCCTGGGGCAGTCCAGCACCCAAATGCTAGGCAATTCTCCTCTGAGCAAGAGTACCAACAGCATCCCCAGACACGTGTTTCAGTCTGGTTGGACCTCATCAGTAGGGAGGAGCTGTGCCTCTCTAAGAATAGTGAGCAAGGGGTCTGGCAGAGAGTCTCCCAGGACCCCCCTTGTTATCTGCATATTTCAAGTAACTTTGGGTCTCTCCATAAGTTCCTAAATTACTAGGGGAATCCAGACGTGGACCCCTTGCTCACTATTCTTAGAGAGGCACAGCTACACCCTACTAATGAGGTTCAACCAGACCGAAACACGTGTCTTGGGTTGCTGTTGGTACTCTTGTTCAGAGGAGAAATGCCTAGCATTTTGGTGCTGGACTGCCCCAGGGCAGGACAAAGACTGATATGTTTGGGATATTTCTTCTCTGTGAAAGCTAAAGACTCTGGGTAAGACTCTTGTAACCAGGACTCATGTCTGGCAGAGAGTCTCCCAGGACCCCCCTTGTTATCTGCATATTTCAAGTAACTTTGGGTCTCACCATAAGTTCCTAAGTTACTAGGCGAATCCAGACGTGGGCCCCTTGCTCACTATTCTTAGAGAGGCACAGCTACACCCTACTGATGAGGTTCAACCAGACCGAAACACGTGTCTGGGGTTGCTGTTGGTACTCTTGTTCAGAGGAGAATTGCCTAGCATTTTGGTGCTGGACTGCCCCAGGGCAGGACAAAGACTGATATGTTTGGGATATTTCTTCTCTGTGAAAGATAGTGAGCTAAAGACTCTGGGTAAGACTCTTGTAACCAGGACTCATGTCTGGCAGAGAGTCTCCCAGGACCCCCCTTGTTATCTGGATATTTTTGTGGTGACATTATTACATGGAACCGTACCTACCTGGCATCAATAACAAGGATTCCATACTTGAAGCGAAGGTGCAAGTGAGAGAACCAATGTTCCACAGAAACAAAATCTTGGCCCTAGTCAACACCTTTTTCCAGGAAATAAGGTCCGGGTTGACTTCTGAAAGATCAGGTCTGCAACTCCAAAGGAAAAAGCCATATACGGAGAAGAAAGGTCTATTATACCTGAACAATCGCCTGTATATTCCTGCTGGTCCTCTGCGTCGGAAGATCATTGGCTGGTGTCACAATGCACTCACCGCCGGCCATCGTTGAACGTTCAACACCACTGAACTGGGTGCTCGATCTTTTTACTGGCCGGATCTCAAGAAGGACATAGGAGAATACCTGCATGCGTGTCCGGTTTGTGCCATGACTAAATCTCTCACCGGCAAGCCCTTAGGCCTTCTCACCCAACCGGAAATGCCTACACGTCCGTGGGGTCTGGTTTATACAGATTTCATCGTCGAACTCCTTGTTTCCAACTCCTGCACGTGCATCATGGTGACCATTGATACCATGACCAAATTGGCTCATTTTTCCCCATTAACTGGTCTACCTACCGCCACGGAGATGGCTGAGGTTTTTGCCCGGGATATCTTTAGACTTCATGGTCTTCCGAATAAGATAATTTCAGATCGGGGGAGCCAATACATCTCAAAGTTTTGGAAGGCTCTTTGTTCTCGTCTGGGCATGGAACGAGCCCTTTCATCTGGCTTTCACCCCCAAACTAATGGTCAGACGGAGCGCCTCAATGCCACATTGGAACAGTATCTGAGATGTTATAGCAACCACCTCCAGGATACTTGGGTAGCTTTGCTCCCCACGGCTGAGTTCACGTATAACAACTCTAATCATTCTGCCATTGGTCAATCTCCGTTCTTTTGCACTTATGGTGTACATCCTCGTGCCTTTCTCCCTTTAGTGCCGTTGCCTACTAACTCCACGATGGCAGAAGGAGTCCTGCAATCTATAGTGGAAGCTCACGCCACGGCCAGACAGTGTTTGGAGGAGAGTCAGAGATGCAATAAGGCTCAGGCCGATAAACACTGCAGGCCTTGTCCGGATTGGAAGGAGGGAGACAAGGTGTGGTTATCCACCAGGATCCTACCCCGCTGGGTGCATCGCTCTAAACTTTCTCCTTGTTTCTTGGGGCCCTTTCCTATCCTTTCTAAGATTAACCCTGTCTCCTTTAGGCGTAAACTGCCCCCTCACTTGGGTCGCATTCATCCTGTCTTCCATGCCTCACTTCTCAAGCCTTTTTTCCCTGACTCCTATCAGAGACCCATTCCTACCCAACAGCATTCTCAGGAGGCAAGCTCTGATGAGTATGAGGTCTCTACTATTCGGGATTCTAGATATTACCGAGGGAGATTGGAGTACTTGATCTCATGGAAGGGGTATCCAAGGTCGGAGGACTCTTGGAAACCTGCTTCCTAGATCCACGCGCCCAGATTGCTTGCACGTTTCCATTCTCATTTTCCCTACAAACCTGGGGCGCCTTGCTCTGGAGGGGGGCATACTGTCATCCGCCGACACTCTTGACGCCTGCTTCCGCGCTGGCGCCTCCTCGGCCCCATTCCCCATTCTGCTCATGCACCTGCTGCAGCCTGCTTCTGCCAACTTACTTACTTTCAAGAACTCCTCCAACATCAAGCTGCTGGACTTCTGTCAGTGCAATACGGCAATCCAACTCGCCGGAAGGGTTTTTTCCGCTGGCAACGGCTTTTTCCCTTCTGCATGGTCTGATCGCGGGAAGGGGGCCCCAGGACTGCTGTTTACTAGCATTCACTGTGGCTCCTGCCGAGACAGGCATTACACACACAAGAAGGAAAAGGATTACCTGTCTCATCGACAGCTACATTTGGAGGACTTAGAATCAGATGAGGAGAGTGGGGAGGAAAGAGGGTTGGAAGATAATATAGAAGAGGACACATTGTTCCCCCACCAGACACCATGTACAGGCCCACAATGGCATCCTCCCCCTCCACCACACCTGACCTTGACACCCCAGATGGAACCTGCATGCCTGGCTTGTCTGTGGGGATGGCAGAATGACCCTCTCCCTCTGCCACTGGCTCACCCTCCATGACCTTGGCAACATCCTGCACCTCAAATGCTCCATCTGTTTATGTTCCTTTGCCAGCCACATGTCCCTCAGATGAGGTGTACGATGGCAATCGTGGTCAGAGTTTGCGTAGCCTTCTGGAAGGCCTTAGCCTGGAATGTAGCCCCTCCTCAGTGCTACTCTCTTCATCTGCATGTAACACAATATGAAAAGGGAGAGAGCAGAGGAAGTCCAGCATATGTGTGTACAAATGTGCATGTCCGAAGATAGCCAAAGTAGCATGCCGCCATCTCACAAACAAACGCAACATCTGTCTCAAGTGTCATGTAGCAATGATGAAACCTACGCATCTGCACATGCAAACCACATCTATGAGCACATGAGCATGACAAGTACCCAAACTGATTGCAGAGGCAATTTCAAGGATGTGTCCTGTGGAGAGAGAGAGAGAGTGTGTGTGTGTGTGTGTGTGTGTGTGTGTGTGTGTGTGTGTGTGTGTGTGTGTGTGTGTGTGTGTGTGTGTGTGTGTGTGTGTGTGTGTGTGTGTGTGTGTGTGTGTGTGTGTGTGTGTGTGTGTGTGTGTGTGTGTGTGTGTGTGTGTGTGTGTGTGTGTGTGTGTGTGTGTGTGTGTGTGTGTGTGTGTGTGTGTGTGTGTGTGTGTGTGTGTGTGTGTGTGGGGGGGGTGTGGGTGTGTGTGTGTGTGTGTGTGTGTGTGTGTGTGTGTGTGTGTGTGTGTGTGAGAGAGAGGAGTGATCACCAGGAGCTGAAACAGAGCAGGTCCTGTGACCCTGATTGGCTGCTGGCCAGGAAGTCAGAATCATGCTGAACATGGACACACTCCACCTGAAGTAACTAGTATCAGGCCCCACACACACTGCAAGCCACACCCAATACGCAATCTACATTTCCCTTGAACTGATCTTCACATTCCCTCCTCGGCTACTAATATTAGCAAGACATGCAGCCATCATCATTGCCCTATCAACAGCACCATCCTTCACTCTTCACTGACCAAGGACCCTCCTCCCGCTATTCACCATGGAACATGGTCAGAGTAACACTGGACCTGGCAGACTCCCAAACCCTCCTTCACCCATCTCAATCAATGCCTATCCAAGGCTCTCAATCCCACACATGGATCACATTAGTCACCAACTGACAAGTCCCCTACACCAGATGTGTCACCCAGGCTGTAATACCCCAAAAGTAAACCCACATTCTTGGATACAGATGGCGCCTGGACCCTCACCTCTGAATTGGAAAACATGTCCATCAGTCAAAAGAGAACTGGGTAGTGATCCAAAAGGGAAAATATCCCTTGATTTGTAACTGATGACCCAACACCATTAACACCAGTGTGGAAGTCCTCAAGGCCATAGCGGAATGCAAGGACTCTCTTTGTCTATCCTCCTTGGACCCTCCCACCCCTGGCACCAACACAGTATAGAACCTTGCATGCACCACGGACATAGCCAATGACACAAGTAGAAAATGGCATGCCACAATACGTTACACTACATTGCTGTGCCCATTGGCCATCGTCCTCACAACATGCATCCTTTTCACATGGCATTCTCATTCAGCCCCATCGTACTGACTGTGTAGATTTACTTGCAGCTTGGATCTGGGCCCGCAGTTCGAGTACCTGTGAGTAAAGTGCTGGGTTCATTCTCTGCAGGATCCGGACATGTAGAGGTAATATGCTATGGTGCCCACCAGTGTGCGCCTACGTGGTTAGTCCCGCCTCGATGGCTGAACACGCCTTCTTCTAGCTTCGGATCTGCATGTCATCCCAGCGCATTTTGATGTTCTTTGGGGTATTTCGGATAGGCATCATCAGGAATGGTGATAGCAGGTAAACACTGTCCCCTGTAAAAGACAGTAATCACATTTCGTTATGGTATGTGATTTTATAGTGGTTTGTGTTGGATGTGACCCCCCAATCTGTGTGTTTTGATGTGTGTGCTATCTGTTACTCATCAATGAGCCATTTGTTGCTGAACGTTCCCTATGCCAGTGTCTAGCAGATGGGGAATATGTAGCTATTGGGGATGCTATTGGGAATGCATTCAGGGTAGTTTGCATTCACATGCATGATGTGACCCTTTGAAACAAAGATGACTTGCACGTTGAGCAAATGACAATATTTTCAATTCCAATATATATATTCTATGGCTCATGGGGGTTGGAGTAAAACATGTGTGCAATCAATTGCCCCAAGTACTTGTGGGAACTGCATCGAATTCTTGGGCCACTCTTTGCCTTGCCTGCACGTTGCATGGCATGTCTATGTGGCTCTGCACACGTGCTATGATGCAGCTTAGGACCTGTTTGAGGCAGCAGGATTGTGTAGGCTGTGAAATACCCCTGACAATGGCCGTTTGTACTTGGAATGTGCCAGTCCCCAGGACGTGAAGGGCAGTTAGGACTTTCACCAAGGGTGTTATTGACTGTGAGCACATGGTTGGGGACACCAGGTCATTCTCCCACTCCCTGACCAATTCAAGGATGACATGTGGGTGGAAGCGGTATGTGCCATACTTCCTCATCAGGCATGCCGAATATTGGTGTGCGTGTATGGTAGATTCTGGCCCCCCTCACCCTTCCTTAAAGCAGTAAGTATGCAAGAAATACGGGTACAGACATGGTTGTGATGTTTTTCTATATTTGCATGGTGGTTTTTAAACCTGGGATTGCATGGCGCAGTCTCACTTTGCAGCTGGTCAAGGGCGGCTGTCAAATTTGAATCCTTTATAATTTGCGGAGATGCATGAGGTAGTCTGTAAATATGAGTTTGTTTGCCTTTCATGGGGCATGTTTGTACATTTGCATGGTACCTCCCTCCCCATCCACATGTTATCCCTCATTTCTCTACTTTAATGACGTTGTTTGCTTATTCTGCCCCCTTCTTGGTCTTTGCACTGGCTATTCCCACAGCCCTCACGAAGGGCGCACGAACATGGCGCATAGAGCTGGGAATCTTTGCAGAGGCCAATCTGTAAATCAGTGGATATAGTTTTGCACGCCATGCGTTTGCGTCACGCAAAACTTTCTGTAAATCAGGCCCAGATTCTTCTTAGTTCCCCTCTCCCATGCCAGCATGTGTACTATTTACAGTATCATGTTATGTATGGTATTTCCTCCTAAAAGACATTGGGTCAAAATCACAAAGCGTTTTTCTATTGGCAAATGTGTGTGTGTGTGCGTGTGCGTGTGCGTGTGTGTGTGTGTGTCCCTCTCTCTCTCTGAGGGTATCTGTGTGTGCACGTGCACAAATTGTGTTGTGTGTGCAGTTTGTCTACATGCAGATATGCGACTCAATCAGCAAGACGGGGTGAGCATCCACTGGCACCCAATTTTCATATGTAAAATAGGTGTGTCTGGAGGAGTGACAGCATTAGTGCAAAGCAACTAATGATGGACACACCTACAAACTGACAAACCACTGAAAGTCACGTTCACAAAAAACGGGTCCGATTCTATTTACAGGTTTTTTCTTTTTTTTTATTCTCCAGACTGGAATTTATTTCATATTTAATATTAATTGTCAACAGTATTCAGAAACATTTTCCAACCCATTTGCAAGATGCCTGTGCCTACAATGCGTGCCAGCACTACCACTGTTGAAACACATTCATGTTTGGTATGCCAATAATGCCAGTACTGACATGGTAAGAAGATGATGGCTTTAAGAAACCAAGCTTTGACTCATAATGCCTACATTTCCACTGTAAGAAACCAAGCTTTGACTCATAATGCCTACATTTCCACTGTAATAAACTATTTTATGTTGGCTGTTTCAGTAAATGAAAGTATTGTGACTGCAAGAATGCACACAGTTCAGCTAGGCCCACTAATGCCAGTATTGCTACTTTTAGAACCCACATATGTTTATGTACCAAATACGGTCAGTACTGTCACTGTAAAAACACACTCATGTTGCTCCAGCCAAAAATGCCAGCATTATCACTGTAAGAATGCACACATGTAGCTGTGTGCAATCATTCTGTATGCTCAGTGTAAGATACTATTGACATACTGACTCTGCCAGTATTTGCCAGCACATAGTCTCTTCCATGCAACCAATCCTCTTGCCCCCAGACACCAGCACATTGTCTCTAAACCACCTACAAGCACAGGCTCCTCCTCTCTCAAGACCTGTTCCACTCAAGCACCTACACATTGCCTCTCAACTGAGGCCCACCAACAAAGCAATGGCCCCATATCTCAGCCCCTCATTAAACACTGGCACGCACATACATAAAGCATTAATCCACATAGACTATCACACTCTCACTCTCTCTCTCTCTCTCTCTCTCAAACACACACACACACACACACACACATATGCAAGTAAATCCACAAGCCTGAAAAGGCATGTGTTCACAAACACAGACAACCACGTTCATGCATGCAGCACATTTACATGTACATGCAAACATACACATTGTTTTTTAATGAGGATTGGGAGGATTGGGAATTCAGATGATTGGGAATTGGTCAAGAGAATCCAGTGATGATTAAGAATGTATCAGGAAGATTGGGGATTAAGATGATTGAGAAGGATAATTGATGGCACATGAGGATTGAACCGTCATGAACTGAAAATCATGGATTAACCAAGCAAGGAGCATTAAGTACTGCTCAAGTGATTTGATAAAGATTACATATTGATTAAGATATCCCCCAGGAAGAACAGATGTGCGGGGATGAACAGGAGTGAGTGCCCCTTTAAGATAAGTGTTCGTTCATTGCCCAAGCCAGCATTACTAATTGGCCTGGCAAGGCTAGATAATGACCAATCGAACCTTTCATGGACCACTTGACATATGCAGGATGCGAACTGTATGTAAAGTTTTCCCCAGAACAAAGATTCACAATGTTTGTGAATTAGGCACATTTGCTCTTGCAAAGTGAGGTGTGTACTAATGCAACGTTGCACAAATGGTGCGCTTTGTGAATCACCATCCATGTGAAATTTTGCATTGTCACATGGGCAAATAATGCTTACTACATTTTGCATGGTAGATTTAATTTCTTGGGTAAAAGGTTCTGATTATATGGATGTAAATAACTAAGCTAGACTCAATCAAGTTCTCATCTCCACAAGATGGATGGCTTGTATTTTGTTATTACTTTAATTCCATATATCAGGGCAGGAATAAGACTAAAACTGACATCATTCTTGGTTTCCTAAAAAACCATGAAACCCCTTCCCCCACACCCGCATGTCTTTATTTTTTAATACAACTTTTGAACTGCTCGGTCTCTGTGATCGAGTAGTGTGATCCCTGCTGCTTGACAGGGAAAATTACCTATTTGACAGGAGGAGCCACATTAACAAGCTCTTGCAGACTATCACATTATGGATAATGCATGCATTTATGTATTTATTTATTTGTTTACGTTTTCTAGGGCACCAACTGAGAAGATAGTCACTATGTAGCACGACAAGAGGAAATTGAGTGAACAATAGAAGGAGGGACAGTTGAAGAGGGGTCTTTACAGCCTGGGAATATTCTGGAACAGTTAAATATTAGGATGGTGAGCTGGAGGAAGTGCAAAAACTAAACAATAATGCAGAAGTGTGGTGACAGACAGTCCTGTATAGCGCAAGGTAGCCAACCCTGTCAGAGCACGCATCATAGGTTTTAAATTAGACTGAAATGTAAGTGATTGTCCAGTAATCTGAAGGAAGATGGGAGATTCATCCAGAGAAAAGTGCCCGCAGTGTTCAGCTGGCTCCCTCCAATTTTTTCCTGGGAGAGCGATATTTGGTACTTTTGGATGTGACATTGTCCCAAAGCCCCAAAAGGCTTGATGGATGATGCACAAGACGTTAAAGGAAATCTGTTTGTCTACTGAGAGCCAATGAAGAGATTTCTGGGGAGTGTGGTGTGGTCTCAGGGTATCAACGATATGCCTGGCTTCCTTGTTCTGGATTAACTGCAAATGATGAATTAAGCCTTGGGCCAGCCCAAGAAAAGAGTGAAAAAATAATCAATCAGGAGAACATGGAGACTCTGCTGACATTAACCTTATGTGACATGTTAACAAAATGCAGAATACATTTTAGTATGTGGAGTGTGATTTACTAGTGATGTCTTGACTTTGTGAGACAAAGGTGAGCAAGCTGTCAAATCTGATGCTAGGATTTTAGCAACTAGTATCAGTGCAGGGGCGTCTCCATGGTGTTAAGCCTGAGAATGGTGAGAATGGTGCACACGATGAGACCCTCAGTGTGGACATGGAGTAGACAGCCAGGTGGTAATGGCCAGTATGTTACAAAGAATTTAAAAACAGTGCTGTGGAGGAGAGGCCACCAGGGGGCGCACAGGCAATGGCAGCCTGAGTGCCGGGCCCCGGTGAGGCAGGGCCATAGAGGGACATGAGCCCCCCCACCCCCCAGTCGACCCACCTGGAGCGCTGTGGTGTGGGACCCATGAGGGGACCACCCGAAGCAACAACAGTAAAAACCCCAAAGTCACAGAACCCCGGCAAGGTGGAGAATGAGCCCATGCTAGCTCGGGCCTGCGATAGACCTCTAGAGAAGACTTCGGGGGGAGTCCCCAGCGGACCGGGAGCCGAGCTGACAAACTCACTGTGAGAGAGCGCCGTCCCAAGACCCCACCGACACCAGCAGGGAGAGCGGCCTCTCCCCCCCCGAAAGTGGCGTGGCTGACGTAAGGAAGCCATCCCGCTCGCGAAGGCATCCGGAGGTGGGAGTAAGCAGCCCCGCGGAGGAGCTGAGAGGAGCCCTGGGGCCGTAGCCGTGGGGGACCAGTGTCCATTTGGATCCCAGGCGGGATCCACAGGGCGAACGGACAGTGAGGAAGGAAGAGTCCCCGAGAGGATACGTCACACCATACGACAGAGACACAGAGGAGAAAGGACACACCTCCAAACAGAATCCTGAGGTGAAGGGGAAACAGACATCCTCCTGCCTCCCCACGAAGTGCAACACACACACACGGTGAGAGGGAGGGAGCCACGTTGCGATCCCCTGGGCTCCGCGATCGGTAGTTTGAACGCTCCTTACCAGCCCGGGGAGGGTGAGTCGATCTACAACTGCCCTCACGAGGCAGCGCCGACCGGCCCAGGCTGGGAGCAGCAGCTGGGCCGGAACGGAAAGGAGACAAACTGAAAGGGCCCTATTTTCCCAACGGCAGACACAACAGCCTTGAAGCCACAACCCCGGAGCACCCTCCACCACTAAGACACTTCAACAGGGCTTGCAGACAGGGCCGGCCCCTGGGCTCCCGTGTGACACAGGGCCTGAGGAGATCACTAGGATTTGCACCTTTGACTGGGTGAGGGGTAGCCCGCCAAGTCAGGGGGCTTCCCCACCGAACACACACCGAGGTTCACGGAAAAGACAGCGTCACCCTGTCACCCAGCGCCTGAGGGGAGGGGAATTGGAGGCCACGGGGCTGTAGCCCTTGAATTAGGAAGGGGTTAGGGAGGGGGACAACACCCCAACACGAGAGCCCCAGCCCAGAGGCAAGAAGCTCCACAGGCACACCTATGTGAGCGAGGGAAGGCCATTAAAAGGACCCCGCCAGAACACAAGCCAAAACACCACCGGAGCAGCATACTTAGCTGAGGGCCAAACCTCCGAACATATACCCAATCAAGGTGGTGGCCCCCAGGAAAGGCCCTGGGGCGAGTGCCCGTCGGGTAATCAAAGCCCTTACAAAAGGAACATTACTTTCTCCCGGAAATAAAAGCTGGTTTGAAGCACCCACCCGTCTGTATCTACCCCCCCATAAGTCCATCAGGAACTTGAGGTGATATGAAGGCCCAAAGGGACCACAACAACCCACCGGGTGGCCCTGACCCCTACTCACCTGAGTAGTGAAGGTACACCCTGCCCCATAGGGCCTCAAAGAAGCACTGTCATGTCTCCCAGCACACGTCCTCGTTTATGCACAGCCGGATCTCCAGCTAGTCCTCACCTACCTGATGCAGTGGATGCCACCCACCAAGGACCCTGTGATTCCCGTGCCCATACACATGGGCGGCGGTGACGTCTCGCCAGACAGGGGAGGTTCATTGCTGGCAATCCGGGAGTTTTCCGACCCTCCTTGCGCTGGCATCTGCCATGGAGACTTTTGCATGGATGGCGGTGCCGCACGGGCGTGCGGGGAATCTCGCGTCACGTGACGAGGCGTCTACAAACAGCCTCCGTCAACATTGCGGGTCACTTGACGCAGATCCTCACGGCCCCCCGTGACCCGCGTCATGTGACTGCATCACGCAGTTAAAGGGATCGGGGAAACACGGAAGCAACGCTTCACAGCTGCTTTCTCCAAGTACTGTTTGGCGTTTTTGGATACTCTTGTATTCTTTTGTTGCCACGACCACGGAACGTCCCACGGATTGCTTTTGTCTTGGTCCCTGAAATTCCCTTGCATTGGTTGCCTTCTGGAATATCGACCTTTGGGGTTTGAATAAACCTTCTGGACTTTGTTGCTACTACTGTCTCCCGACCTCGGATCTGTTTACTGGACTGCCCACGGATCATCCTGTGCACTGCACATTTTGAACTGAGGCTTTGTTGCTACTATTGGCTCCCGACCTCGGATCTGTTCACTGGACTGCCCACGGATTATCTTGTGTACTGAATATTGGGCTCAGGTGTCTTCCATTACCCAGATTGCTGCCGGAATCCTACCACACTGTCTATGCTGTTGGTCCCTCCTGCCCGTCCTTTACCATTAAGGCTCGTATTCTCATCACACTTATGTAAGCCTTTCTACGAATCCTCTATCACACTGCATTACTGTCCATTTGCACTGTTTGAATAACCATTCATTGCCTTGCAGTGGTCAGGGGGTCCTTCCAGCGTTCCCGGTTCCAGATTGAGGGAAATCTACACCTGTGGCTTCAAAGATTGCACCGGTAGTAGTTTTTGATTTCTACCCGTGTGGTACTTGGGGACGGAGGTATCCTTAATCTGCACGATCATCAAGTACAGAACAAGCACCCACGGACAAGGCCGCCAACCAACTTTGAGCAGGCCAGACAATTGGGATCGGGCCGGCAAGAAGGAGAACCCCAAGACCTACCTAAGGTCTCCGGGGAACTTTGATCCCACTTCCGTGGGAGGGTCACAGTCCTAGGCGCAGTACTCCGCAAAAAGTGAAGGCCCCCAGAATCCAACACTGGGGTGTGTACCTGCCTTGAAGGAACCCTCCCCCCAACTGGAGACGGCTCCGGAGAGAACGGGGGGACATATTTTGACTCTGATAATCTGAAGAGCAACAGGGAACAACACGCCCAGCCCAACCGGCACCCAGGCACCCGACACCCAAGGAATTGCCAAGCCAGAAACACATGAACTGGAGGAAAGATGGAACAGGCCGAGAAACACATGAAGGATGCCACAACCAATGAAAAAGGCTTTGCAGCCGTGCTTCAGGAGATAAGGGACATGCGGTCTGACACAAGCCAAAAATTTGAGAAAATGGATCAGAGGGTAGACAAAGTGGAAGATAGGCTACAACAATTGGAGTCCAACCAATCACCATCTGCAACTTTGAAAGTGCAGATAGACGCGAGATTGGCGGCACTGGAAAGGAGGGATGAGGAAAGAGCTCTCCAGATGGATGACTTTGAGCATAGGGAGAGGAGGAATAACCTCTGTTTTTTTGGCATACCGGAAATGGACGGCGAGACGGAGAGAGACATATGTGAAGTAGTTAGGGAGGTGATTCGCCTCCTGTTTGGGAATGAGGCGACAACGGAGCCCACAATAGATGAGCGCATAGTGCAGGGGGCAGGGCCGGAGGCCCCCGCTCCATCCTGGTGCACTTCCACTATTATACAGAGAAAACTAAAATCTTGAATGAAGCCAGGAAAACTAGCACCATCACATATAACAACGCAAGGATATCTAACTTGCAAGACCTCTTTGCCTTCCTGCTGGCCAGGCAGAAGCTGTGCCGCCCTCTAACACAATGCCTAAAAGAAAAGTGGAATCGGTACTGGTTGGGTTACCCGTTCTCAGTGTCATTTGAATACATGGGGCAGTGATCTTGTCTGGTAACGGAGGACGACATTAGAGGAGCGATACAGGAAAATGTGAATGTTGATGGCGACCAGAGACAAATCTCAGGAGATGGATCAAGGACTGCAGAAGGGAGAGGTAACGGGAGGGACAGGAGAAGAATCCCAGGCACTAGGAAAATCAAAAAGCTGAACACCCCCCTCCGCGACAAGGCCTCGAGAGATTCCAGTGGATGACGGCGCCCCTCCCTGGGACCTAGGAAGCGGATTGGGGGTCTCGGACAGAGATGGGACTGATTCTATCAATGAACAGCAAGTATGGGGAGAACCTCCACCAGGGGGAGAAGCTTGGAAAACGATGATCGGGGAGGAGGAGGGGGGGGACTGAGGGGGCTCAACACAAAAAGTTAACTGAGTGAAAAGTCCACTGTAATTCCAGTCCAAGCTGCCAAATGATGGAACTCTATTCCCATCCCTCTTAGACAGGAACCCTCCTTCCTCACCTTTAAAGCGAGTATAAAAATATTGGCTGAGCAACAAGCCTCCTCAGTGAGATGCCTCCACTATGTTATCTGACCACTGTCTTTTTTGCTACTGCTCATCATTTTGTTTAGTTATACTACTGTCCATTATCTCCTTATCTGACCCATCTGTAACCAGGGTCCCTATTTTTGTCTTCACACTGGATTGTAATCTGCCTGCCTTATCTGTATGTAAGTTTTTCAAGCTCCCAGTTACCTCAGGGTTTGGTGCACAATACAAATAATAAACAAATACAAATACAAAAAGCCCTGCCGAAGCGGGCTAGAAGGTGGTCCAGTCAAGCACTAGGAATGGACAGACTACTTGGATGGGCGCTGGGTGAGGGGGGTGGTGGGTCAGGGGGTTCAGTGTTCCATGGGAAGGCCGGGCAATTGGGGTCATGCTCCACCCAGGGGGCAGTGGGGAGATGGGGGGGTAGGGGAGAGGGTGGGAGGGAGCAGACAGCTTCTCAATGACTTCGAGCATGCAGTGGTTCTCAAAGGTGGGACGAGGGCAATGGAAAGAAAAACAGGGGAAAAACATGGAAATGACAATAAGTGTGAACCTTAAACTTGGAAACGGCTGATCACTTTCCTGTGCTGGAGATAGGTTCGCTCAACGTGAGGGGAATTAACTCTCCCACTAAAAGATCCCTTATCAGTAGGGAATTTAAAAAGGTGTAGCTAGATCTGCTCTTCCTACAAGAAACCCACTGGGCACGGGGGAAGGAACCAAGTATTCAAGGGGGTGGGATAGGGGAGATTTACTGTGCATTGCACGGATCCAAAAAGAGGGGGGTGGCAATCTTGATGGCAAAGGACCTAGCTTTTACAAAGGAGGCCTAGCTGAAAGACCCTGAGGTTCGCTATTTGTTAATTAAAGGGGGGCTACAGGGAACCCAACTAATCCTAGCAGTGATATATGGGCCCAACGAGGGTCAAGCTCAATTCTGGGATGAAGTAAAGGACAAACTCCAGCTCTTCATTGAAGGTACATTAATAGTGGGTGGGGACTTCAATATGGTACTGTATCCACCAAGAGACAGGAAGAGGATGGACCCTCTGGCCCCTCAGGCGGCTGATGACTTCACCTTGCAATGTTTCCGCAGGACTAACCTGGAACTGGGTCTGGAGGACACACTCTCAGGAACGTTCACGGGAGACCCGCCACACACATACTATTCCAGGATACACTGATCCTTTTCGAGAATAGACTACTATATCCCGGCAGATAGCGGTCTTCTCTCCCATGTGAGGGATCACAGGGTCGCCCCGTTCCCTAGTCTGACCATGAACTGGTATCATCTGGGTTCAGGGCAACATACACCTGCATCCTCCCAGGTAGGCTTACATCTCTCCACTGACCAACATAGAACCCTTGAATCATACATCAACATTCTCACAACCCAGATTCTGTGTCACTCACTTAGCATTCTGCTCCTTCTGCACAAGCAACAAAGAAACCTAATCACTACACTCTACTAGCCTGAATTTGGGGGTGACGACTCCCAAATTGAAGACTTCCTTAAGACAATACTGATACGGGGCCTAGCGAAGGAGGCAGCAGACAAAATGGAGGCCCCAATATCAGAGGCGGGAATAATTGAGGCAATTAATGGGATGAACGGCGGTGCAACGCCAGGGGAGGACGGGTTCTCTGTAAAATTCTATAAAACCTTTTGATCCACACTGGGCCCCCACCCAGCCAAAGTGTTCAATGCAGTCCGTTTGGGGGATATCCTACCCGAAACAATGATGGGAGCCAGCATAGTGGTACTGCCCAAAGAAGGTAAAGACCCGACCGAATGCTCCTCCTATAGACCTGTTGGGTGTCTTGACCCACGTTCAAGTTATTATACTGCAACATTTGGTGCTGTGGGCTTAGAAAATCCAAGATGGCCGAAAAGCCCACATTTGCGCCAGAATCCAGGAAAACCGCGCAGTTTTGCGCACACCAAAATGGTCGCCTGACCTGCCACCCACCAGTGCGAGCGTGATGGGCCAGAAGCGCCATGAGTGAAACGTGGTGCCAAAGGAAAAAACATCAGTGCCTGTTAGCTCAAAATAAAGCGCTTTGAAATCACCTTTGTTTCTCTGAAATGCAAGCTAAAAATGCCTATTTTAAACATTGCAAGATATTCAAAAATCTCACTGAACACCAGCAGACATTTGGCAGAATGTAGTCTTGTGTGCATACAAAATCTGGAAAGATGAAGAGTCTAAAGAAATGTTTATAACAAAACTGGCTGAGCTGTGGATGTCAGCAGCTTAACTGAAATTGGACTTAAAACCACTAAAATCGAAATGTTTAAAATAAATGAGTGACCTACTTTTGAGTGTCACATAGGTTGCAACTGTTTAAAGGTCATAGTTTTGAACTTAGAATCAGCGTTCTAGCTGCATGTGTAAAAATTGTAAGTTTGATTTGAATGAAGAAAAACTGGGAACAAAAGTGACATTCGGCTGAAGCCTGGCTTGAAGAGATTGAATTCTGCCCGGCAACTACCCCCGATAGGAGTTCAAACTTGCCCAGGCACTGCATTCGTAGGCCTGGCTGTCTTCTGCTGTTCCCACCAAAAGGAGATTACACCTCTCTGATTGAATCAGGGGAGGAGCACCTGGGAGCAGGGAAACAGAACAATGAGCTTTCCTTGGCTCAGGCAAATGTTAAATTAGGGGGGGTCGTAAATGGCTTCCTCTTGGAAGAAACTGGGAGGAGCAGTGCCTCTGTGAGCAACCTGAGTTGGAGGAAGTGGATAAACCAGAAATTCCACCATGTGCTTTGGGAAACCACACCCCTCTGGGCCAGAGCATAATTTTAAAAAGATGGATAATTCATAGTACAGACTTGTCAAAATTATATAATTAATATCATTATTCTTGTGATTTGTCTGTGCACATTTTAAGAGGTGTTAGGACTCTGTGGTATGTTCTGGGGGGTAGTAGCGGAAAATAAGGTATTACTCGAATGTCTGTATGTTAAAAATCTGACACTTTATCATCTGATGCCCATATTCCTTGTGCATGTTTGTGTAAATTCTGGAAAAGTTTAGAGGTCGTGTTCTTGATGAAAAGGGCAGAATTCTGTCATAAGTGGACACAACATCTTACAAAGACAGGGATCGGACGGTTTGGTGCTACAGAAAATATGTTAACTGGACATATAATATTAGAAAAATGGTACATAGATAAATATGTATTTGGATCAAAAATAGATTTGTGTGCAAATTGACAAGGGGAGTGTTCTTTCTGTATGCCATAAAATTGATGCCTGATTAGACTCCATTCCTTCCCCCAATCAAGGGAGAGAGGAGAGCTTGGCCAATGATAAGTTGTGAGGGGCAGGATTAGTTATGCCCACACACACACCCATTTTCAAAACACATAAAAAGAGACTGCTTTGGACAGGCAACACACTCACTTTCCATTTTCTTGCGAAGCGCTTTGCCGGACCAGACAATATCCAGAAGGACCATCTCCAGAACTTAGAATCCAGACTTCAGAACTTTTTCAGCAGGCTTCAAAATCTTTTGCAAATTATTCAAACAGCCGGGCTGAGCTGTTTGATTCTGGCTAGAACCCTGTGCCAGTACCCAGAAAGCAGTGCTGTATCCAGAATCCACTTGATCCAGACCAGCAGAATCAGAGACCCAGACCAGACCGCAGTGCCGCTAGCAGACCCAGACCAGACCACTGTGAGCAGAACCAGTACCAGAAGCCACCAGAAGTCCAGTCCAACCTGTTGACCAGATCCGTGACGAGGCCCATTCCTTCCAAAATTAGGAGTGAGTATCCTGAGGCCTGTGCAGAACTTATCTCTTAGTTTAAAATAATCTGATTCAAAACATTTGAACCTGTCCAGAACTGCATCATAGGAATCGTGTGTTCATTCTGTCATTTCAAAGCTGTAAAATTGTCATTTTTTTCATTCTGAAGTTTACTTTAATTTCGAGAAACTACCTTCACAAAATCGTCTGTATCTTTTGAACCACTTTTGCTAGGAACGAGATTTAACTTTCATTTTAATGCTAAGAATCTAAGCTTTCCGACTTTCTACTTATTGTTTTTCCGTAATCGCGCTCGACGCATTTGGAAAAATTGCTGCGAATTGTCATTTCGTTCAATTTCGTTTTCTGTCAAAATAGCTGCTTTGGCTTGCAGTGCTGAAATTCGTTTTCAACCTGATAATCCCTTTTTAATCATTGTTAGGTTGACCTGAACTAATTCAAAATAGCTGGCACCTACCCTGAATCTCCTACAGGGAATTAAAATCATATTTAGCATATTTTTCCTTTCTTTGCATACCACATTTAAAAGTACTTTTGCCTGTGTTTAAAACCATCCCTGTTTCTCTAAGCTTGCTAGGGGGGAACTGAAATTCGTATTGTATTGTGATTGTATTCCTGAAAACCGTGTGATTTACTTCCATCTCCTTATATTGCATAGGGGGGGAGTGAATTGCCACAAGGGGAAAAGTGAATATATTATCTCTTGTGAAACCCTATCAGTTTATTTCTGCACTACATTCTTTCCATCATTTTTTTTCCTTGAAACCATAAAAGCATTCTCAGTTACCTTTTCCTTCCCATACCAACTCCTAAGTAATTAAATAAGCATACAATTGTAATATTATCCATTGTTGATCACTGTTATATTCTTAAGTGTGATATCAAATATTAATTTATTATAAAAGTGTGATATATATGTTGTTTAATGTTTCCAATAAATCTTTTAAATTGCAAAACAAACCTACTTTCTGGCTTAGTGAGGTCATGGGGATTCAAAGAGAGGGGCGTTATATAAAGGTTTATCATCCAGAGTATAACTTGTCATAAAAATATATAAATAAGGGCTTCCCTTGGGCGTCCCAGATGAGGCACTGACTTAGTGGGATTGCTGTATTGAAGTCACTTAACAGACCGATATCACTGCTCAATACGGATGTCAAGATCCTGGCTAAGGTACGCGGCAAAAGGATGGAGGGGATTATGGCATCTCTGGTCCACGGAGGCCAGGTGGGGTTCATAAGTGGACGCCAAGGAGCGGACAACATCTGGGAAATGATAGATCGGATCCATTATGCCAGGGGGCCGACTTTGATGCAAGCCTGCTTTCCCTCGACTCGGAGAAAGCATTCACTAGAGTCAAACGGAGGTACATGATGCTACTCCTTCTTAAGATGGGATTTGGGTAGCATATGAGAAAATGGGGAGCCGCATTATACTGGGCCCCCTTTGCTAAAGTCCAAGTAAACAGGGAGCTCACGGTCTCTCCCAGAGCACAAGACAAGGATGCCTGTTATCCCCCTGATATATGCTATTACAATGGAACCCTTGGCTGTAGCGGTGAGATCACATCCGGGTATTCGAGGTATCCAAAGGGGTCAGGTGGAATTCAAACTTTCTTTGTTTGCAGATAATATCCTGGGATACCTAGTGGACCCACACAGGTCACTCCCCCCAACCACCTTCTCCCCTGATAGAAGACTTTGGAGCATTCTCAGGGCTAAAAATTAACAGATAAAAGTCCCTACTGCTTCCCATACAAGCCCAAGATCTAACGATGAACCCCCTAGATGCATTCCTGGGTATTAGAGTTGAGAATGTGGCAACCAGCTACCTGGGCATCCATTTAACTAGAGACCTTTTCAAAGCTGGCGTCGGCCAATTATGAGCCAATAATGACCGAGATCAAAATGGATATGCAAGGGCAAACTGATCTTGTCCTGGTATGGAAGAATGACTACAGTCAAAATGAACGTCCTACCGAGACTAATATGCCTTTTCACAGCCCTCCCCATGATAGTCCTAGACCAGATCTTTAGGGAACTCCACAAAGCAGTCCTAGCCTTTATTTGTCAGGGTAAGACACCAAGGACCAAGTGAACTACTCCAATGTCCCTAGGGAGGAAGGGGGTTTCAGTTTCCCTGATTTTCACTACTATTTTCACCACTATTTTAGTGCAGCCCAGCTCTGAGTCCTCCTGGAATATATGAATGACGATAGGGGCACATACTGCACCAATTTGGAAGACATAGACACCCACCCCCTCAAGGTGCGGGACCTCCTCTGGGCCCCCTGGAAAGCCATTCCAAGTAAGATACTGAACCACCCAACCCTGGGGGTTTTGTGTACCCTGTGGAGGGAGAGGGTACACACAGAGCACCTATTAACATGACCCTCACCACTGGCTTCGCTATGGGGCCCCGTATTTCGATTGGGAAACAGGGGATTCAAGAATACACAGGCCTGGTCAGATACAGGTATGGAAAGGGTGGGACAACTATTCCGGGAGGGTGAATTCCTGGCATACGAGGAACTGTCACGCCCCCATCCACATCCACGAGCCCTCCTATTGCATCCCGTAATTCCATCAATATACGGCAGAATCATAGTACACAACAAGACACCACACGCACCATTGCACATTCTCGCCTTCAGGTTTGCCGACAAGGGGCTGGCCGAACTCTGCGACGCTGGTTTATGCCTCGCTCTCCATTCCTGCATTGGCGGTTGCCGTGGAGACGCGCCATGAGCATTCCGCGTCTCCGCTGCCGACGCTTGGACGTTCTTCCTCCACGCGTCCAATCGCCTGTGCGCCAATCACGTGTGTGAGTCACGTGACCACTGAGGCGAGCGTTCAAAAGTGACGCGCGAACTCCCATCCGCGCTTCACAGCTGATCTTGGTTGGACTACGGACGCTGCTATCCTTGATCTTGGATTTTTCCGCACCGCTTCCTCTTTTGTACCTCGCCTGGACCTGCTTCTTCCTGGTTTAGACCTCGGCTACTCCCACGGACTGCTTCTTGGATTTCCCTTGTTTGGCACCTTGTCTTGAACCGCTCCCCCTGGACACGACCTTGGCTTTTCTTCTGGACTGCAATTGGATTATCCTTTGGTTTGAATTCAGCTCTCTGCATCACGTGCCATCTAGTTTGGCTCACAGTACCAGGTTCCGTATCAGGTGGTGATTCCATCCTTCAAGTGCTTTGCCAGGCTGCTACCTTGTCGTCAACCCTGCTGGCCCCTCAGACACCCTACATCACATTCCAGACAACCACTCCGGGTAAGCTCCTTATAGGTAAACATTTAGGATTGTGCAAAGGGTGTAATGGTTATCTAACCCGCGTGTTTGCCTTACAGTGGTCAGGGGAAAACATCTTCCGGCATTCCTGGTTTCGGCTGACGACATTCACCACCTGTGGCCTCAAGGGCTGCTCGGGAAGTATATTGACTGTTTGCTCGGATGGAACTTGGGGACAGAGGTATCATCACCTACACGACCATCAAGCCCTGACAGACTGTGAAGCCTCTTCTGGTCGTTCAGGCGATGGAATCCGCTGCCGGGGATCCCGTGGCCGCTCTAATGCAAGCGGTTGCATCTCTTAGAACGGAAGTGGCGGCTGCCACAACCGCGATTCATCATCGCTTAGACACCATTCAGAGCAACCGCAACCCTTTACCGCCAGATGCCGAATTTGGGGATCCGGTACCGCCTACCCCGGGGCCCTCTGCACCACCCACGCCACCTACTCCTGTGGTATTGCCCTCTCAGTTTCCTTTGGCACCCCCTGAGAAGTTCCAGGGGGACCCCAGAAAATACCGTAACTTTATCAATCAATGTAAACTTCATTTCCTTTGTCGGCCCTTAGTCTTTCATGATTCCACCACAAAAGCCGCTTTTCTGCTTTCCCATCTGTCCGGGGTTGCCGCTACTTGGGCTAATCCTTTCCTTGAAAACAATCACCCGGCCCTTTATGATTTCGACCTTCTGGTGAGTGAGTTGGCAAAGATATTTGACACCAGGTATAAAGCCCAGTCCCGGGACCTGGAGCTGCTAGAGCTATCCCAAGGCAGACAGTCTTTGATAGAATACATCACACATTTCAACCAGTTGTCAGCTGAAACCTCATGGCCAGAAAACAAGAAAGCCGTGGTGTTCTACAAAGGTTTATGTAACTCTATGAAGGACGCTCTTTCTGTTGTACCTTCCCTTCCTGACACCTGTTCTGATCTGATAGATCTAGCCCTACAGGTAGACGCTCGGAAGTCTGAACGCCGGATGGAGTCAGGCCTTTCTGTAAAATCCTCCCCCTCTACCCCAGATGGTGCTGGGGAACCCATGCAAATAGGGGGTCTACGAAGCCCTATTACCCAAACCGAGAGAGAGCGTCGAAGAACCGACAATGCATGCTTCTATTGTGGCCTCAGTGGACATTTTGTCAAGGAGTGCCCTCGACGTCCAAAGAACAAGGCTTCGGGTTTTCAGAAAGCTCGCCCTTGAATACCGGGGACAAGGCGAGCTCGGTTTATAACCCCGGGGTTCCTTCATTCGGTCCAATAAGGCCAGTAGCTGTTCAAGCGGTTCTTCAACCGGCCAGAGAGAGTTCACATGAAGTCCACATCGTCATTGATTCAGGAGCTACTGGTTGCTTTATCGACATATCATTGGCCAAGTCACTGAACCTTCCTCTAGTGACCAAGATACATCCCGAACTGGTCCAGACAGTGGACGGGTCCTCCCTTGTATCCGGTCCGATCAAGCAACAAACCGCCCAAATGGACGTGACCATCCAGGGCAACCATAAGGAACAACTGTCCTTTGATCTGATATCCACCCCTCAGTTCGGGATAATCTTGGGTCTTCCCTGGTTGAAAAAACATAACCCTCTCATCGACTGGGGTACTGGTCAGGTTTCGTTTGAATCTGAGGTATGCCAACATTTTTGCCTACTGGACGACAATGTTCTCAACAGTCCCGCAAGGGCACTCGGGGGGCTACGCATAGTGGTTAAGAGTCCTCCTGAAGGGGCACACACAGTGGGAGCCACTATGTCAGGGGTACCCCCGGAATACCACGATTTCCATTCGGTTTTTGATAAAGTCTCTGCCGAAGTACTACCACCCCACAGACCGTATGATTGTCCCATTGATCTGATCGATGGGGCAACGCTTCCCAAGGGGCGCATATATTCGCTATCACCATCAGAAGAAATGGCCCTGAAGGAATACATAGGTCATGCTCTTCAATTAGGCCACATCAGGCCTTCTTCATCCCCTGTGGCTAGTCCCATATTCTTCGTTCCGAAGAAGGAGGGAGACCTCCGTCCTTGTGTAGATTACAGACGCCTGAATGCGGTCACCATAAAAAAACGCTACCCTCTCCCGCTCATATCAACCTTGCTAGACAAATTGACCAATGCTTCTGTATATACCAAGTTGGATCTACGGGGAGCATACAATCTGGTCCGTATGAGCTCTGGTGACGAGTGGAAAACGGCATTCTGCTCCCGTCAGGGGTTGTATGAGTATATGGTGATGCCTTTTGGCCTTTGCAATGCCCCTGCCACTTTTCAACGGTTCGTAAACGACATATTCAATGATATTCTGGACCTATATATCGTAGTATATCTAGATGACATACTAGTCTTCTCCCAAACCATGGCCGAGCATGTCCTTCATTTTAGAGAAGTACTCACACGACTCAGAAAACATTCCTTATATGCCAAACCTGAGAAATGCCTATTTCACACAGCCGAAGTCGAATTCTTGGGGTTTCACATATCCCCTGGGGGGCTGACTATGAACCAGTCCAAGGTCCAAGCTAACATAGACTGGCCGATTCCTGTCACTGTGAAACAACTGCAATCTTTCTTGGGGTTCGCTAACTTTTATCGGAGATTCATTGCGAATTTCTCTTCCATTGTGGCACCCCTAACCGCATTGACCAGTCCCGCGGTGTTGTTTGACTGGACCTCTACGCATCAGGTAGCCTTTGATACCCTCAAAACCTCGTTCACCACGGCTCCTGTCTTGCAACATCCGGACCCAGAACTCCCGTATGTGGTGGAAGCAGATGCCTCTTCATTCGCTTTGGGGGCCATCCTGTCCCAACCATGTCCCTCCACCGGAATACTACACCCGGTGGCCTACCATTCCAGGAAATTCACACCGACCGAGACACACTATACGGTCACCGAAAAAGAGCTCCTAGCAATCAGGGATGCTTTGCTGGTTTGGAGACATCATCTCCTGGGAGCAAAGCACCAGACCACAGTCTACACTGACCACAAAAACCTACAGGACCTAGCGTCATTGAAATGTGTTAACAGTAGACAAGTTCGTTGGCATCTTTTCTTTTCTGCCTATGATTTCATCATTAAGCATAGACCTGGGACGATCCATGGAAAAGCTGACGCCCTGTCTCGTTCACCAGGGGGGGTGCCCCTTCCTTCGTATCCTGAGATGCTTCTAGGCGAAGGCCATGTAGTTTGTGCTTGCACACCACCCCCACCTATGTTGACTGCTATTCGACAATGGGTTGCACAATGTCCCCAGATACTAGCTGATTGGGATCCTGACATACAAGACGGCTTGCCTTTTGTTCAAGGGAAACTATTCCTACCCACCAACGATATACGTAACCAGGCTTTGGAGTGGTCCCATAATGCTCTCATCAATGGTCACCCAGGTCAACGACGAACTCTGGAATTGTTGAAACGCTGGTGCTGGTGGCCATCGATGCGACGAGACGTGGACACTTATGTCAACACCTGCTCTATATGCGCACAGTGCAAAACACAGAGAGGCCGTCCTTTGGGATTACTACAGCCCCTGCCCATACCCCCAAAACCTTGGCATACGGTGTCCATGGATTTGATAACAGAATTACCACGTATTCGGGGTTATGACACAGTTTGGGTAGTAGTGGACTCATACACCAAAATGGCCCGCTTTATACCATGTAAAGGCATCCCCACCGCTCCTTCCTTGGCTCAAATGTTCTTCAGGTCTGTTTTCTGTCTGTTCGGTCTGCCATGTGTCATTGTGTCGGATCGTGGAACACAGTTCACGTCACGCTTCTGGGTGGCCCTTACCAAACTACTGGGTATCGACGCACGCTTCTCGTCGGCCTACCATCCCGAAAGCGATGGTCAGACCGAGAGAGTAAATCAGGCCCTGGAACAGTACCTACGTTGTTTAGCCTTGCAATTTCAATACACCTGGCTTGATTCACTACATTACGCAGAATTTGCCTACAACAACACCATGCATTCATCCACTAGGTTCTCCCCTTTTTACTCGCTCTATGGCCAGCATCCACGTACTCTCCCTTTTTCTGATTCTGACTTTTCCAATACCCCCGTACTACAGACCGGGAATCCGGCGGCAAATGACTGTGCCCGGGATCTCGCTTCCATACATGCACAAACCCTTGTCCATCTCCGGGAAGCACAGGAGTCGATGCGGACAGCCGCTAACAAAAGGAGGAAGGAGGCCCCTTCATACTCACCGGGCGATCGGGTGTGGTTGTCTACGCGTCACCTGCGCATACCAGGTTCACGTAAACTACTGCCCCGTTTTGTCGGCCCATATAGGGTCTCCAAGGTCCTGAATCCGGTTGCTTACCGTCTTGCTGTCCCCACTTCGTGGAGACTGCACCCTGTTTTTCACACGTCCCTTCTCAAACCCTGCCCTGATACCACTCGCATGACGTCCGCTCCCGGTCCTGTTCCACTGGCCTCCCAGGAGGATTATGAGGTTAGCGCTGTTTTGGGGTCCCGGATTGTTAGAGGGCAGTTGCAGTACCTGGTTGATTGGTTGGGCTATGGTCCTGAGGAACGGTCCTGGGTTCCGTCTCCTGACGTCCATGCTCCATTGTTGGTGGCTCAGTTCCACAGGGAGTACCCTTCAAGCCCACGGGGTCGTGGGCCTTTGAGGGGGGGGGGCTCTGTCACGCCCCCATCCACATCCACGAGCCCTCCTATTGCATCCCGTAATTCCATCAATATACGGCAGAATCATAGTACACAACAAGACACCACACGCACCATTGCACATTCTCGCCTTCAGGTTTGCTGACAAGGGGCTGGCCGAACTCTGCGACGCTGGTTTATGCCTCGCTCTCCATTCCTGCATTGGCGGTTGCCGTGGAGACGCGCCATGAGCATTCTGCGTCTCCGCTGCCGACGCTTGGACGTTCTTCCTCCACGCGTCCAATCGCGTGTGCGCCAATCACGTGTGTGAGTCACGTGACCACTGAGGCGAGCGTTCAAAAGTGACGCGCGAACTCCCATCCGCGCTTCACAGCTGATCTTGGTTGGACTACGGACGCTGCTATCCTTGATCTTGGATTTTTCCGCACCGCTTCCTCTTTTGTACCTCGCCTGGACCTGCTTCTTCCTGGTTTAGACCTCGGCTACTCCCACGGACTGCTTCTTGGATTTCCCTTGTTTGGCACCTTGTCTTGAACCGCTCCCCCTGGACACGACCTTGGCTTTTCTTCTGGACTGCAATTGGATTATCCTTTGGTTTGAATTCAGCTCTCTGCATCACGTGCCATCTAGTTTGGCTCACAGTACCAGGTTCCGTATCAGGTGGTGATTCCATCCTTCAAGTGCTTTGCCAGGCTGCTACCTTGTCGTCAACCCTGCTGGCCCCTCAGACACCCTACATCACATTCCAGACAACCACTCAGGGTAAGCTCCTTATAGGTAAACATTTAGGATTGTGCACAGGGTGTAATGGTTATCTAACCCGCGTGTTTGCCTTACAGTGGTCAGGGGAAAACATCTTCCGGCATTCCTGGTTTCAGCTGACGACATTCACCACCTGTGGCCTCAAGGGCTGCTCGGGCAGTATATTGACTGTTTCCTCGAGTGGAACTTGGGGACAGAGGTATCATCGCCTACACGACCATCAAGCCCTGACAGGAACTGAGGAAGACTCCGGGCCTGGGGACGATCTCAGCATTTGAATATCTCAGGCTAAAGGGTCTCTTTTGTGACAAAACATGGGGGCAAAAGCTTAAGAGGTCTCTGACACACTTTGAAAAAGTGTTTGGTACAACAGACTCAAGAAGGGGGATGGTCTCAAAGTAAGTTGTATAGGATAATAAACACCAACAACCTAGTGGAGAGGCGAGGGTTCCGTCAATACTAGGAGGGCCTAGCAGGGGAGGAACTCACGGAAGAAGAATGGAATAAGGTTTTCAGAATAGCTTTCCATGGGAATCTATTCATAGCAGACATGGAGCACAACCTTAAAATCCTCCAGGGTTGGCACAGGGATCCACTCAAATTGTACAAAATGTTCATGGGGGCCTCTCCGAACTGCCTGAGGGGATGTGGCCAAGTGGGCTCGAGAGGATACATGTAGTGGCACTGTCCATGAGTACAAAAATACTGGGAGGATTTAAGGGGTGGATGGCTGAGGTCACAGGGGAACTCCTCCCACAAAACTGACTGACTATACTATTGGGCCTTCCCCTGAGGGATTCAGACACACATAGATACCCCAGAATGTGGGAAACAATGCTACAGTCAGGGAGGGGAGCCCTGGCGAAGAAATGGAAGAGCCAGGTGACCCCAAATAAGGAAGAGTGGCAGCTCAAGAAACCACAGTTTAAGGTTAACGATTGAGGGGCCGGGGGAGGGAGGGGAGACTGTTAAAGGCTGCTCCTGACAGACACATGTTTTACAACTGTTCCTAAAGTTTCTGTTTCTGTTTTAATAAAAAATAAAGTTAAACAAAAAAAACAGTGCTGTGGAAGGGTTTCCTGGGAAGTTCAACCAGATGTTAAAATCCCCTAAAATGAGGATAATATTGACAGTGGTCTAGGGATTTGCAATAAAATGCTACCATTAATTGAAGAAAGAGGTGGCATCACCAGCAAGTCTGTGGATTCTGGCAAGAGCACGTGTTGGGATCCAGCACAGATTTGCATACCACCCTTTCAAAAGACGTCTTCTTTGTCTGTATCATTATATTAGAGATTCATTCTAATAGGAAGATGAGGGCTATATTTCTTCCAGCTCTGTTTGGTCTATTCTTGACATGGATTTTGTATCTTGGTGGTGGTAGGGTTTCAACCATGTTTTACAGTTCTCAGAGAACCACATATCTGTGACCCCACATAAAGTCCATGCACCTGATTTGTAGGTGGTTGTAGATGTCAGATGCATGCTTGTAAGATGACCTGGCTTTTAAGGTGCTGATGCTGAAAAAGAGTGGTTGATAGGCAGTGGATTTGACAGCAAATATATCAGTGATTTTGTGTACAAAGGCCTGAGCTTGAGAGCCAATAGGAGGAGCTGGGACACACAGGGACAAATAAAGCCTATGAGGTGGAACAATGCAGGAAGAGTGGGTGGCTTTAGTATCATCAGGTGTTTCATCATCAAACACCTTTATTCGGCCAAAAAAAGACCATCAAAGTACATCCTGCAGAAAACAATTCTAGAAGTAAGGATACAAATCAGAAACAGAGTTACAGGGAAACACATTAGGGAAAAACACAGGGCCGTTCGAACATGCCACCCCTTCAAAGGAGACCCTAAACAGTTCTTTGAGACAATGGTCTAAACCCACCATCCCCTTACTTCAGCCAGTTCCCAAGGCGCCTCTGGCCCAAGGTGGTCAGATTTTCCCCTGAGAGGGGGCTGTTGTTAGTCAAAACCCCAGTGTTTACTCTGGCGGATCTGGGAGGGGCAGCATGCTGATTGAAATCCCACTCATAGCTAGATGGCCTGCCCGCCCCCAACCTTCCAAAACCTGGTTAGCTATACTATGGTCCCAAAAAGAAAGTTTAATACTATCCAAGGGGTTCTTGTCCGTGCTTGGAATTCTGCAACAGCTCACCAAAGCTTCTCTTCGTACAAACAGGCAACCTCCAGAAGTGTTCAGCCAAAATTGACATTTGTTAAGTAGGGCGTCCCTTGGTTCTGGCTTGTTTGCTACCAATTTGGGCACCCCCTGGAGGAAAACAATAGGGCGTTTGGGCTTTCCATGTTCAGAGGGATTGTGCTGGCCCCCCGACTTCCGCAAGCCCTGGTCTTTGGACTCAATACCCACAGAGCCCAAGATGGCAGAGGACTGAGCCACCGATGACAAAGACCTTGAACTAAAGTTGGAGACCCTGCTACTCTCCCTGGTAGTTACATGGGGAACACAGGGCCCGTTGTTGGAGAGCGATTCCCCTAGTGCCAGGTTAAGGGGGGCGGCAGTCCCTTTGAGGGTGGTCAGGACTGGGGGTAAACTTTCCAAGGGACTTTCCGGGGATGAGATCTTAAGCCCCAAGGCAGCTGAAGCGGTCACCAGGGGCTCCTCCTGGGCAATTCCACCACCCTTCAGTTGGGCCTCTAGTACAGATAGTAGGAGATCCTTGATGATGGCCAGTTCCGCCAGAACTTGGTTACACCCACTCCCCCTATATAACAGAGCCTCCTCTGGGAGTCGGGCGGGGACATGTTACACTCATGGTTGCTGGCGACAGTTGGTTGCTTGATGGTCTCGACCATCCGGGGTGGAGTCAAACGGGGGGACGGACTACCCCCAGAGCTTGTGGATGAGAGAACATCACTCCACGAACTATCATGGGAGCTGGCGGAAAGTTTGCCCTTTTGGACAAGTTGTTCCAGTCTGACCCCTGCAGCCAGGAGAGATGGCGTGAGTGCTGAGGGGGTTCCATGGCAGAGAGGTTCGATGGGTGTGGCTGTGGTCAGGCCCGGAGCCGTGCTTTGGGACAGGGAAGGACTTAGTTCCGGTTTGCCGCCAGCAACTGCGCTGACATCCTGAAACAACTTGAACAGTCCACCCTGATTACAATGCACGGTGTCTTGGCTCCCCAGGTGCTGCTGGAACGTTACTGAAGGTGGATTAGGTGCCACTGCCAGGGTGCCAGACATAGACAGCCCCCAAAATAGTGCCCATGGTAGTTGCTGAGGGTACCCCCCCTGTGGTCGCTGTCTCCTCAATGCCACAGTCTTACGCGGGTATTTCTGCAGGGGGGGGGTCATGGTCCGTGAGATGGGGACGGGGCAGGAGTGTGGTAAACAGGGATGAGGGGTCAGTAGTCAGCTGCGCCATAGCCGATTCCAGTGTCCAGATACTTATGGGGGGGCACGCCACACACCTCTATCGGAGTCCGCCTCCCAATCTCACCTCTGAGTTCAAAGTCCAGTCCGGTCCCCGTGCCAGTCCCACAAATCTAGCTCCTAGGTCCTAGGACTCCGACTGGACTGCAACAGCGCCGAACACCAAGCAGCGCCAAACACCGCGCCCTTGCCCCGCCGCAGGCTTCACTGCTGCGGGGTAGGGAAGGTGCAGATAAGCCCAGGGGGGCGGAGCCAATGATCCAGGAAGTCCCAGAGTCCCGCCAAGCGGCGCCAAACACCCCGCCCTTGCCCCGCCGCGGGCTTCACCGCTGCGGGGTAGGGAAGGTGCAGATAAGCCCAGGGGGGCGGAGCCAATGATCCAGGAAGTCCCAGAGTCCCGCCAAGCGGCGCCAAACACTGCGCCATTGCCCCGCCGCGGGCTTCACCGCTGCGGGGTAGGGAAGGTGCAATTAAGCCCAGGGGGGCAGAGCCAATGATCCAGGAAGTCCCAGAGTCCCGCCAAGCGGCGCCAAACACTGCGCCATTGCCCCGCCGCGGGCTTCACCGCTGCGGGGTAGGGAAGGTGCAATTAAGCCCAGGGGGGCAGAGCCAATGATCCAGGAAGTCCCAGAGTCCCGCCAAGCGGCGCCAAACACTGCACCCTTGCCCCGCCGCGGGGAACCACATATCTGTGACCCCACATAAAGTCCATGCACCTGATTTGTAGGTGGTTGTAGATGTCAGATGCATGCTTGTAAGATGACCTGGCTTTTAAGGTGCTGATGCTGAAAAAGAGTGGTTGATGGGCGGTGGATTTGACAGCAAATATATCAGTGATTTTGTGTACAAAGGCCTGAGCTTGAGAGCCAATAGGAGGAGCTGGGACACACAGGGACAAATAAAGCCTATGAGGTGGAACAATGCAGGAAGAGTGGGTGGCTATAGTATCATCAGGTGTTTCCTAAATAACCCTCCTGCTGGATTGCGTTACTGCCATCAGGTATCCCTGAAATAACCCCCCTGTGAGGGTCAACTTAAGAAGGCAGATAATAATATAGACGCAATAATTTTATTTTTTGTTAGTCTGAATTGTGATGGTATTATTGTTAGAAATGTCAATAATCAACTTCAAGCAAGGATGTGAAGTCTACTTAACAACCCACCTAGACCCCCTTTTGATCTCAAAGGACTCTGTGCTAGGACACTTGGTTAGTATGTGGAACTGCTAGATTTTGGGGTCATGCACAAAGAGTTCAATATCCAGGATCATTTAACTAGAAGATAAGATTGCATATATATCTGCAATAGGTAACCTGAGCTTACATCTGAAGTAGAGTATCTTGAGTTTTTTTCTGGCTGGTTTGGAGATGCAGTCCACTGGGTAAATAATGGTGAAGCAATGGTGAAGATCAGAGAAATAAGAATGAACATGGTCAAAGAGTGGATCTTGGATCAAGTGTTCAATGGAAGCCTCATAAGGGGATTGAGATGATCCAGGGGCGTGAGAGGTGTGGGCCAACTCAATGGATGGCCAGTTATTCGGTTGGGAGTCAGTGACTAGACAAAATAAGACAAATTAATTATTGATGTCAGAGCACAAGGAGTTCCCGCTAGTAGATGTAAAACACTAACAACATTTCAAGTGAAATATTTGAATGATATTTGCAGGCAGCTGGAGCATTGGCTTCCAACAACCCACAGCTCAGATATATCTAAACAAATAACAAGTAGACTAAAAGTAGCTCACCATCTTGGAAGTGGTGCAGCCAGCCCAGCACTAGACCATAAACTTTGCAGTACAAGCATAGTACGCCCTGAGCCAAAAGAGTGCCAGGATGGTAGAGAGGGTATTGAAGGAAGATGATAAACATGCAGCTAGTTTCCACAGTATGATCATGAACCAAAACTGCCATGATTCAGCTTACTGCAGTCAAGGGTTACAGCAAACACCAGAAGTGAGAGGAGGCTAGTAATGGGTATACACAGGCAACCTGTTACTAACTACAAACCCCGGCTCACCTGCAAAACACTGAGAGTGCAGCAACCAAGGTAGTGTTACATAGGTCAGACAACTACTTAAATGAGGATTACTGTTACACATTTTGGTCGGTGGTCTCTCTGGGCTCGTAACCGCTTCTGCGGTATGCTTCGGAATAGTACTTCCAAGATGGTTCCTCATTATAATCTACGGGCGGAGTGCAGCGGTCCAGTCTCTGCACGTTCTCCCGAGACGCAAACGATCGCTCACGTGATCCTTTATCCGGAACTGAAGCCAAGAACTCTTTGCGTCGCTTCTGTTGTTACAGACGCTCCATCGCATCAGCAGGGTCTCCCGTCGGATCTACTTTCTCGAGCCTCTCGATCCGCCATTCTAGCACTTCCCTCCTTTACCAACCCAAGATGGCCGTCCCAGGCTTTGTCATATCTGTGGCAATCTCTAGGAGTAAGTGCATCCTCTTTAAGAATCGTTTCATCCTTTCGGTGTGCTATACTTACCCTTCTATTTGTTGTAGTGACCTTGTATTCCATCCGTCTTGCTTCCGTTCCACCTGTACGGTCCTCTAAGTACTTACTACAGCCGTCGCTGGTGAGAGAAATTCCCTTCCTCATATCTTTACACTATTCTGACTTCCTCCTTATATTGAAGATCCTCTCTCATCTCCTGTCTTCATTTTTGCATTCAGAAGAAGCCTTCCCGTCTGCCATCCATTGCCAAGAACCAGAGACACCTCGCAACCAGTCTGAGTCACCAGATTCTCGGATTCAACCAGGGTTTTCTTCCCCAGAGGGTTTCCCTGGCGGCCCTGTCCTTTCTCCTGGTTAACCTCATTCCGGGTCGGAGAGGGCAGGACTGTTCCAGGAGGGCTTTCACCGCTGCATTTGGCTCTTCCAGATTGGACTCTTCTGTCTGTCAAGGTGAGATTGTTAAATATTTGCCATTCAGTTGGTGTTAGTAATAATTACACCACAGGTCGAGAAAGAAATCAACAGCCCCATGATACCAATGTTGCCTGAGGATGTGATTACGCTAATGTATATCACTCTTATGCTCCTCTAGTCTAGAGTCATGTTGTGCTACAAAAGGGTCATGAAGACAAAAGAGCACAGGTGTCAACAACATAGGGAACAATCAGCTATGCAATTACAGGCTGTGCATGTTCCAGGTTGCCCACATAGTAGTGAGGTAGCGTATGAATCTTGTAATATTATTATTATTATTATTATTATTATTATTATTATTATTATTATTATTGTTATTGCTATTATTTTTATCATTGTATTTGTTGGGAATAGACCTAAAGTCGACAAGCAACTGAGTGCTTTAATGAGTTATACACCAATACAGATAGATAACTGATCCCTTTACAGAGGTATACAACATGACAGATGCATAACAGATTGCTTTTCAGAGGTAACAACAGAACAGATATTACAGTTGGGGTAGCATACAGAGGGGGACAGAGGAGGGGTACAGCTGTACCGGTTGGCCAGAAAGGGAGGGGCAGGCGACGTCTATCAAGTTCAGTTGAGTGAGGGGCGACGTGTTGGCCTAGTTGTTGAGAAGGAGAGACTCCTTGAAGAGCTGGGTCTTGAGTTATTTTCTGAATTGTAGGAGCGTGGGGGCGAGTCTGATGCAGATGGGGAGGAGGTTCCATAGCCTTGGGGCATAGGCATAGAAGGCTTGTTTTCTGGTCCTTTCCTTTTCGCAGCAGTGGATTCCAAGCCTGCACATGTCCTGGCTTCTGCTGTCTGCCAGAGATGCAGAGTTTGTCCATGAGGTAGCTGGGTGACTTGAGGGTGACTGCCTTATAGATGATGCAGCAAGACTTGAAGGTGATTTGTGTGTGCAGTGGGAGCCAGTGAAGGTTGTTGGTGGCTGAGGTGATGTGGTTGTATCTGTGTAGACCCTTGATGAGGCATGCAGCCGCATGTGAGACATTTCTTAGGGGCACAAGAGAGGATGACGGGAGGCCTTTGAGGAGTGCATTGCCCCCATCCAGGTGGTATAGAACCAATACTTGAATGGTGGATCTGAAGCTGTCTGGAGGGAGGAAAGGCTTGATTTTTTGAAGTAGGAAGAGCTGATACCAAGGTGGCTGAGATTCTGTAGCTATGTGTGTCTTGAAGGAGAGGTGTTTGTTAATGTGAAATATGAGGGACTTGGCGCAGGTGGTGAGTTTAGGTGTGAAGCCCTCTGTGTTCATTGTTGATATCCAGGTCTGTATGTCTGGATTTCGGTGTTGCTGGTAAGGTGAAGGAATTCGGTCTTGGAGGGGTTGAGCTTCAAGTATGCACTGGACATCCTAGAGTGGATCAGGGAGAGGCAGATTTTGAGCCTATGGGTGTTCTTGATGAAGTCGATCTTGAGGTATAGCTGAGTGGCATTGGCATATTGGTGGATGTGAATGGTGTGTGTGGCTAGGAGAGCTTCCAGCAGCTCTATCTATAGGTTCAAGGTCACTGGGGAGAGGATGGAACCCTACAGGACTCCACAGGTGACAGGTAGAATTGTCAAACTAGAGGATTCCATTGGAACAAACTGCTTGCGGTTGGTGAGGTAGGACTTGAACCAGAGTAGGACAAGGTTGCTGATCCCCATGCACCAGTGTGGAGTGTCCATAAGTGCTTGATGGTCTACTATGTCGAAAGCGGCCAATAGGTTGAATAGGACCAAGAGGCAGCGATGGCCATTGTCAGGGATGTTGAGGGTGTCATCAACCACCTGTATGGTTGCTGTGTGCATGCTGCATCTGTGTATGAATCCAGATTGATTGGTTTGGACAAGATTGTTGGAGTCGATGTGTTGCTGCAGTTTTGCAGCTACCACTTTCTCGATTAACTTACCTAGGAAGGGAAGATGTGTGATGGGGCGATAGTTACCTAGGTGGTCGCGATCCACAGTGGGTTTCTTTAGTAGAGGGTTGCTTTGTCCTGTTTTTTGGGTCGATGGGAAGGTGCCTTGAGTTAGGGTGCTGTTGATGATCTCTAGGTAGGGAAGGAGAGCTTCTGCCAGGAGGGTCTTGAGGATGGATGCTGGGAGGATGTCATCTGTGTATGATGTGGCTTTGAGTGCAGCCAGGGTTTCTACTAAGTCCTCTATCGAGCGTGTCTTTAATGTTGTCCAGGGTGTGGTGTTTTCGTGAGGAGGGGTGTGAGGTGGGTCTGTGGATGCTGAGCTGACATCTATGTGCTGACGAATGTTGCTTATTTTGTCCATGAAGAAGGTGTTGATGGTGGCGTATTTTATTTGATTGAGTGTGGTAGGGCAGGGTTGGGTAGCGGGTTGACGCACTGCTTGACCACTTTGAAGAGAGCTCTGCTTTTGTTGTCAGCTTCTGCTATGGTATTCTGATGGTAGGAGGCCTTGGCTGTATTGGTTAGTTGTCAGTAGTTTGCTCGGAGTTCCTTGAGGGGTGCAAGGCTGGATGCAGATGGAGTTTTCCTCTTGTTTCCTGATGACTCTTTTGCGGAGATTGAGTTCTTGCGTGTACAAGAGTACTGATGGTTTCGGTTTGCAGGTGCATTGTTTCAGAGGTTCAGGTTGGTTGATGGAGGCTGAGAGGGTGGTGTTTAGTGCTTCTAATACAGAGTTGCAGTTCGGTTGAGGGTATTCGGTCCATGTAAGGTGTGGGTTGGCAAGGTCTTCTATGAGGGCTACCACTCATCAGAAGTTCTTGAAGGACCTGCGAGTTTGTCTGCTAGGTTTCTGATGGGAGAGCTTGTCTTTGGTGGTGTGCAGGATGTTGAAAGGCATGGCTAGCTTGTCAGACCAGTCAAGCGACAGAGGAGAGCTGTAGTGGAGGGAAGACAGTGTGATGATGATTAGGTCGAAGATGTTACCTTTCTCTTGTGTTGGGTCTTTTGTGTTTTCAGTGAGGCTGAGGGTTTCAAGTAAGATGAGGAAAGCTTCCTTCATTGGTTTGGTGGTCTTGTTGCCTGGGAAGTTCAAGTCTCCTAGGAAGATGTTTGTGCGTGTGAGGGACATGGTTGTAACCAGGTCAGTGAAGTTTCTGATGAAGGCTGTGTTGGGTTTGGGTTGTCTGTAGATGAGATGGAAGGTAACTGTCCATCGGGGAGAGGGTGAAGTGACAGGAGAGATCAACAATCATCAGATACCTACATACACTGCATGACAATCCTTGTGAATCGCAGGTCTAACAGACAAGGATGCAGAAAATAATCCAAGAGTTTATTCATCCGGGTTTAGGTTGCAGCAATACGCAATCTAGTCCTCAAAGCGGATCTGAAATAAACACATAGAGCTTGGGCGAAGAACTTGGTTGTTTAATGTCCATCTAAGAGCACCTAAAGAATATGGGTGTTCCCAATGTAGCACCTTTTTTCAGCTAACAAACATTGAGTAATTGGTGAGTAAGCCACCTTCATGGAGGCACAGGAGCAAGCCCTGCACACCCCACGGACATCCCAGAGGATATCAAGGGCAGTGGAGCACAGACAGTAAGGTTGGATGGTTCTGCTGGATGTGGGAGGGGTAGATTAGAGGACGGGAAGAAGCAAAGCTGAAGAGAATCTGAATCTTGTCCAGGCCATGGTAGCCGGCCTCAGTGGTCGATAAGATGTTATTGACAGCACGGAAGGTTGCGCAATGGGGACTGTGCACGCAGCTGGAGAAATCAAGCAGTGCGGGATGGTGGAGGAGGGAGAGAACTTGGTAAATATAAATGTCATGTTAAGTGCATGCTCCTTCAACTTTGTCTACAGAAAAGATCTTTAATATGCAATGGAACTTCCAACTAAATGTAACTACACGACAGACCCTTTCTCCAGTTAGGGCCAATTTTCCAATTATTCGTTACTTTCGCGTAGTGCACAAATGTTGGTTTGACAAGGGGCTTCCTTGAAAATCATTCTGGTTGAACCAGCCCATTTAATTTAGTGTATTTTAAATGTTTATTGTGATCGGTGGCTCGGTTGAAAAAAATAATGCTTCAATAAAAATCGAAATGGAATGTGTGATTTTGCAAAGAGCTGCTGAGTACCTTCAAACTTATAAACACAATCCAAACCTACCCCTGTAGTTGTCCGGTTTATTACTTTGATTTGATCCACTGTCTGTTTTTAAATCTGGTTGTGCCTTTTAATTATTATTATGTTTGTTCTGGAGCCCTCTCTTCTGCGCTGGTCATCAACATTCCATCCCAAAAGGTAAGGTTGGATGTACACCAATCAACAATTAAAATGGCCTGGAATTGGAGCTTGCCCTTTCAGGGTATGGGTCCTTCGCAGTTAAAGACATCACACCTACACTGTACATATGTTTCTGAATGTCGCCTTTCTAAGTGCGGCCACGATAACATTCAATCCATCAGCAAAAACAAAATTGTGTATTCCAGTCACATTTTTGCCACAAAAATAAAGAGCATAACTGATATCTATAATATCACGACGAAAGGCAGAAGCTGTGTTTTTTTAAACTAAAAAGAACAGGGAAAATAAATACTTTTGTGAATTGAAAAAGTAATACATTCTCAGCGTGAATTGCGGTCCACTCTGGTGTCTGCCAGAAACACCGGTGTTGCAGCGTGTCTAGAATCCCTTAGTTAGCAGATCTTTTTTAAAAGACGGGCCTGGCTTTCGAGCACCGCCTCTGCTAGTCGCTGGGATCGTTTGCAATGCTATTTTCCAGCATTCATGCTTGAGTTCCCCTATCACACCTTGCAGCTTCTGGCTGCTGTTTGGAGCAGAATCGTTTTGCCCGTGCGTCTGAGATACGAGGGGGCTCAGCTGTTCCCTGCTGATGCCGGCTCACCAGCCCTTTGTACTTCTGTCTATGGAACATCTTTGCGTGGCAAGCTGTGAATAGTTTCACACCGCACAATTCTGAGCGCTTTCTTTTTTTTTTCTTGTTTTAAGAATATAAATTAAGCCCCGGCTTCTTTTTGTGCTTTGCAGATTTATATTCCCCGGTGCAATCAACGTGCCCTTTAAAGAAAAAAAGCGAGGTGTGGCAATCTGTTGTTGCTCTTACAGCACATGTGGGTAATAACTGCATAATTTATATTCAATTTGTAATTTAATTGTTTAAAACTATGATCGATGACGATATCGTTGTGGTTAGCAAGATGGGTTAAACCATGTTTTTCAGTACATCCATAGCTTTTATGATAAAAAAAAAACCTTTTATTATCATAGGACATTTCAAATGCTGCTGTATCCATCCGCCTGAATGTAGCTCATGAAGTACAGATATTCCAGGGGAATACCATATGATTAGGAGTTGGAAATCCGCATGGAATGTCACCCAATGTTTATGTTCACCCAAAAGGTGGAGGCATAAACTCCACCAGACAAATACAATGTTTTGGTTTTCTTAAGTTAATGGCGCCCTCCCTTCAACGCAAGGACATCAATCTGAAAGTTGACTCCCAAAGGTGATGAAAAAGTGGGCACCTCTGATGCCCGACTTTTGCCCACCTATACAATCACAGAGACGTTAAGATTTTCACAGACAGCTGGGTCAAAAATATGGCAAACTTGAAATTCCGACCATGGGCTGAAAGCCCCAGAATCTTCAGACAACGGCAAAAATCCGGACTAAATAAGGTTGTAAGGTTGCCTTTAACTTAGTGGCTCACTGGCCCCTGAGATGGGGGAGTGAACCCCAGACAGCCCTGCTTTTAGCCACAAAATTGAGAGGAGATAGCAGACATTTGACGTATGTGCTTCAGAATGGCACAGGGGAATATTATTATTATTGTGCATGATTCCAGCTCAGAATTGCACCAGTACAAGCAATAGATCTCATAAAAACATGTCTAAACCTTTGTTAGGGATAGAAGTGTATTCTTTAGCACAAATCAATTATTAAGAGAGGGCTGAAACAAGGCTGTCCCCTCGCGGCACCACTATTCACCCTCTACATATCAGATATTGCAACCTCACAAGAAGAAGTCTGTGCCTTCCCGCCTATCTTGAACGGCACCCCTGAACCATGGCTGCTTTATGCGGATGATTTGGTCCTGATGGACAAAACCCAGACAGGCCTACAAAGGCGGCCGCATGGCTTCGCTGTGTATGTGGAAACCAACAACTAGACGATCAACACAGACAAGTCACAGGTCATGACATTCTCTCCCATGCAAGACGGCAAACGGAAAACGCTATCAGTATTCCTTCAATCGACACGGCTTACTCAGCTCCAGTCATACAAAATTCTTAGGAATCTGTCTCAACTCAAGTATCTGTGAACGAGACTGGGAGAAAATGTTGCGAACAAAAATGTTATCTTAAGCTCACCAAGGCCTGATAATACACAAAAAATACGGCAAATCCTCCAATGCGACCGCTACAAACCTTCTACCGAAAAAAAGTGACGCCCACTTTTTGCTGTGGAGCAGAAGCTATTCTAAACCTATCTTATCACATCTGGGATAGATTGGAAGGTCTCTTCTGGAGAAAAGGGCTGGCCTTGCCTCCCTCCTTTCCTGTACAAAGAATGTAGTATGAAATAGGTTTACAATCTTTACATTCCCAAGTCCTATTGAAATCGTTGGACTTATACCGTAAAACCATAGTTGATGATGGTATCCCTGCCATTGACATCCTGAGAACAAATGTACCCACTTCAAACAACTTCATTTTGAATAAATGGAAGACCATATGTGTAGAGTGGTTACAGTTAGTGGAGATCTCATTGGATACATTGAAACATAATCCTCTGGCTATCAAGAAGAAAATACAAAACCAAGATTGGATACAGAACCAGAACATGAAATCACTTTACTTGGTGTCCATCAATTGTTTGTTTGAAGCTCGCAAGATAAACCAACTGCATCCATATCTGTACCTCTTCCCGTCTTCAAAATGATGGGACCTCTTCCTGCGATTTAGGCTCAACCTCCTTCCCACCCATGAGGTTTTGGGCCAAATTAAACAACTAGGAGGCCTAGCGAACACCTGTCGCTTTTGCTACAATACCCAACAGGTAAAAATGCTACATCATCTAATAATGACATGTGAAGCACTGGTATAGATAAGACGAAAATACACTGAGCGCCTTTTTCGAACTTTCGCTACGCTCACCCCTGAGGAAAGATGGAATTCTATACTGATGGGTGAGGAAAAAACTGTGATTTTTACAGTCTTGCAGTTTTGGATTGAACTTTCGACATCTATGGGCCTCTAGAGACCTGATGGACTATTGTGACCACTATCATTTTTTTTTTGCATCTCTCGACTATGGACTTTCCGATTGAAGAACCAGGACACGCCATGTATTCATTTCCTTTTTTCTTTCCATGATGTTTCTAAAATGAAAACGTTTGTAATAAACTAAACTCATTTAATAAAAAAATAAATAAAAATAGTACTGGGCTCCAAGCTTGCAAGGTGTTGTGACTTAGACCCGTCACCATCAGGGTACACGTAGTCACATGTTCATTGTTAAAGTGATCACAGCACGTCTGTCTCTAGGATGGCTGGGGTCATTTTATACAAATGCATTACTATTGTTATTTTTTCTTTTATTTTGATATCATTGATTATTGAATATGGATTAATGTATGTGTTCATTGATCTATTCTATGTAATTTATGTGAACAGTTCCTTTTGAACTAAATCACACGTTTATAATTAAAAAAACATGTTTTACTACCGGTCTACCCTAAGCGAAATGCTCTCTATACAGCAGGATTACTACTTAACTCGTACATACTTTATTACAGGTAACTTTCAAACATCACTACCACTTAGCTTTTTTTAACAGGCACAGTATTATTCTGTGGGATGTTTTTACCCATGCATTTAAGCCCTACAATAAAACTGTGCCTTACTGGCATGGAAAACATCATAATGGCCAGAACTCCCCAGAGAGTGCACAGGGAAAACATGAAGAATAGGCTGCCATCCATTTTTGCCTATGTTGTGAGCACAGGCGGGCACTGCCTAACCACCATTGGGCTACACACACAGTAGCCTGAAACCATTGGGAATGGCAATGCTGATTGCCAAAAGCAACCCAGAACTATGGGGAATTCATTTTCTTAATCCCAAAAATGGTTGCATTACCAGTACTCACCACTATCAGAAAGCCGGCGTTTTAAAACCACCAGACTTTTGTGTAAAAATGAACAAATGAAACAAAACCAGACCAAGGAAAGACTTGCTAAGAGGTGGATACAATGTAAAACTATATTCTGAAATGACTTGAAGGAAGTAATTATTTAATGTATAGGTAAAAATTGTAAGTTTGATTTGAATGTAGAAAACTGGGATCAAAAAGTGACATTTAGCTGAAACCTGGCTTAATGAAACTGAATTCTGCCTCACAACTACCCCCGACAGGAGTTGAAACTGGATGCTCAGCCACTCTGCCCCTGGCCAAAAGGAGCTAACACCTCTCTGATTAGATTAGGGGTGAAGCAGCTGGGGACTACAGGGAGTTGAACAAAGGCCTGTCTTGGACTCAGGCAAATGTTATATTGGGGGCGTTGTAAAATAGCTTCGTCTTGGGAGAAACTGGGGGGCAGCTTTGCCTCTGTGAACAAGCTGGCTTGGGGGAAGTGGATAAACCAGTTATTCCACCCTGTGATGTGGGACGCCACACCCCTTTTTGACCAGGGCATAATTTTAAAAAGATAGATAACTCATAGTGCGGACTTGTCAGAATTATATAAGTAATATCATTATTTTTATGATTTTTCTGTGAACATTTTGAGAGGCGTTAGGACCCTGTGGTGTATTCTGGGGGGTTGCTAGCGGAAAATAGGGTCTCACTCCAAATGTCTGCATGTTAAAAATCTGACACTTCATCAATTAATGTCCATACTCCTTGCGCACATGTGTGTAATTTTGGGTAAATGTCCGATATTGCAAAACCAGTTAAAAAGCGCAAAATGTTGTCATTTTTGAATGCAAGCCCCCAGGAAGATCAGAGGCGGACAAGCATGGACCATAAGGAATATATAATGTGCACATGTAATTTCAACAAATTGTATATCTGGGAAAGATGTATTTGAATCAAATATAGATTTGTGGGCAAACTGACCAGGGGAGGATCCTCTGACCCATAAACAGACCTCATCATGATGACAATCCATTTCCTTCCCCCAATCATGGGAGAGGGGAGAATTTGGCCAATGACAAGTAGAGAGGGGCAGGCTTTGCTAAGCCCAGGCACACACCCATTTTCAAAACACATAAAAAGAGACTGCTGGGACAGGTAGAGACATTCAATTCCATTTGCTGCGGAGCATGCTGACCGACGACTTCACATCCAGAGATCCAACACTTAGACTTCCAAGCTAAACAGAGACTACAGAACTTTGAACCAAGAAGGCCCACTGCAAGCAAAAGTATTTGTCAGCAGGCCTCAAAATCATTTGCAAACTATTCCACAGCCGGGCGAGCTGTCTGAATTCTTTTGCCAAGAACTCTTGCCAGTACCCAGAAAGCAGTGTTACATCCAGAATCCACTTGATCCGGACCGGAAAGCAGAGCAGTATCCAGAACCAGAGGCCTCTGTATCCAGAGAGGCTAGACCAGCAGAGCAGAGCTGACCCAGATCGCTGTGAGCAGAACCGGTGCCTGATTGACCCGCCGAGCAGACAGAACCGCAGCCGGACGTGTTGACCAGATCCGGATCCGGATCCAGATCCGTGACGAGGCCTAGTTCAAATCTATATTGTGAGTATGTAGCAGAACTGTGCAGAACCAATCTCTTAGTTAAAATAATCTAATCAAAACTATTTTAACCTAAGTAGAACTGCCTCCTAGGAATCGTGTCATCTGTCATCTGTCATTTTTAAAGCTGCACAACTGTCACCTGTCAATTCTGCAGCTGCAAGCTGTCACCTGTCATTTTGAGTTTACTTTAAATCCGAAAATCTACCTTTGTTAAATCGTCCGTATCTCCTTATACTTTTGCCGCAATCACGATTCACGCACTCGCGAATTTTCCGCGATTTGCAATTTTGGCAAATTTCTCCACTTGTCAAAATAGCAGCTCCATTCTTTCCTTTGTTAAAATCTGTTTGCAACTTGGTAATAACTCATAGAGCATTGCTAAAGTGAGCCTGAACTAATACCAACACGCATCTCCCACTCACCCTGAATCTCTAGAGGGAATTAAAATCATTGGCACATTTTCCCATCCGTTGCCATCACATTTCAAAAGCATTTTGGGCCTGTGTTTCAAACTCCTACCTGTTTCCTCTAAGCTTGCTGGGGGGGAACTGAATTTCGTATTGTATTTGATTGCATTCCTGAGAACTGTGTGCTCCTCTTTCCATCTCCTTCCATTTCTTACATTGCATAGGGGAGGGGGATGAATTGCCAGAGAAAGAGTGATTATCTTATCTTTTGCTAAAATCATATCAAGTATTTCTGTACTGCATTTTATTCCTCATTGCTTTTCCCTTGAAATCATAAAAGTATTTTGGCTACTTTATCCATCCTATACTAACTCCTCATTGATTGTCAAGAAGTGTGCTAGTGCCAGATTACCCATTGTTGATCAACATCATATGTCTAAGTGTACTATCAGATATTAATTTATTATAAAGTGTGATATATATATATTGTTTAAATTCTCAAATAAACCTTTTAATTTGCAAAACAAACCTACTTCTTGGCTCAGTGGGGTCAGGGGGATTCTAAGACGGGGGTGTTATACAAGGGTGGTCATCCAGAGTACTGAACTAGACATAAAAATACATTAATAGGGTTTTCCTCAGCATCCCAGACTAGGCATTGACTTGGCTGTAGTGTTGATTGAATATTGCTTACAAAAGTGGGGGCTCGTCCGGGATATTCTGGGTTAGATTTACCATTTGTGCAGATTAATACAGTGTGCCAACTGACCAGATACACATATCCGGTTAGATCACCACGCTGTTTTACACTGTGAAAGCACCCCTCAAAGGAACGCTCTAAGGAAACGGTCTGTTTTGCAAAATAAAATACAAACTTCTGTAAGTCATGAAGGAACTCAAATTCCAGAATGACGACCTTGGTAGATATGAAAATAGCCAGAGAGCACTTCTTACATAAGCTGTTTGTGAGAGGTGAGTGGACTCATCAGGACCAAACGGTCTGGCTGCAGGCAATCGCTCAACAGGTCACTGAAACAGGGTCAGATATATGGAGAGATCATGGTCCATTACATGTGGCCCTGAGTGAATTATACATGGCTCCTAAAGTTAAAGATGAACACGACAAGATGGTTAGGATAGCGGCATATTTGTATCTATATATGGGAGCCATGCAGGACAAATGTGCTGAAGGCCAAGATCTGGCAAGTAGACAACAGCTGGCGTTAGAAAAGGCCCAATCTGACCTGGTCTCTTCTGAGCAGAGGCTGCAGAGGAGCCAGGAGTCAGAAAATGATAGTAGGCAGTATATCATTAAAATAAAAGAGGACATGGATAGACTGCAACAGGAGAAGGCTGACCAGGATACCAGATTTCTGGCCTTGCAGAAGGAGTACCAAGAAGGTTTGGACTCCCTTCTGCAGAGCCAGAAAAAGCTGGAGCAACAACTGGACTTCAACAGGGCATGCACAGAGCAGGTAGCCACCCTGCAAATTCGATTAGACAGAGAGAAAGAGGAAAGCAATAAATTGATTCTGAAAGACCTGGATACCCAGGCAGAGTTTGATCAGGAGCGCCAGAAAGCTGGTGCCTTCCAAAGGCAAAGTGACGACCTGGCGGCACAGATGCAGGCTCTTAATCAGGAAAGGGATACCTTAGGCCAGGAAGTCTGCCACTTAAAAAGGAAAATGGAAGAAAATCACCTGGCCCTCCAGGGACTGGGTGACCTCCAAAAAGAACACCAGAACTAGTTAGAGCACACCAGGAGGGTGGAGGATGCTCTGGCAAGAAAGGAGCAGGCCAATAGGGACACAGCTCAGGAGGTAACCCTCCTGCAGCAGAGACTGGCCCAGTACTCCAGGACCAATCAGGAGGCACAGAGAGAAAATGAGGCTCTCTGTCAGCACAATGATAGGCTCCAGCAACAGGTAGCGATGCAGGAGAGACTGATAGAGTCTAGTAAGGCCTTAACTGAGGAACTGAAAGCGCAGGCTCTTGCATTGCAACAGGAAGCAAGGGCGGATAGAGATGAGGTTCGCTGGGAAAGAGAAACTCCTGAGCATAACCTCAGGAGCCCTAGTACCAGAGGCCTTCCTCTCTCCCAGTCCCTGGACTCTGCCACCCCCATGTCCCCTCACGCACATGAGCCCAGGGCCACGGGGATGGCAGATTACTATCCAGCTAGAAGTATGGGGCTCATAGGCCAGTACCTCCCAGGAATGGATGGGCGGGTTTCCGGGTGTGGGCACCCAAGCACAGTGCAATTTAGTGGGGAACCCCAGGAGAGTAGGCCCATTAAGGGCATCCTCAAAACCTCTGCCCAGTTAGGTCAGTGGGGGGATACCCAGCAAATCCTGGTAGCAAGGAGGGATCTGAAGACTCCTCTGAGTGTAACAGGACACAGGAGACCAGGTCCCCATATTCTGCCAGCCATTCCCAGGCTCGCAGAATCCGGGAAAACCTGGAAGATCAGACGGGCACCTCTGGGAGCAGTGCTTCTGAGTCACAGGATGAATGGACCAGGGTTACCCGAACCAAAAAGGCCAATAAGGCAAAAAGGGCCTTGCTTAAGGACCCATTGAAACAAATAAAGGCGATCAGGAGTGTCATCACTCCTTATCATAATAACGCCAAGTATTCCGTTTGGGAACATTCGGAGCTCTATGAGCAAATGATGGAGACTTTCCATTTGAAGGACAGCAGTAGCTGCATCCAGTACGTCAAATGGACATTCTCCCCAGAATACTCCAGTTTCTTTGCGGGGCTGGAGGACCAAAATCATGTAAGATGGTCCACCTATAAGGCGGCCATCTTGAAACGTTTTTCTGTTCACAGAAATCCTCAAGAGGCTCGCAAGGCAGCCTACAATTTGCAATGTGGGGAGGATCAGGCCCCACAAGAGTTTGTGCAAGAATTAAAACGTGCTTTTGCGCAGACCACCAGAAGGGTGCGCACGGATAGCAGAGGATTTATCAATACGTTTTTCCATGCCTTACCCAAATACATAATGACGCAGCTCGTGAGAGATTTTCATGAGAAAAGATCTTTAGACTGGGTCATTGAACAGGCTACCCGGATCTATGAGGTGCAGAAGCCTATCGAAAATAAACATAACGCGCCAAAAAACCCCAAAACCAACAGCACCCCTGCTGCTGCCAAGGTGGCAGAGGTAAAGGTTGCCCCCGTTTTAGATTTGGAGATGGCGGGGCCTAAAAACCTGCCTGCACCATATAATCCACAGCCCAGAAGGCCCTCAGGCCAGTCACAGACAGGGAGTCGTGGAGGTAGTCCCACAAATGGGGTCCCCCGCTCCCCTGACTATGTAAGTCCCTGCTACGAGGGAAACCGACCAATCCTGGGTTATGTGTGGACTCCTCCAGCCCAAGGGGGGGGGATCCAGGCAAGCACCTGACCCAGGGAACTTCCCTCCTAACTTCCCCCAGGAGGGCATAAATTCTCCAAATCCTGGGCAGAACTTTTTCCCCAGGTATCCGCCCAATTTCCAGCCCCAAAATCATCCATCCTTCTTTCCCCAATTCCCTGAGCCCAGACAACCTAATCCGGGAGAGGGGAGGCCAAGGGTGGAGGGGTACCAAAATCTTCCCAACCAGGGGTACTACCAGAGAAGGGATAGCTACCCTTCCCGGGATCAGCCCAGGGGAGAAAATAGAGCCCCGTATCAGCCTGAGCGGGTTTCACAACTTGAGCGTCAGGTCCAAAATATGGCACGGGATCTGGGTCACATACTGAGGGCTCAACAGAACCCTCAGATGAGCATGCCACCGCAGAATGCCCCAAGCTCTGGACCTGGTGCTCCAGAACAATGACGGGAGCAGCACCCTGATAACCCACCGGTTCCCAGGGAGGAGGCACAAGGGGAAGGGGGGTGTAAAGCCTTGGAGGAAGCTTCCTTCCCAACTTGTAAACAGCCCCTGGAAAAACAGGAATCAGAAACAAAATCTCCTGCCCCTGAAAGTCTGCCACCCAAGGAGCAGAGAGGAGGTAGGAGAAAGAAAGGACCCAAAAAGACCCACTTTGTGGGGGAGGTACAGGTCTTCCAATTTGAGGGAGGGGGATCCTCAGAAGATCCTGGGAAAAGGATCTTCTCCTTCAGAGATGGGGGAACTCCTCCCAAGGAAAAATGGGTCCCAAGGGATTCCAATCCAGACTGGGGAGATGTGGAGACTGAGCTAACGCCGCCCATCATCTCATCCCAGAACCGACAATACCAAAATCCCCTGGTTCAAACCCATCCTGGTGACTGCCTCCAAAAAGGGGGGGGGGCGGCCCAGAACCGGAACCAGGGGAACCCACAATGGCTCTGATCTCCAGTTGCCAACTTTTTCTTTCAGATTCCCAAGGCTCTCCACAGAATTCTGCCCAAATCTCTTCACTAGCAATGTCCAAAACCAGAAAGTTAGCCCACCAGTTGTCCAAAAATATGCATTATCTGTGCCCCCTTGAGGAGAAGGAGGGAAGATACTATGCCCCGGTACAAGTACAGGGGCATGGTACAATTTTGGCACTGGTGGACACTGGATCCCAAGCTACCCTTCTGTCCAAAAGGGCCTTTGAGGAACTAAATGCAGGAAAGGGGGAAAATTACCGAATTCCTCTCACCTCTCTTCCTGGACAACTGCAGAACTTTGACGGGAAGGAAATTCCCGTTGAGGGGACTGCAGACTTGGACATTAAAATTGGGCGACACAAGGTGAAACACCCAGTCATAGTAGTGACTCCAGAGGGCACCCCTTGTTTACTAGGGAATGACCTCCTGAGAAGGTTGTCACCCCTAATAGATTGTGTAAACAAGGTCCTCTGGACCCAGACTAGCCGACCAATAAAAATAAAACAGTGTGTCAACCATGTTAGTTTTAACGGCACCTGCCACATGGTTGAACAAAAATCTGACCAAGTAGAATTTCACTTCCAGAACAACCAAACTCCAGACGAGACAGTAATAGCAGTAGGACAACAGACTGGTGATGGGGGGTCCTCTCTATTTCTGAAAATCAACCTTCCTTCCAGTTTAAGGTGGTATTCCACACTGGAAGGAAACACCCGAAATTCTTTACTAATCCACAATCAGAAACTCCCACTCCTAAAGTCCAGAAAGATGTGAAATCAGCTCAGAGCCTGGCTGATATTCAGCAAATTGGAGAGCAGTTGTTCATCCCTGTTCAGTTAAATGATGGGAAGGACTCTGTTCTCGCTCGAGTGTGTGTGAACAACGGTAAGAGCTTCATCAGCGAAGCCATGTTCCGCCAACTCCCAAAAGATCCAGCCATTCCCACATTCAAACTGATAGACAAATGGGAAATGGACCTGGAAGCACCTAATTCCAAACATCTCCTGCCAAGCAGGTGTATGCTCAAAATCTCCATTGGCAACAAGAGCATAGTCCATAATTGTTGGGTCGTGCGAGACGTCACTGCCGCCTTTTACTTAGGCAGTGACATTCTCAATCACTTTGCCATTTGTTTGGACCTAATAAACTTCAAAGCTTGGTCCCGATTAGCGGATAATCCCACGGGCTTTGATGATCCAGAAAAAGCATTTAGGTCAGCTCAATTGCTACCTTATGCAGTTGAAATTCAGCTCAAAGAGGAAGTCAACATCCCAGAAAGGACCCGACAATTCTCCCTGGAAGTGAAAGTTAAAAGAGGACAAAAATTGCAAAACCCTGATGCTTATGTTCATCTAAATGCTTCTCTCCAACAGCAAGGGTTAGGGGTAAACCCAACACCATTAGTCAACATAGAACATGACACCATTCCAATAGAGGTGGATAACAGCGAATTACAGAGTATTACTCTAGCCGCAGGCACCACTATTGGAATGGCGGTTGATGACCGACATTTTTCCATTGATTTAGGAAATGAACTGTTAGGACCAATCCCCAAGGACTGTTTTGACAGTGACAGTGAGGACAATACAACACCAGACAGGATTTTCACCCGGCATGGGGGGAACTTCCTGGTGTACACTTCTTGCCCTTATGGTAAGGAAGATGTGACTTGTGACTTCAGGAGGGATGAGGTGATTTTCCAGGTCCATGAGGGCTGCCTTTCCCACCTGAAGCCTCCAGTCCAAATCAGCACTCTGACCAGGGACTTCTCCACCCAGCTGGAGGAGGCCGCTGAGATAGCCAAACCAGAAGTCTTTCCAGGCTTCAGGCAGATGGTGGAAGAGAGAGTCAACCTAGCTGATGCCTGTGTGACTCTGGAACAGAAGCAAAAGTTGAAACAAGTTTTCTTGGATTTCCAAGAGCCCTTTGCGATAGACTCATATGACTGTGGTCGCACCGACATCCACACCACAACAATTCCCACGGACCCTGGAATGACTCCAGTGTTTGTGAAGCAATATCGCTTCCCTCTCGCATCCATGGAGTCCCTTACTGAAATAATTAAGAACCTTGAGTCCCGGGGAATAATCCGTCCAGTCCACAGCACTTTCAATAATCCGGTGCTGGGAATATTGAAGCGAAACGGCCAGTGGAGACTCTGTGCTGACCTTAGGAAGCTCAACAAACGGGTCCATACTTCCCGATGGCCTCTGCCCTACATTGACCAAGGGCTGGCCCAGATTCAGGGGACACAGGTATTCACAGCAATAGACGTGACCAATGGATACTGGACTGTGCCTGTCAGTAGGGAGGACCAATACAAACTGGCTTTTACCTTTGGGGGCCAGCAGTACACATGGACCCGGACTCCCTTCGGATACCTCAACTCCGGCAATGAATTCAACATTTTCCTACATAAGGCCATGCCCGACCTGGGTGCGAGGGGTAACCTGGCTTATGTAGATGATGTCCTCATCAAAAGTTCATCTGTGGAGGAACACATAGCGGAGATCCGTTATGTTCTGACACAGTTGAGGGCCACCGGAGCAAAACTTTCCTTTCAGAAAGCACAGTGGTGTAGAACCCGTGCTAATTTCTTGGGGCATGAGATTACTCCTCAGGGTCTCTGTCCCCAAGAAAAGAAAGTGGAAGCACTCCAGAAATTGAAAGACCCCACAACTTTGCGGGAACTAAGGAGCCTCCTTGGACTGACTAATTACAGCAGAAAGTTCATTGAAGGCTACGCAGAGATCACTAGACCCCTGATTCATATCTTGAAGGGGGGGGTCAAGTGGGAATGGGGTCCAGAACAATCTGAGGCGGTAAGACAACTCAAAAGAAGCCTCTCACAAGCGCCTTGCCCAGCTTACCCTGTCAGAAACAAGGAGTTCTTCCTGGAGACGGGGTTCTCTAATACGTGCTTGACGGCAGTATTATACCAAAAGTATGACAAGGTCAATAAAGTAATCTCCTATGCGAGCAAAACTTTATCCTCTGTGGAGGAAAAATTCAACGATTGTGAGAAGGCACTCCTGGCAACGGTGTGGGCATTGAAGAATTACCGCCCGTTTATCCAGGGGGAACACATCATAGTGGAGACTCCACACCAGTCTCTGCAATATCTCCAAAGTGACAGAATCCGGGCCGGAAATGTGAGTAATTCCCGAATTACTTCCTGGATTCTGTCAATGCAAGGCTTTCCTGTGGAGGTCAGATATGGCCAAAACAAGAAGAGTCCCCTCGCGCAAGGTCTGGCTGACTTGCATGATTGTGCCAGAGAAAACTGTCTCGAGGACGAAAGTCTAAAAATCAAGGACAACACGGAGGCATACCTTAATTCCCCACACAAAGTCTTTGAAGAAGACAAGTGTGAGGGAATGCTCACTGTCTATGTGGATGGATGCTCTTACCATGTTGACAACGACGGGGAGAAAGAACTGGTGGCTGGCGTAGGGAATGCATGGGTGAAGGAGTTCCCAGAACCCTCTGCTGGATACAAAATTGGTCCCCAAAGTAGTCAGGTGGCAGAATTGATGGCTGTGCATCAGGCCATCCTCACTGCTGTCCAGCATCAACTCCACGAACTGGTCATAATCACAGATTCGGATTATGTACTGAAAGGGTTCGTGGAGCACCTGGTCAACTGGAAAACCAGAGGCATGTTATGCGCTAATAACAAACCCCTGAAACATGGGAAGTTAATCCAAAATATTGATGATCTGGTCACTTCGAATGGGATGACCATCTACTGGAAAAAGATCAAGGGTCATTCCAAAGTAGAGGGACCAGACAAAACTGGAAATGACTTAGCTGATCAGCTGGCCAAAACCGGGGCCATCCAAGGGGATCTAACAGAAATAGAGTTCCTGTTGGGGGAAATCCAGGTCACTGCGATCACTAGATCCCAGACAAATGCTCACAATGATCTTTCAACTGCCCCATGAAGCAAGGAGACCCCTGATGCTGATTTGATTACAGCTCAGAAGGGGGATCCAATTATTGGTAAGTTTTACCAACACCTTGAGGACCCTGAGTACTTTCCCCTGACGGATACCGATTACATTGGGAAAGAGGACCTAAGAGTGTTGATGAAATGTCCAAAAAATGTTCCGGATCCAAGACGGTTTGCTGGTAAGGAAATCCAAAGCTGGCCACGATCAGTGGGTGGTTCCTACCTCATTCTGAAGCCGGATGTTAAGTCACGCCCATGACGCGGCCACCGCCGGTCATAGGGGGTTTCACACAACACTGGAAATCTTAAGAGAGGTTGCATACTGGCCACACATGGGGCAGGACCTCGACCAATACTTGAAGGGGTGTCTTGTGTGTGCACAATTTCAGCCATCATCCCTCACACACCGTGCGCCTCTCCAAAAGAGGGGGATGACACTGCCATGGTCAGATTTGCAAATCGACTTTGTAGGCCTTGTGATTCGCTCATCTAGAGGAAACAAGTACATGTTGACCGTTACATGCTTGTTTACCAAGTGAGTGGAATGTCTCCCAGCCCCAAATTGCAAGGCAGAAACAGCAGCTGCCCTGATGATTAACCACATCTTTTCCGGTTTTGGTCTACCTCAAAGGATTGAGTCAGACAGGGGTAGCCACTTCACCAGTGAAGTAATGACAAAGATGTGGGAGATACTGGGGGTTAAAAGGAAGCTACACATTGCTTACAGGCCTGCTTCTTCTGAAGCAGTAGAACGCTACAACTGGACACTTGTGAGCATCTTAAAAAAGTTTGTGGCATATTCTGGGCCAAGTTGGGATATCCGATTACCTCTGGTCCTAATGGCCATCAGATCTACCCCTTCATCTGCAACCAAAATGTCACCATTTGAGTTGATGACTGGACGCAAGATGGTGCTTCCCCAGCATTTGCTCTACAGAACCCAAGAGCAAACGTTGATAAATGCCTCCACAACTCATGAGTATGTGGAGAATTTAAGGAAACACCTTCAGCATGCTTTTGCCTATGCTCAGCGGAATCTAGAAAGATCAGCCGAGAGCATGAAGACCCACTATGATTTAAAAACTACCCGAAAGGAATATAAGGTGGGTGATCAGGTCTATCTATACAATTTCCAAAGGAACCAGGCCAAACAGCGAAAATTCTTGCCTACATGGAAGGGACCGTTTTAAATAATAGACAAGATCTCCTCGGTGGCCTACAAGATCTGCATCCCCACAGGCAGTTTGGCGGAAGGGGAAGACAAGTGGGTACATATAAATCAGCTAAAGTGTTGCCATCCCAGGCACCCTCTGCAACAACTGGAGGAATCCACTGGATTCCCAGAGGGGGCCGCTCCAGAGTAATTCAGTTCCAACCCTAAAATATTTCACATATAGCATATAAAATTCTGTGATCCTTGTATATGTATATGTTCTTGTCTCCTAATTTAAAAAAGAAAATGTATATGTTCATATCTTCTGATTCATAAAATGTATATGTTCGCCACACCATTAATAGTGGTGAAGAAAAGTCTACGAATAGGTATTGCCGCTTTGCTTTATCATCATAAGAGAGATGAAACCATGGAGACTGACCAAGGAGGACGACCGGGGACCGGGAGCAGAGACCCGAGGGGCCCGGGGTACCGCCCAATCCTCCCATCAGGACCAGCAAGGAGAACTGATTGATCGACTGGAGGGAGGAAAAGATGCTGAACTGTGCCATCCATGGAATTGGAAGAAGAGGAGGCGAACATCCCAGATCTTGCGAGTTCCATCAGCGAAAGGACAGAATGGCCATCGCAAGAGGGGGGGGCTTGTGGGATGTTTTTACCCATGCATCCAAGCCCTACAATAAAACTGTGCCTTACTGGCATGGAAAACATCATGATGGCCAGAACTCCCCAGAGAGTGCACAGGGAAACCATGAAGAATAGGCTGCCACCCATTTTTGCCTATGTTGTGAGCACAGGAGGGCACTGCCTAACCACCATTGGGCTACACACACAGTAGCCTGAAACCATTGGGAATGGCAATGCTGATTGCCAAAAGCAACCCAGAACTGTGGGGAATTCATTTTCTTAGTCCCAAAAATGGTTGCATTACCAGTACTCACCACTATCAGAAAGCCAGCGTTTTAAAACCACCAGACTTTTGTGTAAAACTGAACAAATGAAACAAAACCAGACCAAGGAAAGACTTGCTAAGAGGTGGATACAATGTAAAACTATATTCTGAAATGACTTGAAGGAAGTAATTATTTAATGTATAGGTAAAAATTGTCAGTTTGATTTGAATGTAGAAAACTGGGAACAAAAAGTGACATTTAGCTGAAACCTTGCTTAATGAAACTGAATTCTGCCTGACAACTACCCCCGACAGGAGTTGAAACTGGATGCTCAGCCACTCTGCCCCTGGCCAAAAGGAGTTAACACCTCTCTGATTAGATTAGGGGTGGAGCAGCTGGGGACTACAGGGAGTTGAACAAAGGCCTGTCCTGGACTCAGGCAAATGTTATATTGGGGGCGTCGTAAAATAGCTTCCTCTTGGGAGAAACTGGGGGGCAGCTGTGCCTCTGTGAACAAGCTGGCTTGGGGGAAGTGGATAAACCAGTTATTCCACCCTGTGATGTGGGAAGCCACACCCCTTTTTGACAGGGCATAATTTTAAAAAGATAGATAACTCATAGTGCGGACTTGTCAGAATTATATAAGTAATATCATTATTTTTGTGATTTTTCTGTGAACATTTTGAGAGGCGTTAGGACCCTGTGGTGTATTCTGGGGGGTTGCTAGCGGAAAATAGGGTCTCACTCCAAATGTCTGCATGTTAAAAATCTGACACTTCATCAATTAATGTCCATACTCCTTGCGCACATGTGTGTAATTTTGGGTAAATGTCCGATATTGCAAAACCAGTTAAAAAGCGCAAAATGTTGTCATTTTCGAATGCAAGCCCCCAGGAAGATCAGAAGCGGACAAGCATGGACCATAAGGAATATATAATGTGCACATGTAATTTCAACAAATTGTATATCTGGGAAAGATGTATTTGAATCAAATATAGATTTGTGGGCAAACTGACCAGGGGAGGATCCTCTGACCCATAAACAGACCTCATCATGATGACAATCCGTTTCCTTCCCCCAATCATGGGAGAGGGGAGAATTGGGCCAATGACAAGTAGAGAGGGGCAGGCTTAGCTAGGCCCAGGCACACACCCATTTTCAAAACACATAAAAAGAGACTGCTGGGACAGTTAGAGACATTCAATTCCATTTGCTGCGGAGCATGCTGACCGACGACTTCACATCCAGAGATCCAACACTTAGACTTCCAAGCTAAACAGAGACTACAGAACTTTGAACCAAGAAGGCCCACTGCAAGCAAAAGTATTTGTCAGCAGGCCTCAAAATCATTTGCAAACTATTCCACAGCCGGGCGAGCTGTCTGAATTCTTTTGCCAAGAACTCTTGCCAGTACCCAGAAAGCAGTGTTACATCCAGAATCCACTTGATCCGGACCGGAAAGCAGAGCAGTATCCAGAACCAGAGACCGCTGTATCCAGAGAGGCTAGACCAGCAGAGCAGAGCTGACCCAGATCGCTGTGAGCAGAACCGGTGCCTGATTGACCCGCCGAGCAGACAGAACCACAGCCCGATGTGTTGACCAGATCCGGATCTGGATCCAGATCCGTGACGAGGCCTAGTTCAAATTTATATTGTGAGTACCTAGCAGAACTGTGCAGAACCATTCTCTTAGTTAAAATAATCTAATCCAAACTATTTTAACCTAAGTAGAACTGCCTCCTAGGATTCGTGTCATCTGTCATCTGTCATTTTTAAAGCTGCACAACTGTCACCTGTCAATTCTGCAACTGGAAGCTGTCACCTGTCATTTTGAGTTTACTTTAAATCCGAAAATCTACCTTTTGTTAAATCGTCCGTATCTCCTTATACTTTTGCTGCAATCACGATTCACGCACTCGCGAATTTACCGTGATTTGCGATTTTGTCTCAATTTCTCCACTTGTCAAAATAGCAGCCCCATTCTTTCCTTTGTTAAAATCCGTTTGCAACTTGGTAATAACTCATAGAGCATTGCTAAAGTGAGCCTGAACTAATACCAACACGCATCTCCCACTCATCCTGAATCTCTAGAGGGAATTAAAATCATTGGCACATTTTCCCATCCGTTGCCATCACATTTCAAAAGCATTTTGGGCCTGTGTTTCAAACTCCTACCTGTTTCCTCTAAGCTTGCTGGGGGAGAACTGAATTTCGTATTGTATTTGATTGCATTCCTGAGAACTGTGTGCTCCTCTTTCCATCTCCTTCCATTTCTTACATTGCATAGGGGAGGGGGGTGAATTGCCAGAGAAAAAGTGATTATCTTATCTTTTGCTAAAATCATATCAAGTATTTCTGTACTGCATTTTATTCCTCATTGCTTTTCCCTTGAAATCATAAAAGTATTTTGGCTACTTTATCCATCCTATACTAACTCCTCATTGATTGTCAAGAAGTGTGCTAGTGCCAGATTACCCATTGTTGATCAACATCATATGTCTAAGTGTACTATCAGATATTAATTTATTATAAAGTGTGATATATATATATATTGTTTAAATTCTCAAATAAACCTTTTAATTTGCAAAACAAACCTACTTCTTGGCTCAGTGGGGTCAGGGGGATTCTAAGAGGGGGGTGTTATACAAAGGTGGTCATCCAGAGTACTGAACTAGACATAAAAATACATTAATAAGGGTTTTCCTCAGCATCCCAGACTAGGCATTGACTTGGCTGTAGTGTTGATTGAATATCGCTTACAAAAGTGGGGGCTCGTCCGGGATATTCTGGGTTAGAATTACCATTTGTGCAGATTAATACAGTGTGCCAACTGACCAGATACACATATCCGGTTAGATCACCACGCTGTTTTACACTGTGAAAGCACCCCTCAAAGGAACGCTCTAAGGAAACGGTCTGTTTTGCAAAATAAAATACAAACTTCTGTAAGTCAGGAAGGAACTCAAATTCCAGAATGACGACCTTGGTAGATATGAAAATAGCCAGAGAGCACTTCTTACATAAGCTATTTGTGAGAGGTGAGTGGACCCATCAGGACCAAATGGTCTGGCTGCAGGCAATCGCTCAACAGGTCACTGAAACAGGGTCAGATACATGGAGAGATCAGGGTCCATTACATGTGGCCCTGAGTGAATTATACATGGCTCCTAAAGTTAAAGATGAACACGACAAGATGGTTAGGATAGCGGCATATTTGTATCTATAATGGGAGCCATGCAGGACAAATGTGTTGAAGGCCAAGATCTGGCAAGTAGGCAACAGCTTGCGTTAGAAAAGGCCCAATCTGACCTGGTCTCTTCTGAGCAGAGGCTGCAGAGGAGCCAGGAGTCAGAAAATGATAGTAGGCAGTATATCATTAAAATAAAAGAGGACATGGATAGACTGCAACAGGAGAAGGCTGACCAGGATACCAGATTTCTGGCCTTGCAGAAGGAGTTCCAAGAAGGTTTGGACTCCCTTCTGCAGAGCCAGAAAAAGCTGGAGCAACAACTGGACTTCAACAGGGCATGCACAGAGCAGGTAGCCACCCTGCACATTTGATTAGACAGAGAGAAAGAGGAAAACAATAAATTGATTCTGAAACACCTGGATACCCAGGCAGAGTTTCATCAGGAGCGCCAGAAAGCTGGTGCCTTCCAAAGGCAAAGTGACGACCTGGCGGCACAGATGCAGGCTCTTAGTCAGGAAAGGGATACCTTAGGCCAGGAAGTCTGCCACTCAAAAAGGAAAATGGAAGAAAATCACCTGGCCCTCCAGGGACTGGGTGACCTCCAAAAAGAACACCAGAACTAGTTAGAGCACACCAGAAGGGTGGAGGATGCTCTGGCAAGAAAGGAGCAGGCCAATAGGGACACAGCTCAGGAGGTAACCCTCCTGCAGCAGAGACTGGCCCAGTACTCCAGGACCAATCAGGAGGCACAGAGAGAAAATGAGGCTCTCTGTCAGCACAATGATAGGCTGCAGCAACAGGTAGCGATTGTCATGCATGCTGGACGCTACGCTCGTAGAACAGCTAGACCGTTCTACTCCAAATGGAGGCTATTCGATACGTTACCGGGAAAACGACGTTTACACTTTTCTCGTCGCTAACTTCACGTGACTTTTGCTTCGTCACGTGAAATACGGTATCACGTATTTAAGCAGCGTAGAAACTTCACTCGCTGCTTCTGATCGTCTCTATTGGCGTCGTGTAGCTGAACCTCTGATCTACATCCTGGTATATTCCTACAGCTACTTTTGGGCCTTCGATAGCGTGTGTTCCGTCACACGCTGATTCCTGGAGCTATCCCTTCGCGTGATAATCCACACGCGCTCCTTGTCTTCACACGCGGCTGGCCAAGGCTGCGTGAATCCTGCCCGCGTGTAAAATCCACACGCGCTCTTTGTCTTCATACGCGGCTGGCCAAGGCTGCGTGAATCCTGCCCGCGTGTAAAATCCACACGCGCTCTTTGTCTTCATACGCGGCTGGCCAAGGCTGCGTGAATCCTGCCCGGGTGTAAAATCCACACGCGCTCTTTGTCTTCATACGCGGCTGGCCAAGGCTGCGTGAATCCTGCCCGCGTGTAAAATCCACACGCGCTCTTCGTCTTCAAGTGCGGCCGGCCCAGGCTGCGTGAATCCTGCCCGCGTGTAAAATCCACACGCGCTCTTTGTCTTCATATGCGGCTGGCCAAGGCTGCGTGAATCCTGCCCGCGTGTAACATCCACACGCGCTCTTCGTCTTCAAGTGCGGCCGGCCCAGGCTGCGTGAATCCTGCCCGCGTGTAAAATCCACACGCGCTCTTCGTCTTCAAGTGCGGCTGGCCAAGGCTGCGCGAACCCTGCCCGCGTGTAAATCCACACGCGCACGCTGTCTTCACACGCGGCTGGCCCAGGCTGCGCGATTCCTGCCCGCGTGTAAATCCACACGCTCACGTTGTCTTCAAACGCTATTTTCTTCTAACTCCTGCATCTGTGGAATTAACAGAAGGATTGATCCCTAAGTGGGAAGGAAGCCTTTCAAGGATTATTGGAAGTGACTTTTAACTGAACTTTGGACGCTATCGTGTGGTGAATTCAACCCGTATCTAGCGTGAGCCTTGTTCCGTCCGGGATAAGTCTCCCTTACTAATTTTCCCTTCCCTGTCGTTTTGTTCTTCAATTCAAATCCATCAAGAGGCTTCTGGATTGTTCTACCCAGAGATACAGGTCAGTGTGATCATTCCTGTCATTATCTAACTCATCATACTCAGGTTGGAGCAGTTATTCATGATACTTTAATTTGTCCTAGGCTGGATTACTATACCTTACCCACGCCCTTTCCAGTGATCCATCGCTCTGCCTGTTTTATCAGCCAGAGGGTTGTATCATTTGGAAGGTCTTTGTTGACTTCACGACTATCAAGTCGGGTGAACAGGGATCCGGAAGACCCTACCTCCTGTATCCTTTTGAATATCGTATCCTTTTCAGTTGATACTTTGGTGCATTCTGACAGAATCAGAAGCCATGGAGGGTACGGATCCTTTAACTGTTTTGACACAGTTGATCCACGATTTGAGAAACGAAATGGTTACTGCACAGGACATGTTACGGCACCGTATGGACGTTATGCAAGACGCCCTACATGGTAGTCCTCAGGGAACACAAGCGCCGATGGCTACCGCATCCGGATCTGGGACTACGGCACCCCCACAGGAGACTATTAACGTGGTTATGCCCACTCAGTTTCCCTTGGCCCCTCCAGAAAGGTTCACGGGTGATCCCAAAACCTACAGAACCTTTGTAAACCAGTGCCGACTCCATTTCCTTTGCCGTCCTACATCTTTTCCTGACCTAACCACAAAAGCAGCCTTCGTGCTTTCCCATTTAGGGGGCACGGCTGCTGCTTGGGCTAACCCTTTGTTGGAAACTAATAGCCCTTTGTTGTACGATTGTGACGATCTCTTGACTGCTATGAGTAAAGTCTTTGACATGCGTTACTCTACTCAAGCCACAGATTTAGAGTTGCTTAACCTACAACAAGGCAGCCAACCCCTTATGTCTTACGTCGCCCGGTTCAATCAACTGACGGCGGAAACCCAATGGCCTGACAGCAAGAAAACGGCTGTTTTTTACAAGGGTCTTTCTGAAGAACTGAAAGACGCCTTATCTACTGTTCCTGTGGTTCCTACGGGTTTCCCAGAGCTGCTCGATTTGGTTCTACAAATCGACGCCCGAAGGAATGCTCGAAAGGGAGAGAAAAAGCCCTTCATGCCAGTCTCGGGGCGGTCAGAGACACCAGCAGTCATCTCTAACGACCCTGAACCCATGCAAATAGGCGCCGTGAGAGGCCGATTGTCCAATGCAGAACGGGAGAACCGAAGAAAAAACCACTTATGTATGTATTGTGGTTCTTCCGAGCATTTATTGGCAACATGTCCTAAAAAACCCGTCAAGCGTGCGGGAAACGCCAAAACTCGACATTAGCAGGAGTCCCTATGTCGAGTGTTTCATCGGACTCCAGTACCATTCCTAAACATGCACCTGTAATAGTTCAGGTGACGTTACATTGTGATGAGCGAGAAGTGGTTTCCAAGGCCATGGTTGATTCTGGAGCCACCAGCAATTATATAGACATCACCTATGCCAAGAACCGTTCCTTACCCCTAGTAAACAAAAAAAAACCTGAAACGGTGAATACCGTGGACGGATCTGTGTTAACTTCTGGTATGGTAACCCAGGAGACGGTACCTGTTCGGATGACGTTATCAAATAACCATTCAGAAGAAATCGTCTTCGATGTTATTGCTGCTCCGCAGTACGAGATCATACTTGGTCTTGCATGGTTAACCCTTCACAATCCTACTGTTGACTGGGTTTCGGGATCGCTCCAATATCCTTCGACTCATTGCAACGAACATTGCTTTACCAGTCAGGAGGTGTCAAATAAACAACACATATTGGCCTCTGTGGTGGAGGATTCTACTATCAGCGTTGTACACCAATGCGACAATATCATACCATGCGAATACGCTGATTATGCTGATGTCTTTGATAAAGGCCAGGCAGAACAATTACCTCCTCATCGACAGTACGACTGTCCTATCGAACTGATTCCGGGTGCCAAAATTCCTACAGGCCGTGTTTATTCTTTAACACCTAAAGAAGATGTCGTGTTAAAGGAATACATTGACAAGGCGCTAGCCACGGGCTTTATACGACCCTCGCAATCTCCTGCTGCATCTCCTCTATTCTTTGTTCCTAAGAAAGAGGGAGACCTCAGACCATGCATTGATTACAGGGCACTTAATGATATCACCATCAAAAACCAATACCCCTTACCACTAATAAACGTGCTGTTGGATCAGTTAGGCACTTCCAGTTACTTCACCAAACTGGACTTGCGAGGTGCATACAATTTGGTTCGCATTCGTGAAGGCGACGAATGGAAGACCGCTTTTAAGACACGGTATGGTCTTTACGAATATTTGGTGATGCCTTTTGGTCTGTGCAATGCTCCCGCCACATTTCAATTCTTCATGAATGATATATTCAGAGACATCATGGACCGATTTGTGGTTGTCTATCTGGACGACATTTTGATTTACTCCTCATCTCTATCGGAACACGTCAGACATGTTTCTACAGTCCTACAAAGACTTAGGGAGAACCACCTTTATGTGAAAGCCGAAAAATGTGTCTTTCATTCGCAGGAAGTGGAATTCCTTGGTTACGACATTACCAATCTAGGTGCTCGAATGAGTCGTTCCAAGGTAAGGGCCGTCTTGAATTAGCCAATTCCACATAACGTCAAGTCGCTACAGTCTTTCTTGGGCTTTGCGAATTTCTATCGCAGATTCATCCATTCCTTTTCCAAAACAGTAGCTCCTTTGACGGCTTTAACTAGTTCCAAAGTACCTTTCTGTTGGAACCAACATGCCCAAGCAGCATTCGAAAAACTGAAGAAAGCATTTACCACTGCACCCGTGCTTCAACATCCGGATCCTGATCGCCAGTTTGTCGTTGAAGCGGATGCATCCAGTGTCGCTATTGGCGCAGTGCTCTCACAAGTCTGCACAGAAACCAAGGAGGAACACCCAGTGGCTTTCTTCTCTCGTAAACTCACCTCATATGAACGGAACTACACCGTTACTGAGCGGGAACTACTGGCTATCAAAGATGCCTTCCGAGAATGGCGTCATCATCTTCTTGGGGCCAAACAACAGGTGTTGGTGTACTCTGACCATAGAAATCTCCAAGCATTCAAATCCATGAAATGCCTTACGGCCCGTCAGGCCAGATGGCATGTCTTTTTTGCCCAATACGATTTCCAGGTCACCTATCGTCCTGCCCGAGAACATGTTAAGTCGGACGCTTTGTCCCGTATGAGTAAAGAGGCGCAGGAAGAAAAACAAGTACAGATCCAGCTGTTGGCAGACCATATGATTTGTGGTTGTTCGGTTCAACCCTCCTTAAAAACCGAAATACAAGAGTGGGTAAAAAATAATCCACAAGCAGTCCAGGATATGAATCTAGACGTGCATAACGGTTTACCATTCACACAGGGGGTGCTTTATCTATCAACTCCTTCAATGCGGAATAAAGCCCTCAAATGGAATCATGATTCCTTGATTGCAGCCCATCCTGGACAGAAGAAAACACTGGACCTGCTCAAAAGGTGGTGCTGGTGGCCATCCATGGCAAAAAACGTTATAAACTACGTATCTTCTTGTTCTGTATGTATCCAATGTAAAAATACTCCTGGTAAACCAGTGGGCTTACTCCAATCCCTGCCTGTCCCTACCAAACCATGGGACATGATATCTATGGACTTTGTGGTGGAACTCCCCCCAAATCAAGGATATGATACCCTATGGGTCGTAGTGGATTATTTCACTAAATTGGCCCTATTTATTCCTTGTATTGGTTTACCAACTGCTACTGTTCTGGCTGATCTATTCATCCAACATATATTCCGTTTCTTTGGTCTACCATCAGTAATCATTACTGACAGGGGCTCGCAGTTTGCGTCACGCTTTTGGAGAGCCTTAACATCTGCATTACTAATTGATGATAGAATGTCCAGCGCTTATCATCCTCAAACCGACGGACAGACTGAAAGGGTCAATTGTACTATGGAACAATATCTGCGGTGTCTGTGTTTGCAATACCAATCGGATTGGCTCACGGTACTGCCGGCGGCTGAATTCGCCTATAACAACTCTTATCATAGTGCCATAGGCACTTCACCGTTCTATGCTCTCTATGGACAACACCCCCGATCAATACCTCTAGATTCCGGTCTATCCCTGGACACGCCTGCCGCAGGCCGTACGCTTCATGATCTGAAGAGATTACAAAGAAAGGTGAAGCAGCAATTGGAGCAGGCCAAACGACGTGACAAGTTCTATGCCGATGCTCATAGGGTATCCGCACCTGTCTATAAGGCTGGGATGAAAGTCTGGCTATCCACTAAGAACTTAAGAATTCCGGGCAAAAAGAAATTGTTGCCTAGATTCATCGGTCCGTATGTTGTGCTCCATGTTCTGAATCCTGCTGCTGTACGTCTGGCTTTGCCACAACGATGGCGGGTGCATCCTGTATTCCACGTCTCGCTCATCAAGCCATTCTCTGACACTACTAGACTGCCGGTACGGCCTGTTGCTATTTCTGTGCGGGGGTCTGATGAATACGAGGTACAAGACATACTGGATATGAAACTCCGTTCTGGTAGACCATATTATCTGGTGGACTGGAAGGGCTATGGACCCGAAGATAGGTCCTGGGAACCTCTTTCCAACATTCATGCTCCTGCTTTATTGAAGCGCTTCCACACAAGAAGGGGAGAGGTTGTCCCTTTGGGGGATGGCACTGTCATGCATGCTGGACGCTACGCTCGTAGAACAGCTAGACCGTTCTACTCCAAATGGAGGCTATTCGATACGTTACCGGGAAAACGACGTTTACACTTTTCACGTCGCTAACTTCACGTGACTTTTGCTTCGTCACGTGAAATACGGTATCACGTATTTAAGCAGCGTAGAAACTTCACTCGCTGCTTCTGATCGTCTCTATTGGCGTCGTGTAGCTGAACCTCTGATCTACATCCTGGTATATTCCTACAGCTACTTTTGGGCCTTCGATAGCGTGTGTTCCGTCACACGCTGATTCCTGGAGCTATCCCTTCGCGTGATAATCCACACGCGCTCCTTGTCTTCACACGCGGCTGGCCAAGGCTGCGTGAATCCTGCCCGCGTGTAAAATCCACACGCGCTCTTTGTCTTCATACGCGGCTGGCCAAGGCTGCGTGAATCCTGCCCGCGTGTAAAATCCACACGCGCTCTTTGTCTTCATACGCGGCTGGCCAAGGCTGCGTGAATCCTGCCCGCGTGTAAAATCCACACGCGCTCTTTGTCTTCATACGCGGCTGGCCAAGACTGCGTGAATCCTGCCCGCGTGTAAAATCCACACGCGCTCTTCGTCTTCAAGTGCGGCCGGCCCAGGCTGCGTGAATCCTGCCCGCGTGTAAAATCCACACGCGCTCTTTGTCTTCATACGCGGCTGGCCAAGGCTGCGTGAATCCTGCCCGCGTGTAACATCCACACGCGCTCTTCGTCTTCAAGTGCGGCCGGCCCAGGCTGCGTGAATCCTGCCCGCGTGTAAAATCCACACGCGCTCTTCGTCTTCAAGTGCGGCTGGCCAAGGCTGCGCGAACCCTGCCCGCGTGTAAATCCACACGCGCACGCTGTCTTCACACGCGGCTGGCCCAGGCTGCGCGATTCCTGCCCGCGTGTAAATCCACACGCTCACGTTGTCTTCAAACGCTATTTTCTTCTAACTCCTGCATCTGTGGAATTAACAGAAGGATTGATCCCTAAGTGGGAAGGAAGCCTTTCAAGGATTATTGGAAGTGACTTTGAACTGAACTTTGGACGCTATCCTGTGGTGAATTCAACCCGTATCTAGCGTGAGCCTCGTTCCGTCCGGGATAAGTCTCCCTTACTAATTTTCCCTTCCCTGTCGTTTTGTTCTTCAATTCAAATCCATCAAGAGGCTTCTGGATTGTTCTACCCAGAGATACAGGTCAGTGTGATCATTCCTGTCATTATCTAACTCATCATACTCAGGTTGGAGCAGTTATTCATGATACTTTAATTTGTCCTAGGCTGGATTACTATACCTTACCCACGCCCTTTCCAGTGATCCATCGCTCTGCCTGTTTTATCAGCCAGAGGGTTGTATCATTTGGAAGGTCTTTGTTGACTTCACGACTATCAAGTCGGGTGAACAGGGATCCGGAAGACCCTACCTCCTGTATCCTTTTGAATATCGTATCCTTTTCAGTTGATACTTTGGTGCATTCTGACAGCGATGCAGGAGAGACTGATAGAGTCTAGTAAGGCCTTAACTGAGGAACTGAAAGCGCAGGCTCTTGCATTGCAACAGGAAGCAGGGGCGGATAGAGATGAGGTTCGCTGGGAAAGATAAACTCCTGAGCATAACCTCAGGAGCCCTAGTACCAGAGGCCTTCATCTCTCCCAGTCCCTGGACTCTGCCACCCCCATGTCCCCTCGCGCACATGAGCCCAGGGCCACGGGGATGGCAGATTACTATCCAGCTAGAAGTATGGGGCTCATAGGCCAGTACCTCCCAGGAATGGATGGGCGGGTTTCCGGGTATGGGCACCCAAGCACAGTGCAATTTAGTGGGGAACCCCAGGAGAGTAGGCCCATTAAGGGCATCCTGAAAACCTCTGCCCAGTTAGGTCAGTGGGGGGGATACCCAGCAAATCCTGGTAGCAAGGAGGGATCTGAAGACGCCTCTGAGTGTAACAGGACACAGGAGACCAGGTGCCCATATTCTGCCAGCCATTCCCAGGCTCGCAGAATCCGGGAAAACCTGGAAGATCAGACGGGCACCTCTGGGAGCAGTGCTTCTGAGTCACAGGATGAATGGACCAGGGTTACCCGAACCAAAAAGGCCAATAAGGCAAAAAGGGCCTTGCTTAAGGACCCATTGAAACAAATAAAGGCGATCAGGAGTGTCATCACTCCTTATCATAAGAACGCCAAGTATTCCGTTTGGGAACACTTGGAGCTCTATGAGCAAATGATGGAGACTTTCCATTTGAAGAACAGCAGCAGCTGCATCCAGTACGTCAAATGGACATTCTCCCCAGAATACTCCAGTTTCTTTGCGGGGCTGGAGGACCAAAATCATTTAAGATGGTCCACCTATAAGGCGGCCATCTTGAAACATTTTTCTGTTCACAGAAATCCTCAAGAGGCTCGCAAGGCAGCCTACAATTTGCAATGTGGGGAGGATCAGGCCCCACAAGAGTTTGTGCAAGAATTAAAACGTGCTTTTGCGCAGACCACCAGAAGGGTGTGCACGGATAGCAGAGAATTTATCAATACGTTTTTCCATGCCTTAGCCAAATACATAATGACCCAGCTCGTGAGAGATTTTCATGAGAAAAGATCTTTAGACTGGGTCATTGAACAGGCTACCCGGATCTATGAGGTGCAGAAGCCTATCGAAAATAAAAATAACGTGCCGAAAACCCCCAAAACCAACAGCACCCCTGCTGCTGCCAAGGTGGCAGAGGTAAAGGTTGCCCCCGTTTTAGATTTGGAGATGGGGGGGCCTAAAAACCTGCTTGCACCAAATAATTCACAGCCCAGAAGGCCCTCGGGCCAGTCACAGACAGGGAGTCGAGGAGGTAGTCCCACAAATGGGGTCCCCCGCTCCCCTGACTATGTAAGTCCCCGCTACAAGGGAAACCGACCAATCCTGGGTTATGTGTGGACTCCTCCAGCCCAAGGGGGGGATCCAGCCAAGCACCTGACCCGGGGAACTTCCCTCCTAACTTCCCCCAGGAGGGCAGAAATTCTCCAAATCCTGGGCAGAACTTTTTCCCCAGGTACCCGCCCAATTTCCAGCCCCAAAATCATCCATCCTTCTTTCCCCAATTCCGTGAGCCCAGACAACCTACTCCGGGAGAGGGGAGGCCAAGGGTGGAGGGGTACCAAAATCTTCCCAACCAGGGGTACTACCAGAGAAGGGATAGCTACCCTTCCCGGGATCAGCCCAGGGGAGAAAATAGAGCCCTGTATCAGCCTGAGCGGGTTTCACAACTTGAGCGCCAGGTCCAAAATATGGCACGGGATCTGGGTCACATACTGAGGGCTCAACAGAACCCTCAGATGAGCATGCCACCGCAGAATGCCCCAAGCTCTGGACCTGCTGCTCCAGAACAATGACAGGAGCAGCACCCCGATAACCCACCGGTTCCCAGGGAGGAGGCACAAGGGGAAGGGGGGTGTAAAGCCTTGGAGGAAGCTTCCTTCCCAACTTGTAAACAGCCCCTGGAAAACCAGGAACCGGAAACAAAATCTCCTGCCCCTGAAAGTCTGCCACCCAAGGAGCAGAGAGGAGGTAGGAGAAACAAAGGACCCAAAAAGACCCACTTTGTGGAGGAGGTACAGGTCTTCCAATTTGAGGGAGGGGGATCCTCAGAAGATCCTGGGAAAAGGATCTTCTCCTTCAGAGATAGGGAAACTCCTTCCAAGGAAAAATGGGTCCCAAGGGATTCCAATCCAGACTGGGGAGATGTGGAGACTGAGCTACCGCCGCCCATCATCTCATCCCAGAATCGACAATACCAAAATCCCCTGGTTCAAACCCATCCTGGTGACTGCCTCCAAAAAGGGAGGGGGCCCAGAACCGGAACCAGGGGAACCCACAATGGCTCTGATCTCCAGTTGCCAACTTTTTCTTTCAGATTCCCAAGGCTCGGCACAGAATTCTGCCCAAATCTCTTCGCTAGCAATGTCCAAAACCAGAAAGTTAGCCCACCAGTTGTCCAAAAATGTGCATTATCTGTGCCCCCTTGAGGAGAAGGAGGGAAGATACTATGCCCCGGTACAAGTACAGGGGCAGGGTACAATTTTGGCCCTGGTGGACACTGGATCCCAAGCTACCCTTCTGTCCAAAAGGGCCTTTGAGGAACTAAATGCAGGAACGGGGGAGAATTACCGAATTCCTCTCACCTCTCTTCCTGGACAACTGCAGAACTTTGACGGGAAGGAAATTCCCGTTGAGGGGACTGCAGACTTGGACATTAAAATTGGGCGACACAAGGTGAAACACCCGGTCATAGTAGTGACTCCAGAGGGCACCCCTTGTTTACTAGGGAATGACCTCCTGAGAAGGTTGTCACCCCTAATAGAGTGTGTAAACAAGGTCCTCTGGACCCAGACTAGCCGACCAATAAAATTAAAACAGTGTGTCAACCATGTTAGTTTAAACGGCACCTGCCACATGGTGAACAAAAATCTGACCAAGTAGAATTTCACTTCCAGAACAACCAAACTCTAGACGTGACAGTAATAGCAGTAGGACAACAGACTGGTGATGGGGGGTCCTCTCTATTTCTGAAAATCAACCTTCCTTCCAGTTTAAGGTGGTATTCCACACTGGAAGGAAACACCCTGAAATTCTTTACTAATCCACAATCAGAAACTCCCACTCCTATAGTCCAGAAAGATGTGAAATCAGCTCAGAGCCTGGCTGATATTCAACCAATTGGAGACCAGTTGTTCATCCCTGTTCAGTTAAATGATGGGAAGGACTCTGTTCTCGCTCGAGTGTGTGTGAACAACGGTAAGAGCTTCATTAGCGAAGCCATGTTCGGCCAACTCCCGAAAGATCCAGCCATTCCCACATTCAAACTGATAGACAAATGGGAAATGGACCTGGAAGCACCTAATTCCAAACATCTCCTGCCAAGCAGGTGTATGCTCAAAATCTCCATTGGCAACAAGAGCATAGTCCATAATTGTTGGGTCGTGCGAGACGTCACTGCCGCCTTTTACTTAGGCAGTGACATTCTCAATCACTTTGCCATTTGTTTGGACCTAATAAACTTCAAAGCTTGGTCCCGATTAGCGGATAATCCCACAGGCTTTGATGATCCAGAAAAAGCATTTAGGTCAGCTCAATTGCTACCTTATGCAGTTGAAATTCAGCTCAAAGAGGAAGTCACCATCCCAGAAAGGACTCGACAATTCTCCCTGGAAGTGAAAGTTAAAAGAGGACAAAAATTGCAAAACCCTGATGCTTATATTCATCTAAATGCTTCTCTCCAACAGCAAGGGTTAGGGGTAAACCCAACACCATTAGTCAACATAGAACATGACACCATTCCAATAGAGGTGGATAACAGCGACTTACAGAGTATTACTCTAGCCGCAGGCACCACTATTGGAATGGCGGTTGATGACCGACATTTCTCCATTGATTTAGGAAATGAACTGTTAGGACCAATCCCCAAGGACTGTTTTGACAGTGACAGTGAGGACAATACAACACCAGACAGGATTTTCACCCGGCATGGGGGAACTTCCTGGTGTACACTTCTTGCCCTTATGGTAAGGAAGATGTGACTTGTGACTTCAGGGGGGATGAGGTGATTTTCCAGGTCCATGAGGGCTGCCTTTCCCACCTGAAGCCTCCAGTCCAAATCAGCACTCTGACCAGGGACTTCTCCACCCAGCTGGAGGAGGCCGCTGAGATAGCCAAACCAGAAGTCTTTCCAGGCTTCAGGCAGATGATGGAAGAGAGAGTCAACCTAGCTGATGCCTGTGTGACTCTGGAACAGAAGCAAAAGTTGAAACAAGTTTTCTTGGATTTCCAATAGCTCTTTGCGGTAGACTCATATGACTGTGGTCGCACCGACATCCACACCACAACAATTCCCACGGACCCTGGAATGACTCCATTGTTTGTGAAGCAATATCGCTTGCCTCTCGCATCCATGGAGTCCCTTACTGAAATAATTAAGAACCTTGAGTCCCGGGGAATAATCCGTCCAGTCCACAGCACTTTCAATAATCCGGTGCTAGGAATATTGAAGCCAAACGGCCAGTGGAGACTCTGCGTCGACCTTAGGAAGCTCAACAAATGGGTCCATACTTCCCGATGGCCTCTGCCCTACATTGACCAAGGGCTGGCCCAGATTCAGGGGTCACAGGTATTCACAGCAATAGACCTGACCAATGGATACTGGACCGTGCCTGTCAGTAGGGAGGACCAATACAAACTGGCTTTTACCTTTGGGGTCCAGCAGTACACATGGACCCGGACTCCCTTCGGATACCTCAACTCCGGCAATGAATTCAACATTTTCCTACATAAGGCCATGCCCGACCTGGGTGCGAGGGGTAACCTGGCTTATGTAGATGATGTCCTCATCAAAAGTTCATCTGTGGAGGAACACATAGCGGAGATCCGTTATGTTCTGACACAGTTGAGGGCCACCGGAGCAAAACTTTCCTTTCAGATAGCACAGTGGTGTAGAACCCGTGTTAATTTCTTGGGGCATGAGATTACTCCTCAGGGTCTTTGTCCCCAAGAAAAGAAAGTGGAAGAACTCCAGAAACTGAAAGACCCCACAACTCTGTGGGAACTAAGGAGCCTCCTTGGACTGACTAATTACAGCAGAAAGTTCATTGAAGGTTACGCAGAGATCACTAGACCCCTGATTCATCTCTTGAAGGGGGGGGTCAAGTGGGAATGGGGTCCAGAACAATCTGAGGCGGTAAGACAACTCAAAAGAAGCCTCTCACAAGCGCCTTGCCTAGCTTACCCTGTCAGAAACAAGGAGTTCTTCCTGGAGACAGGGTTCTCTAATATGTGCTTGACGGCAGTATTATACCAAAAGCATGACAAGGTCAATAAAGTAATCTCCTATGCGAGCAAAACTTTATCCTCTGTGGAGGAAAAATTCAACGATTGTGAGAAGGCACTCCTGGCAACGGTGTGGGCATTGAAGAATTACCGCCAGTTTATCCAGGGGGAACACATCATAGTGGAGACTCCACACCAGCCTCTGCAATATCTCCAAAGTGACAGAATCCGGGCCGGAAATGTGAGTAATTCCCGAATTACTTCCTGGATTCTGTCAATGCAAGGCTTTCCTGTGGAGGTCAGATATGGCCAAAACAAGAAGAGTCCCCTCGCGCAAGGGCTGGCTGACTTGCATGATTGTGCCAGAGAAAACTGTCTCGAGGACGAAAGTCTAAAAATCAAGGACAACATGGAGGCATACCTTAATTCCCCACACAAAGTCTTTGAAGAAGACAAGTGGAAGGGAATGCCCACTGTCTATGTGGATGGATGCTCTTACCATGTTGACAACGACGGGGAGAAAGAACTGGTGGCTGGCGTAGGGAATGCATGGGTGAAGGAGTTCCTAGAACCCTCCGCTGGATACAAAATTGGTCCCCGAAGTAGTCAGGTGGCAGAATTGATGGCTGTGCATCAGGCCATCCTCACTGCTGTCCAGCATCAACTCCACGAACTGGTCATAATCACAGATTCAGATTATGTACGGAACGGGTTCGTGGAGCACCTGGTCAACTGGAAAACCAGAGGCATGTTATGCGCTAATAACAAACCCCTGAAACATGGGAAGTTAATCCAAAATATTGATGATCTGGTCACTTCGAATGGGATGACCATCTACTGGAAAAAGATCAAGGGTCATTCCAAAGTAGAGGGACCAGACAAAACTGGAAATGACTTAGCTGATCAGCTGGCCAAATCCGTGCGCCTCTCCAAAAGAGGGGGATGACACTGCCATGGTAAGATTTGCAAATCGACTTTGTAGGCCCTGTGATTCACTCGTCTAGAGGAAACAAGTACATGTTGACCGTTACATGCTTGTTTACCAAGTGAGTGGAATGTCTCCCAGCCCCAAATTGCAAGGCAGAAACAGCAGCTGCCCTGATGATTAACCACATCTTTTCCCGTTTTGGTCTACCTCAAAGGATTGAGTCAGACAGGGGTAGCCACTTCACCAGTGAAGTAATGACAAAGATGTGGGAGATACTGGGGGTTAAAAGGAAGCTACACATTGCTTACAGGCCTGCTTCTTCTGGAGCAGTAGAATGCTACAACCGGACAATTGTGAGCATCTTAAAAAACGTTTGTGGCAGATTCTGGGCCAAGTTGGGATATCTGATTACCTCTGGTCCTAATGGCCATCAGATCTACCCCTTCATCTGCAACCAAAATGTCACCATTTGAGTTGATGACTGGACGCAAGATGGTGCTTCCCCAGCATTTGCTCTACAGAATCCAAGAGCAAACGTTGATAAATGCCTCCACAACTCATGAATATGTGGAGAATTTAAGGAAACACCTTCAGCATGCTTTTGCCTATGCTCAGCGGAATCTAGAAAGATCAGCCGAGAGCATGAAGACCCACTATGATTCAAAAACTACCCGAAAGGAATATAAGGTGGGTGATCGGGTCTATCTATACAATTTCCAAAGGAACCAGGCCAAACAGCGAAAATTCTTGCCTACATGGAAGGGACCGTTTGAAATTATAGACAAGATCTCCCCTGTGGCCTACAAATCCGCATCCCCAAAGGCAGTTTGGCGGAAGGGGAAGACAAGTGGGTACATATAAATCAGCTAAAGTGTTGCCATCCCAGGCACACTCTGCAACAACTGGAGGAATCCACTGGAATCCCAGAGGGGGCCGCTCCAGAGTAATTCAGTTCCAACCCTAAAATATTTCACATATAGCATATAAAATTCTGTGATCCTTGTATATGTATATGTTCTTGTCTCCTAATTTAAAAAAGAAAATGTATATGTTCATATCTTCTGATTCATAAAATGTATATGTTCGCCACACCATTAATAGTGGTGAAGAAAAGTCTACGAATAGGTATTGCCGCTTTGCTTTATCATCCTAAGAGAGATGAAACCATGGAGACTGACCAAGGAGGACGACCGGGGACCGGGAGCAGAGACCCGAGGGGCCCGGGGTACCGCCCAATCCTCCCATCAGGACCAGCAAGGAGAACTGATTGATCGACTGGAGGGAGGAAAAGATGCTGAACTGTGCCATCCAGGGAATTGGAAGAAGAGGAGGCGAACATCCCAGATCTTGCGAGTTCCATCAGCGAAAGGACAGAATGGCCATCGCAAGAGGGGGGGCTTGTGGGATGTTTTTACCCATGCATCCAAGCCCTACAATAAAACTGTGCCTTACTGGCATGGAAAACATCATGATGGCCAGAGCTCCCCAGAGAGTGCACAGGGAAAACATGAAGAATAGGCTGCCACCCATTTTTGCCTATGTTGTGAGCACAGGAGGGAACTGCCTAACCACCATTGGGCTACACACACAGTAGCCTGAAACCATTGGTAATGGCAATGCTGATTGCCAAAAGCAACCCAGAACTGTGGGGAATTCATTTTCTTAGTCCCAAAAATGGTTGCATTACCAGTACTCACCACTATCAGAAAGCCGGCGTTTTAAAACCACCAGACTTTTGTGTAAAACTGAACAAATGAAACAAAACCAGACCAAGGAAAGACTTGTTAAGAGGTGGATACAATGTAAAACTATATTCTGAAATGACTTGAAGGAAGTAATTATTTAATGTATAGGTAAAAATTGTCAGTTTGATTTGAATGTAGAAAACTGGGAACAAAAAGTGACATTTAGCTGAAACCTGGCTTAATGAAACTGAATTCTGCCTGACAACTACCCCCGACAGGAGTTGAAACTGGATGCTCAGCCACTCTGCCCCTGGCCAAAAGGAGTTAACACCTCTCTGATTAGATTAGGGGTGGAGCAGCTGGGAACTACAGGGAGTTGAACAAAGGCCTGTCCTGGACTCAGGCAAATGTTATATTGGGGGCGTCGTAAAATAGCTTCCTCTTGGGAGAAACTGGGGGGCAGCTGTGCCTCTGTGAACAAGCTGGCTTGGGGGAAGTGGATAAACCAGTTATTCCACCCTGTGATGTGGGAAGCCACACCCCTTTTTGACAGGGCATAATTTTAAAAAGATAGATAACTCATAGTGCGGACTTGTCAGAATTATATAAGTAATATCATTATTTTTGTGATTTTTCTGTGAACATTTTGAGAGGCGTTAGGACCCTGTGGTGTATTCTGGGGGGTTGCTAGCGGAAAATAGGGTCTCACTCCAAATGTCTGCATGTTAAAAATCTGACACTTCATCAATTAATGTCCATACTCCTTGCGCAAATGTGTGTAATTTTGGGTAAATGTCCGATATTGCAAAACCAGTTAAAAAGCGCAAAATGTTGTCATTTTTTAATGCAAGCCCCCAGGAAGATCAGAGGCGGACAAGCATGGACCATAAGGAATATATAATGTGCACATGCAATTTCAACAAATTGTATATCTGGGAAAGATGTATTTGAATCAAATATAGATTTGTGGGCAAACTGACCAGGGGAGGATCCTCTGACCCATAAACAGACCTCATCATGATGACAATCCATTTCCTTCCCCCAATCATGGGAGAGGGGAGAATTGGGCCAATGACAAGGAGAGACGGGCAGGCTTAGCTAAGCCCAGGCACACACCCATTTTCAAAACACATAAAAAGAGACTGCTGGGACAGGTAGAGACATTCAATTCCATTTGCTGTGGAGCATGCTGACCGACGACTTCACATCCAGAGATCCAACACTTAGACTTCCAAGCTAAACAGAGACTACAGAACTTTGAACCAAGAAGGCCCACTGCAAGCAAAAGTATTTGTCAGCAGGCCTCAAAATCATTTGCAAACTATTCCACAGCCGGGCAAGCTGTCTGAATTCTTTTGCCAAGAACTCTTGCCAGTACTCAGAAAGCAGTGTTACATCCAGAATCCACTTGATCCGGACCGGAAAGCAGAGCAGTATCCAGAACCAGAGGCCGCTGTATCCAGAGAGGCTAGACCAGCAGAGCAGAGCTGACCCAGATCGCTGTGAGCAGAACTGGTGCCTGATTGACCCGCCGAGCAGACAGAACCGCAGCCGGACGTGTTGACCAGATCCGTGATGAGGCCTAGTTCAAATTTATATTGTGAGTACCTAGCAGAACTGTGCAGAACCAATCTCTTAGTTAAAATAATCTAATCCAAACTATTTTAACCTAAGTAGAACTGCCTCCTAGGAATCGTGTCATCTGTCATTTTTAAAGCTGCACAACTGTCACCTGTCAATTCTGCAGCTGCAAGCTGTCACCTGTCATTTTGAGTTTACTTTAAATCCAAAAATCTACCTTTGTTAAATCGTCCGTATCTCTGGAACAGTTTGGGCTAGGAACGAGATTCAACTTTCCTCTGAAAGCTTAGAATCTAAGCTTTCCAACAAGCCTAGAGCCGACTTGCTTCTCCCTATACTTTTGCCGCAATCACGATTCATGCACTCGCGAATTTACCGCAATTTGCGATTTTGGCTCAATTTCAAAATAGCAGCTCCATTCTTTCCTTTGTTAAAATCCGTTTGCAACTTGGTAATAACTCATAGAGCATTGCTAAAGTGAGCCTGAACTAATATCAACACGCATCTCCCACTCACCCTGAATCTCTAGAGGGAATTAAAATCATTGGCACATTTTCCCATCCGTTGCCATCACATTTCAAAAGCATTTTGGGCCTGTGTTTCAAACTCCTACCTGTTTCCTCTAAGCTTGCTGGGGGGAAACTGAATTTCGTACTGTATTTGATTGCATTCCTGAGAACTGTGTGCTCCTCTTTCCATCTCCTTCCATTTCTTACATTGCATAGGGGAGGGGGGTGAATTGCCAGAGAAAAAGTGATTATCTTATCTTTTGCTAAAATCATATCAAGTATTTCTGTACTGCATTTTATTCCTCATTGCTTTTCCCTTGAAATCATAAAAGTATTTTGGCTACTTTATCCATCCTATACTAGTTCCTCATTGATTGTCAAGAAGTGTGCTAGTGCCAGATTACCCATTGTTGATCAACATCATATGTCTAAGTGTACTATCAGATATTAATTTATTATAAAGTATGATATATATATATATATTGTTTAAATTCTCAAATAAACCTTTTAATTTGCAAAACAAACCTACTTCTTGGCTCAGTGGGGTCAGGGGGATTCTAAGAGGGGGTTGTTATACAAGGGTGGTCATCCAGAGTACTGAACTAGACATAAAAATACATTAATAAGGGTTTTCCTGAGCATCCCAGACTAGGCATTGACTTGGCTGTAGTGTTGATTGAATATCGCTTACAATTCACATCCGGGATCATTGTATAATCTATACAACAGTACTGGAGATGTCTCGTTCTTAACAGACTATATTACAGAACCTTTATTTTTTGGTAAATCTCCATATTTTCTTTTTTTTAATCAGATTTCCCAATCCGAGGTGTGTTTCCCGAGAAGTGATAGATTATTGTAGGCAATGGCCCTCATATTGGTAGATCTGATGCCGAAAACTTAAAAAAATGCCATTAGTTATACATGTGAGATATAAGCCATAGCTTTAGTGGGAAACACTGTTCCTCTCTGTCTCAAAAACGATGGGGTTGTTTCATAATGGAAAAGTCTTTACTCTTTGCTGCACACAGCACGCATCACAGCATCCAACCAGATGACCATAGCGCAGAAGTCCACATTACCAAAAAGGGTATGCTTGTTGGGGGTGGGCTGACTATAAAGTTATTTTTTCATAAACCTAGGACCTCCAATTTAACAATATTGATTCCCTGCAAGCTCACAATTTCTGGACAAGAAACACAAAGTGTTGCAGAGAAGGTCTGCGTATTAATAAAATAGAAATAATTCCATCACTTTTAATATAAACAAATTATGCATCTATGAAATTCCAAATTCAATGAAGAATGATCAATACACTGGTCGCATCACTTCTATGCTACATTTACATGAATGTGGACTTTTGAAGCCCACACATAACATGTACATTTGATTTATCCTGGTACCGCATACACCATTCGCTGTACAGTAAATGAGTGTGTCAATAGTAGGGATTCTACAATGCTTATCAAATTGTGCCTGCTGCTAATTTCATTTAATGCCGAGTTAGCTGCATGCACACCTGTGTGCGGTGGTGGTGCCTATACACCAGCCAAGATTAGTTTAATACTCAAAAAAGTTACCAGCTTATACTTGCTGTATTAATGTTATCTTACTGCTTATCTTATGAATATTAAACATTGCCATTGATGATATTTTTGAATATTAGAAACTCAATTTCTTTACATTGATGCCATGACTAATTGACAGACTGACCTAGCATGACTGTGCTCTGGTACCTTTTTTGAGTATTAGACCAGTGAATGAGGGTTTGGGTTATAATTGTAATTGTACGGGCAAACTAATGAAATCAGAACATCCCAGCCGATCTAAGTCGCACTACTTCTTATTCATTGAAAAATAAAGGCCTTCCCGCCACCACTCAATGGGCATGTCAGAATTTAAAATAGTGTTTTAGAAAATGTGATTGAAAGACAAGCTGCTTACCATTCCTACATGTGAATCTCTTCCAAAGAAAATGTGTGTCTGCTAGATTACCTTCAATGGTGCTTCTATTGCGTTACTGGGTAAATGTGTAGATTTCTCATTTGCAATGGGCAACTTACATTTGGGTAAATGTGTAGCAGTTAATAACACTTTCCCTTTTGTCTTGAATGGTACAGCACTAATAATAGGATTCTGCTTAGTGATGCAACCAAAAATGGCACATTAAAGATCTTTTCTGTAGACAATGTTGAAGGAGCATGCAATTACCTAATGTATCTAGGTATAAATACAGTGATATATCCTTTTACTCCCAGAATAGGACCTATTCTATCAACTCTATAATTCTAGAAGCACATACACTTCTGAAATATTCCCTAATCTCTATGGATGTACAGTCAATGTATATGCCAACCCCCTCAGTACTTACAAATGACAGGGACTGTGGTTTAATGTATTCCTGATTAGAATATATTTCACCTCAGAATTTTATTTCACCATGCCATTATATTTACAATTGCTTTTGGCTATTTCACAGAGAGGTGGGCAAACCCTTAAGGCCTGGTTTAATTCTCACCCTCAGTAACAGGTGGGAGTCAGGCAAAACAATGATGTCAGCTTCTCTCCACGGTATGGTTCCCTTCTTTCTGTATTTGGGCCTGTCTACAATGGATCCCACTGGAGGAGGCCTGGAACTGCTTTCAGTGTACTGCTAGTAATCCAAAATTGGGTAGAAAAAGGAAGGCAATCCACTGTTACGCTCACCTGGTATCCACCGGGGCGCCACACGATACTGGAAGGAGGTCTAAGCGCTATCCCGGACCCCTCTCTGGTTGGTTATGTGCCAGACATTGGGTAGTGCCTATAACAGGAGAATGGAGGATTAAGATACTGGTTCTGTGAAGGGTGGACTCCCACCTCCCTCTGGTCCAAATCCCCTCCCTTGGGGTTATTGCTCACCTTAGGTTTTTGTGCGTTGAACTCTCCGTCCTGCGTCTCTGTGCAGGAGCGCGTAGTTGGTGCGGGCGTTCCGTGGACCTAGTTGCTTCAATGGTCCGTGTGCCCTTATGTCGGGTCCAGACCAGCTGTGACTCCGACTCTGCTTGCTGTCTTCCAGGTGAGTTATAATGTCTTTTCCGTCTTTATTCTGTCTCTTTCTTTCCCTCTGTTTTGTCTGTCTTCTCTGCGTCTTCCTCCACTATACTGTTCCCTAACAATGTCTCTTTTGTTTTCACAGGGATGGTTGCGATCTCAGAGTTGCCGCGCCGATGGCGAAGACCACAGTGAGTTATTGATGCGCGGAGCGCTGCGCTGTTTATTGGTGTTAATTGCTAGCCTGTGTTCTCTTATCTTCTTTGTACAGGTTGCAGTGATGTTCCGGAGTGATGAGCGATCGAAGCGCTGCTCGCCCAGGTAAGTGCTTTGTTAATGCTGACCTTGCTCCTTCTCCCTTGCAGGTTGCGGTGAAACCTGGAGATGGGCGAGGTAAGAGAAGCGCAGGGTGCTGCCAGGACTAGCTGCTTGCCCAGGTAAGAATTGTTATTAATGCTGTCCTTGTTTCTTTACCTTTGCAGGTTGCGGCGAACTCCAGAGATGGGCAAGGTAAGCGAAGCGCAGGATGGATTCAAGGCCGGTTACTTCACAGGTAAGTGTTCTTGCTCGCTAATGCTGTTCCTGTTCTTCCAGGTTATTAATGGAATCCGGATCTAGGGCTTCAGGATCGGCCCGCCGGAGAAGCAGATGAGCAGGAGCTGGACATGGTGAGCGTTACGCTGCAGGAGTTCAGAATAACGCGAAGCGTGTTCTGCTATTTGGGTGTGATTTACATAGCTCAGGTAAAGTAGTTCCAGGCCAAGTAGTTCCAGGCCCAGCCACACCCAAAACACTAGACCGCATGGCTTGGTTCTAAAGAACGGAGCTGTGTAATAGAGCTCCATGTTGGATTAAAGTCCAGAACTGGTATTACTTTATTCCTGATAATGAGCCTGGAGCCAAAGGCGCCAGGATTGACTCCATGTATGTTTCTGATGGAGTTTTAAGGCCCTTGGGCCAGTGTGTGTTACGCTCACCTGGTGTCTGCGGGGATGTTGGGGCACGGTTGGAGCCATCCCTGGATTTAGCTTCCCTGGATCTGGCTTTACCCCCAGCTGCGGTGATTTGGTCTGGTCAGGTTGCTGGCAATGCCCTTGGGGAAAGGTAAGAGGCAGTGAGAATGCTGTGATTGAATTGCAATCCCCCTCGAACCCCTCGTGCCAGAATGAGATGCGCAAACGTATTCCCATAGGGTCTCACCTGTTATTTTGCAAAGATGAGCTCTCCGTCCTGCTTCTCTTCAGCAGGGGCGCTATAGACGGACCCAGTTATTTCACTGGCCCGGATGCGTAATGACCCAGACCTGCTGCGACCGATCCTCGTGGGAGGTGATTGTTGATAACAATGATTATTGTTTGTATGCTGCTGTAAAGTCTTTCCCTATGATTATTGTCCGTATCATTAATAATGTCTTTCTTTTCCCCAATAGGTGTTGAAGATGGCTCTGCTGAGTCGCGTTGCTGACATGGTACCCACGCGGTTTGGGAAAAGAATTGAGCAGACCCCACTAAAGGTAAGTATGGTTTCTAAATGAAACGCAAGGCTTAGGTGTTGCACAGCCAAGTGTTTATGCAGTTCCTAACCTTGTGCTGTCTTTATTTCTTGCAGGGATGGCCTTGCTTCAGAAAGCGGAGAACGGCTATCCGGGGAGCTGTCCGCGGCTACGAGATGGAAGAACTGCGAGGATGCCTGACGACAAGAAGACTTCTGCGTGGATGAAGACTCTGACAGGTGAGGAAGAGGCGCCCAACAGAAGATGGCATCGAAGACAGGTAAGGTGCGCGCTGGAGCTACTGGGATGAAGCTCGTAGTACTTCAAGCGGTGGTATGGCTGACTTCAGGTAAGTTGTGCACTGCGGATGCCAGATCGAGGTTGGATGTGCTCTGGGCGATGGTATAGCTGGAATCAGGTAGGTCCGCGCCAAAGATGTGAAGCTGGAATCGGGTAGGTGCGCGCCGAAGATGTGAAGCTGGAATCAGGTAGGTGCACGCCGAAGATCTGAAGCTGGAATCAGGTAGGTGCAGAGCTGGAGACAGGTAAGAGCTTCAGACGGCGGTAAGCGTTACACTGCATACAGCAGATTAACGTGAAGCCTCAGCATGCGGGTGGGGCCGGCTAAAATAGTCTGGCCCTAGCCTCTCCCCTTTAGCTCCACCTTGTGGCCCCACCTCACTACTCCCATAGATGATTGTACGTGCCTTTCAATGCTTTCTAATGGCCACGCCCGGCCTGGATACACGTGCCTCGGATCCAAAGTGTGCAGAGCACACTTTCTTATGAGCTCCCCAAACATGAAGTGAAAACAGACACTTTATATCAATTTAGGCAGACTCAAAGTCTTCAAAGTTGTGAGTCACATCTTCCGACGTAGACCTGGCTGTTGGTGAGATTATATTATTTGAGAGGGGCCCACTGCAGGCCACTTCCCAGAGCAATACATTGTATATATGTAACAGTTTTAGCGTGGGCTCTGAGACAAGTTGGAAATAGGAAGTATTTGCTTTGCTTGCAAGGCCTGGCTTCCCGAGAACCAACTTCAGACAGAGTCATCATCTTTTATGGTCAGCTTCAAAAGCCAGTGTTCACACTTTTCTCATTGAAAATCAAGCCACTCCCTCCTGTTGCTTGTTGGCGGTTGTTTGCAGTTTTACCCTTCAGGTAAAAGTGTCTTTATAAACCAATGTAGGTGAGCCGTTTCACCTTTAAAAGTCATTTTCCCATGTTGCTATTGTCAGCAAAAACAGAACATTATAACTTTTACGCCTGCCCAAGACTTATAATTTTGATAGTTCTGTATGTTGATTTCCAGTCCTGTAGAGGAAAATATACACACTGCAGGGCCCAAATTCAGTTGTTATGAAATACTGTGCTTTGCATCTCAGATTGGACAGTTCGCCAATTGACAAATGATTGCTGGATTCTTCAAGGAAACTGTAATGATACCCTTTTGTGCGTTGTCATATAATGTTAAACATAAACGTTTGCTGTAGATGGGCTGCCAACAATGCAATTTTCCTCACAAAAATCATGTTTAGATGATGAGCGCATGATGGAACTAACATATGAATTTTAAAACTGGTACTTTTCTTTCTTTGCATACTTTACTTGGGTATAGATTTCCCTAAAATACAGTGTGGGTGGCAAGTAGGAGGACCATCCTTATAGTTCCAGTTTATGGGATGCCTGTTTTACATTTCCACACTAATAAATAGATGACAATGTAAAACTGAACAGGAACAAACATGCTGGGCATGCCCGCGAGGCTTTGCAAAGCACTCTGGTGTCCATGGGAGGCAGGGGTCTGAAATGACTCCTTACTTCCTTGCATATTTACCTGTACCTGAAGTTCTGCGTGTATCCGTCTGTGGATCATGGATCTCCCAAAATATCAGCTGACCACCTCCATTTTCACACTCCTTCAGATACAATTTTCATCTGTCCACAGGGCAGGCACAGTGCATTTTAAATACATAGGGCCATAATCTTACAAATAAGATATACCCAAATGTGCCAGAGGAGATGTGCCTTATTCACAAAGGTTGTTTATTTGAGAAATGTGCCAGTTTATATAAGGAGTGCAAAATGTGTGCAATAAATGCTCAAAGAGGGTTGAAAGCACGTAAATGCACCAAACTAAGCATGCAAAGGTGAAGTGACCACAGAAAGTGAGCAAAGATTCACTAACATTCTCATTCACAAAACATGACCAATCGAATAGGCTGTAAAATGTCCTTCAACATGTGCTCCTTTCAGAATGTGGTGCAAGTGGCCTAGAAAATAGTGCAACTAATTTGTAAATACAAACAAGCAGACAGTATCCCCAAATCACAACCAATAACACAGTATAAAAGCCCAACATAGAGGGACAGGTACACATTCCTAAAATGGCCAGTCCAGCATGCATCATGCTTTCCACTGACTGATTAGGAGGGAAATTATATTTAGGAGGATCACTTTATTTCAACTGTCTGAAGAGCTCACTCTGAGGTACTACTCTCACCCAAAATCACCTACAATGCGAGCCCATGCCATACCACAAATATTCACTGAACTCTTAGCCCTGCATTACTTTGCCACGGGCTCCATCCTGAGAACCAGTGGCATCAGAGTGGTGATATCATAATTCTCACAATCACAGGTCCTACACAAGGCTTCAATGTGATCCTTGCATCTGCCAGGATATACATAGGCTTGCCCCATTTTATATGTGTGACGAAATAGCTTCTGACCCACGAGTAGTAAGTAACAGGTTGAGTAGTGCCTACTCAGCCCACACGGTGTAGCAGAGGCCTCACCACCCATGTTCCTGAGGGGAGGGCAATCCTCAGACTTAATACCTTTCTGAAGTAACTCTGCCTTCGGTAAGAAATTATTTCGGAATGGAAATAATTTATTTCTGAAGTCAAATTGACTTTAGAAGAAATTTGTGCAAGATGGAGTATTCTGGCTCCTCTGCTCTCTGCATGACAGGAACTTTTGCTGTCTGTGTGGAACACAGCAGCCGGACGCTTGCCTGGAGAAGAGTCCCTGGGAGCAACAGATTTCTCAAAAAAGGTAAGAAAAAAGATAATTGTTGTAAGTGTGTGTGCACACGTGCATGTGAGAGTGTTGTATGTCCATGATGCATGTTTGTATATATGTGTTTGTGCATGCAATGGTGTGTATATGTATTATTTAATGTGTGTATGTGACTGAGTGAGTGTTTGATGTATGGGTGAATTGGTGCACGTGTAAATGAGTGAGTGGTATCGAAAGAATGGTGTGTAAATGTGCGTGTGCTTGTGTTTAATGATGGGAAGAGGAGCTGATTTTGAGGGATGGTGGCAGGTTGGGGATGGGGAGATGGAGGAGATAGGTGGGAGGGATAAGGGACGGGTGGAGGAGAGAGGGGGTGAGTGTGCACTAAAACATAATTTGGAATGGGTATGTATGATAAAGCAAGCATGATATGTGTTATTAGAGGCTAGAATGGCGTTTTCGTGCAGTCATTTCTTACTGTTTTTTTTTTTTATTTTATTTTATTTGTATAGCACAAAACAGAAAGCACGGAGGCGTGGAGGCACTTAACAGAACAGACAACGATGAACAAGAAGAGAGGAGAGAGTAGAGATTAGGAGCAGCAAATCATGGAAACAGTAAAACAGGTCAGATGAACAGAATACCATCCCTGTTTCTACCATTTCCATTCAGGCCTATTCCTCTTTCGAATACCTGATCTGCAGGCTCTCTCTCTCTCGTGTCTCCTCTCTTACTCTGGCCACCTTCTATTGGCTGTCTGGCCAATCCACCCTCTTCCTCTCAGAATGGGCTGACCTAGCATCTTCTCTCCTTTCCTCCTCCTTCCAACTGCTCCTGCTGGGGGATCTCAACATCCACCTTGACTCTCTGACTCTTCAGGATCTTTCCACAACCTATGTTACTTGCTCTCTTTCTCCATTCTACCCTCTGGTCCAACGCACACAGCTGGCCACATCTTGGATGCTCTCATCTCCACAGACATCCCACTCACTGTCTCTCTCACTACTTCACTCTCATGGACTGATCACTCTGTTCTCTCCTCTCACAAGAAGCTTTCTTCTCATTTAACACTGGCACACCCTGCACTGCCTCCCACCTACAAGGTCTTCCGACCCATGAAAAAAGTGTCAGTGGCTGCCTTTGTCTCCAACTACTCCCCTCCTCCCACTCATGCGGCTGACTCCCACCCAGACACAGCCTCTCTGACCTTTCCATCTCCAATACTCTTGACATTCTTTCCCCTGTCATGAGGGTTCGACTGAAGCCTCCCAAAAAGTGCAACACTTGGTACAACTCTGATCTGGCTGACTTTAAAAGCAAGCGCAAGGCAGTGGAAGAGAAATGGTGATCTTCAGGAGCACCCTCTGATAGACTGGTCTGACGCCTTCTGCAAAAGCAATATAGACTATGCATCCGGGTCACGAAAAGAATCCATATTCAAGCCTGCATTTCTGCAGAATCCAACAACATGGCCAAACTTTTCAAAGTCTCTAAGGAGCTGGCCAACCCTTCTGCAGCCTCACCCTCTATTGCACTCATCCAGGACCTTTGCTGGGCCCTGGTAGCACATGTCACTGCCAAAACACAGGACATCCTGTCCTCTCTCTCCTCCGCACCCACTCATGCACCATCATCTCCTGGGCCCCTTTCAGGCCACCTCCACCATGCCACCTCTTCTCTCCTCTATCTCCCCTGTCACACCTGAGGAGGTTTCTAGACAAGTCCAGTCTATGAAAACCCCTTCCAAACAGGTGGAACCTTGCCCCTCCAAAACCATCAAGGACAACATTGACTCTCTAGCTCCAGCCTTGGCAGACCTCTGCAACACCTCCTTTGCCACTGGAGTTTTCCCCACTTCTCTCAAGCATTCTCTTGTTCACCCGCTTCTCAAAAAAGCCTCTGCCGACCCTTCTATTCTGGCAAACTATTGCCCTATCTCATCACTCCTTTCCTGGGCAAACTCCTGGAGAAGTTGGTTATCTCTCATCTTTTCCTGCACACCGAATTGGTTAGTTGTCTCCATGACCATCAGTTTGTCTTTCTAGCATCCAGAGGCATGGAAACTGCTCTTCTGAACACCAGTGAAAACCTGTCCGCAACCCTTGACTCTAACTTTCCCTCTGTCCTCATTATCCTTGACCTCTCCTCTGCTTTTGATACATAAAACCACAGCATCCTGATCTCTCATCTCCATGGGGCATCACAGATCAGGCCCTGGCATTGCTTACGTCCTTTCTCTCTGACCGTCCTTCCCATTTGGAACTTGGGTCCTTTCTCTCCGCTATCACTCTCTCTACTTGTGGTGTCCCCAGGAATCTAATCTATCCCTCTGGATTTTCAACATCTACATGGCCCCTTTGGCCCACATGATCTCTGCCTTCACCTCCAACTCTCAGTGTTATGCGGATGACACACAGCTCTCTTTCAGGATACCCTCGGCCTCTTCTTCCTCCTCGCTCATTTCAGACTATCTGTCTGCAATTCAGTCCTGGTGTGCTGGTAACGATCTCTGCATTTATACCAGCAAGACAGAGATCGTCCTCATTGGGACACTCGCTCACACTTTCCTACTCTAACTCTGGCCCGCCTCCCTTGGTCCTGTGCCCCCACCCACCAGTGAGGCAAAATGTGTGGGGGCCATATTCGACTCTACTCTCTACTTCTCTTTTCACATCTCGGACATGTCCAAAAAATCTCACCACCAGCTGCATCTCCTCAGAGGTATTCTACCTTTTCTCACCTTGCCCCACAGGGTCACTGTCTCCAGAGCCCTGGTCTTCTCCAGACTGTACTGTTGCAACAGTCTCTTTCTCAATCGTCCTACTTTTTCTCTCCAACCTCTTCAACTTATTCTGAACAGAACCCTGAGACTTATCCTTGGCCTCAAGCCCAAGGACTGCATCTCTCCGGTGCTGAAATCACTCCACTGGCTCCCCGTTGCTCTAATTATCAAGTTCAAGTCCCTCTGCGTAGTCCACAAGGCTTTCTGTGGCCGGGCCCCTACTATCTACAATGCTCTCTTCCCAAATACTCTCCTTCTAGATCCCTCTGCTCGACCTCTTCCAACTCTCTGCGTGTGCGCCGTTTTTCCAAACAGAGGTTTGGGGATAGATCCTTGCCCTCTGCAGGTACCTCCCTCTGGAACAGCCTCCCTGCCTCTCTCCATCTTGAACCAGACCTCCTTAAATTCAGGACACTCCTCAAGACCGTCCTTTTCTCTTTCTCTTTCTCTCTCCCTCTCCCCTGCTAACCTTCTCTCTCCTCTCTTACTTCCCTCCTCCTTTCTCTTCCTCAACCTACTAACCTCGCTTATTGGTCGCCTGGTGCACCTTCATAGCCCTATAGGTCCCAGGCTCCCTGCCAGTCCTGCACTTGCCTCCAGGCCTCGGCACTTTTCAAACTCTCTGCACTTAACCCTAGCCCCTGCTGGACTGGGCACACTTGTCCCTCTCCCCCTCCCTCACACTTCCTGTCTCTGCGCACTTGCACAACCTTAAATGTACTAGGCCTAGCAAGTCTGTCTGTCAGTTCCTCCCTCTGTCTCTTCTCACCTCCCTAGCCAGGCCTAGTACTGTAGTTTTGTGTACTGTACATTCCTTTCCCGCTCCCCCCTTCTCCCCTCACGCTTTGGCACGCACTTACACTAGCAGATGTGCCTCTGGCCTAGTATGCTAGTTACTGTTGTTAGATCATTCGGAATCTTCAAAGTCTAAGAAGGACGACTGTAATCCCTTGTTCCCTTCCCACCTTGAAGCACTTTGAAGCACTTCACTTGTGCATAAGCGCTTTACAAACAAACAACTAACATTACAATTACAATTACAAAAGTTTTCAGCCTCAGTTTAAAATCGGATAAAGATGAACATGCTCTGCAAATCAAGTGGAAGTGCATTCCAAAATATGGGGGTTGCATGTGGAAAGGACCCCCTTACCACACAGGAGAGTTTGGTACATGAAGTTACCAAAAGACAGGTGTTGTTAGACCACAATGTTCTGTGGGCTGATAACCATGAGATACATTTAGCCAGGACCATAGAGGCAGTGATGGGTAATAAAATGTACATGGAACAGTATACGACTACTCACTGGGAGCCAATGTAAGACTCTTCTCGCGGCAGAGACATGCTCTGTTCTGAGTAGCCCTTCCACAATATGCGTTTCTGACTGACCTGGAGCCAGGACAGCTCCCCCTTGGTGATACACAGTAAGAGGCTGGCACAACAGTACAATATGACCCCAATGATGGCAAGTGCAATCATCGCACAGTTGGAGGTATTCAAATATTGGCCACAGCTGTGCGAGTAGTTTCAAATTATATGAAGTGCACGCAACCAGGCTATTCACCTGTGCCTTCATGGCCAGATCTTGGTCCAAAGTGACTCCTAACGTATTATCCTTAGGTTGGGTTTTAATGGAGCAGCCGCCAATATCAAACTGACAGTATTCTTGGCCTAGTTTCCATAATTAAGGAGCAGCACCTACAACCATAAACTCCATCTTTCATCTTTAAGTCATAAAGTTTGAGCTTGTTGGCACGCATCCAAGTTTGAATCAAACTATAGGTAAGGTTCAGGGTGTAGAAGTCTGCAGCATAGTCACCTGAAAGTGGAACAAGGCACTGTGTGTCATCAGCATAATTTGCATAGATTATGCCAACTGCAACCAATTGATCAAATAATGGGAGCGTAAAGATGTTAAACAATGTTGGCGACACACAAGAGGCTGAGGCACGCCACATGAGACTAAGAACTCCTCTGCTGTTGACTCCTGCATGAAGACGCTGGCCCTATGATCAGACATAAATGAAAGTACACAGCCTGCTACCGCAGCCAAGAAATATGCTATGCCACAGAGGATGTCTGCTAAAATGGAATGATCCACAAGATTAAATGCTGAAGACAGATGCAGTAGCACCAGCATGACTGTATTCCGTTTATTGAAGATATCAAATATGTTAGATTTTAAGTCAAGAAGAGTTGATTCTGTTCTGTAGGCACCTCAAAAGCCAGATTGTTTTTGTCCCAGCGTATTATATCAAAGCAGGAACTCTTCGATTTGGACTAGTGCTACTTTGTCTAATATCTTCAATAAGTAAGGGATATTTGTAATTGGCTGATAACTTCATGGCACACTTGCATCCAGGGTGTTTTTATTTTTAATCAAAGGGGAGATCCAGGCTTGTTTGATAGTTGTGGGGACAGTGCTTTCCCTAAACGAGGCATTTATACATTTGGTAATGAGGGGGACAAGCTGTGCATTCCTTGATTATAAGGGTGGCATAGACGTCTCCCTTGCAGGTTGTAGGTTTAATTGCTTCAGGACATTTGCTAGGCATTGCTCGCTGATGGGCTGGAAATCAAATTTAGGATGGTCCACAGTGGTAAATGGGGGTTAGAGGGGCCACACTGGCTCCTTGTCCCAGCTCTGGTTTGGAAGAGATGTCTTTTTGATTTTTCTTTAGTTTGTTTATCATAGTGTTGTGGATGGATAAACACCAATTAGAGTATTTTATAACCTGCAATGGAGTTGGCAGGGATCCTCCAGTTCTTTGAGTATTCTAAATAACTCCCTAGAACCAGAGGCTGCCCCGCAATCCTTTGGTCATAGAAACACTTTTTGGCCTCCAACATAGCTTTTTTGTGTACTTTAGCTGCAGCAGAGTAGATGGTTTTATCTTCGATGGCATGAGTTTTTTCCCAATGTTTCATGGCTCTGATATTAATTTATTTAGGGTGCGGATCTCAGCGGAATACAATTTTTTATTGGGCTGGGATTTAGACAATTTATTTTTCAATGGGGCTAGAATGTTAACAGCCTTCTCAAGGGTATTGCAATATGCCTCAGCTAACTCATCAGATGAAATCACGTTGCGTAAATTGCTTATGCTAGAAGATAGAAACTGAGTCATTGAAGAGTCAGCTTACTTAGATTTCTATATGACACCCAACCTTTTCTGGCTTGATTTTATGATGGATGGGTAGTCACATAATCCATTCTAAAGAGTAATGGTCAGACCATCGACAGGGGTTACTCTAGATTGTTTATGATCAGATTCTGCATAAGCACCCAGTCAAGAGTTCTACCTTTAACATGGGTGGGTGAATTAACGTGCTGAGAGAAGCCCCAGTCACATAATGTAGTTCCAACTGATATGGCCTGAGAATCTGACTCATCTTTGAAGCCAAGATTAAGATCTCCCAAAATGAGGGTTCTAGATTTAGATTTGAGTCTGGATGAAATCAGGTCACTTGGGTTAAACAAAAACGCTGGCATATTGTGTGGAGGTCTGTATAAAAGAAAGATGTTAACTGTCACATTTGGATTTATTTCCAGCTTTGCCCACAAAACATCACAGTCTGCTAAAGAGACGTTCTTGATCTTCCTGGTCTGTAAGGGTGAGTGGTAAATTAGGGCCACGCCACCACCTTTCCCATTCTGATGGTCAGCTCTCAGTATGTTAAAACCTTTAGGCATAGCAAGTGCCAGTGTGGGTCCTGTGGCATAATGTAGTCATGATTCGGTGATTGCATATAGATCTATATTGTGCATACTGATGCGGTCAGGTACCTCCGTGGAGTGTTTAATAAGGGACCTTGTGTTAAGGAGCATACATTGTATCTCCCTATCATGCCCTGATGTTACACAACTATTCTCTTCTGTATGGCTCATAGGAGCCATCTCCTGTACTGTAGGGTTAATGGCCATGGTGTGAGCATGAACCATCAGAGATTCAGTGTTGCAAGCCTCCTCCTGATCCAGTTCTAGATTACCCGGCAGTAAGGGCATGCATAGGGTGCTAGAAAAATTAGGTGATGCCTAAGGATCTAGCCTCATGGATTCCTCCACTGACTGATTCAAATCAGTGTTCAGGCCGCCCATCATATCATCTCCACTAGCCCTCATTTGAACCTGCCAACAAGTGAACGGAATACTAATAGCAGTTGGTAAAGTAAGGGACATAGAGTCATGTTCCCCCACTGCATTAAACGGTACCAACAAGGGGGTTTGTATGATAGGCTGAGTGTTTTGTGAGGCTACCTGGTTCTCAGGACTCAATCCTAGTTTGAGATATTGGTGGAGAATCCCAGCCACTTTGGTCTTCTGATCTGTAGGAGCAGAGACAGTCGTATCCAGCTAGTTGCAGACAACAGAACGCCGCAGTGGTGTGACTCGTTGTGAACCGGCAAAAACCGGCCTCTTCAAATGAGCTGGCGTTAACACGCTGTCGAAGTGAAGAAGAGGGTTGCAGGAGCCAGCAGATGTAGTTCTAAATGATACTACTAGAGCTACTGATCAAAATCGGCTGACAGCTTGCACAGCACATTACCACGGGAGAGGTAATAGTAAACTCCGGCGAGGATAAAGTATACTGCGCAGTTTCAGCAAAAAATCAACCAGTTTTGGTAAAAGTTGAAATTCAAATCATGTTGAAAATTCTACAATAATATTGCAATTTACAGCACGTGCAATGAAACAAGCACCAATCAGTCACGCTTAATGAACCAGCTGCTGAGGATGTTGAATCCCCGTTTAATGTGGCAAAAACCGGCGGCGCTAATCCACCGCCGATGTGAAGAAGAAGGTCGGGGGAGATGGGAGATGTAGTTCTATATGATACTACTAGAACTACTGATCAAAATCGGCTGACAGCTTGCCCAGCACGTAGCCCCATGCAAGGTAAAGTAAACTCCAGTGAGGATAAAGTATTCTGAGCAGTTTCAGCAAATAATCAACCAGTTTTGGCACAATGTTGGAACTCAAATCGTGACAAAAAGGCTACAATAATAATGCATTATACACGCACAATGAAACAAGCAGCAATCAGTCACACCTAATCCAACAGTCTTTTGCATGATATCGCTTACTGGGCATCTATAATAAAGTAAGCATCATAAGTGTTATTATGTGGTTAGGCTGGTATTTTGGTACAGTCAGTCTAGCCATTTCTTACTGTGGCTCGACATTTCTTACTGGGCATCTCTGAAAAAGAAAACATGATAAGTGTTACTACTTGGCTTCAGCTAGTCTAGCCTTTTCTTACTGTGGCATGGAATATATATCTGGGCATCTATGATAAAGTAATGATATGGGTTACTCCGAATCCCCTTTGGGATACACTTGGTACACTCAGTCACTCTGGCATATTTTAGGGAAATGTTTGCAAGATTAGGGCCTGTGCAAGTGGCATTGGAACCTGGACTTTTTTGTACCTGTTTTACTGGCATTTTGAGACAAAGAAAACTTGATCAGGGTTCGAAATTGAGGGTAGCAGGGAGCCATTTAGCTCCTGGTTATAGCCAAGTGGAGCCTGGTTAGCTTCACATCAACAGCTAGCATGAGCTATATTTGGCTACCCAGGCCTACTGATACCTAACAAACATACCCATGTGAATTTAAATGTGTGCACTTGGGATAACCAACAAAAAAACATTAGGACACATCTATATAACTTTTAAAGCATAACAGATCATAAATAATAGGTTTGCATTTTAGGTAGAAGTTGGATTTGCGAAAAGCTACGTACTAGCTCCTCATTCCCCAGTGGTAACTCCTGCTCACAAGTTAATGCTGGATAACCATGAGCTGATTTAAGCTCATGCTCATCCAATCCTAATTTTGATACCTGTTGATGAATGTTATTACATGGGGGAGGGCTTTGGGTGGAAGGATTATTGCAGGCTGGGCATTTTCTGTTGTATATATGAACTTTAACACACCATCTACAAAAATAACAAAACAGAAAAATACTACACAAAACCCACCCCTGAGGAATGAAATTTGCAAAGATAGAAATATGCAGCACTATGCGTAATGAATGAGGATGAAAGGCAAGTAAAAAATGCAATGTTCATATAAAGGATATGGTCTTGTGCGCAAATGGTAATAAAGTGACCTAACCAGCCTCCAAGGCCCAAAGTCCATAATACCTTTCACTGTATTTGGTGGTTCAACAGCATCGAACCAGGCTCTTCGGTACTGTTCATGTGGTTCAAATCAGGCTCAAATGGCGCAGGCCCGTTGTTCCAGACAAGGAGCAGGTGTCAAGCTGGGGTCAAACTAAAGTCATTTATGGTTCGAAGAAGTGTGCATCGTACGTTGATGACCATCAGGGTCAGTTCGACAGTTGATTTGAAGGCAAAGTTTCTGGTGACCGGATGCACAGTTTGATTTAGGCAGTCCAGTCGAGCATTTGAGGGTTACGTTTCAATGAGGCTGCCAGGTTCGGTTCGACTGGGGCTGAAGATCGGCAGCAAAGATGTTCTTGGTTTGAAAAGCGGTTCGAAGCGGCACTCAGCGAAGTGGAAATTTGCTAGTTTCGCTTTTGCTTAAAAAAACAGATGTTTACTCTATTGCATGAGTGTTCCTCTTTTTGTGTTTTACATTTTGTCATTAATAACAAGATTTAAATAAAAAAATGTGAGTTAATATTTCCTTAAAAGTATTATATTACCAATAGCACATGCCAGGAAAGCAAATTTGTTCAATTGCGTGATAAAATGTTTTCGTAATTGGGCCTGCATAATTCAAGTGTATTCATTATAGACAGTAAAAGCAGCACTGTTTATAGAAAGTTACGGCATTCCTAGGTAGAGGCTGTTTGCGTAGTCAGTTATTGTGAGTATCAAGAATATGATTATTAGGGTCCTGTGGTGGAAGGAGAGGTAGGCAAGTAATCCTCTGAGCAGCCATAGGATGAAGACTTTTTTTGGCGATTGCATTGACTTGTGGTTCCAATGATAGTCCATTTTCCATGAGTATTCCTTGGTTATTTACTACATTTGTAGTCTTTGGTTGCGTCCCCATGCTGATCGGCAAGTCCAGTTGTGGGTTCCCCCCATCGAATCTTGTGGGTAAGAGCATTATTTCTGTTTTTGCTGGGTTCAGTTTGATGTTGTTCATTGTCATCCAGGTGTATATGTCTGGGGGGCAGTTGTTGAGGTTGTTGTTTTGTTCCTGTGTTCTGTTTGTTTCCGCAATCAGTTGTGTGTCATCTGCATAGTTATCAGTGGTAAACCATGTCTTCAAATGATATTCATCAGTGAGCACATATAGCTGTTGAACAGCAGGGGGGAAAGGCTAGATCCCTGTGGGACTCTGGAGGCTATGTTTTCGGTGTTTGAGTTGAATGGTGGTAGGTAAGTTCTTTCGGTTCGGTTAGTTAGGAATGAGGCAAGCCACTTGAGTGCGGATTCCTATATGCCACATTCCATCAATCTTTTTATTAATATAGCATTGCTGATTGTGTCAAAAGCTGCTAATATGTGCAATATTATGAGGGATGATTGAATGTCATCTGCCTTTATGTTCAGGTCGCCCCATATCGATAGAAGTGCTGATTCTGTTCCTCTCATTGGTCTGAATCCAACTTTTGACTGGTCGAGTATTTTGTTTGTTTCAATGTGTTTAAGCAGGATTTTGTATACATGGTTCTCCAGGATCTTTGTAGGGTAGGTTGGATGTTGGTCTCCTACGCTTTCTGATTCCTTTTTTATTAGCGGTTTATTGTATGCTGATTTGAAGGAGGATGGTACTATTTCTCTTCTGCGTGATGGATTCATTAGGTCCCGGAAGTGTGTCGCCGGGGTTCTGTTGTTGAGGATTTCTTTGAAGATGTCTGGGGGACAGGAGTCCCTTGGGGATCCTACAGGGTTGGTGTCCTTGATCAGTGTGGCAAAGGTTTCTTGTTTGATTGTTTCTAGGCGGATGTGTTTTGCTGTAAGCTGCATTTTGTCTGATGTCTGTGGTCCGGTGGTCGTGGTTGTATTTGCCCGGGCTAGGTTGATGGTCTCCTAGATTGTGTCTATTTTTGCTCTTAGGTAGTTGGTAATGTTGTCACAAAGTGCTTGTGTTGTGGAGATGGTATTCTTACATGAGGAAGGTCTTTTTATCTCTTTGATGATTTTTGAGTTCTTTCTGTGGATTGTTTGTCGATTCTATTTTTGTTTCACACTACAACTTTTTTGCTTTGAGGACTGTTGATTTGTATAGTTTGAGTTGTCTTTGCTATGTTTATTTTGTCTCATGGGCTGTATTGTTCTCTCCATTTTGTTTCCATTTTGCAGTTGTTTTTTTCTCACTTCTTTCAGTTCTTCTGTGAACCATTTTTCTGCCCGTTTTTTCAGCCTTGCTTTGAAAGTTTTAGCTGGTGCTAATTGTTCCAGGGCCTTAGTGATCCAATTGTTGAGTGTGTCTTCTAATGTTTCTATGCTTGTTCCGGTGGGTTCTCCTTCGCTTGGGACAGTTGATTCTAGGCGATTTGTTAGTGCCTCTAGGTCCAGGCTCTTCCAGTTTCTTTTCTTGATGGTATTGAGTATTTCCTTTCCAGTCGGTGGGCGTGTTTGTGATGTAATGTAGAATGGTATTAGGTGGTGGTCGCTCTTACCATTTTAGTAGGTGGCGTGGGTGCACATTGTCCTTTCTTGCAGAAAATTGCATCCAGGTTGTGTCCGGTGTCGTGCGTGGATCCATTTACTGTTTGTTTGAAGTGCAGAGTTTCCAGGAGTGTGCAGAGAGAGTTTGCTGTGTACTCGTTTTCTTTTTCGAACCATATGTTGAAATCTCCCAATATGACTAGGTTGTCATGGTGGGATGTCAGCATGGCGGCCTCATCCGCTAGTTTCATTGCAAAGTTGGGGCTATAAGAGAGTGGTCTGTAGATCAGGAGGAATATTATGTTGGACTGGTCATTGAGTTCTATCTTGATGAATAGGGATTCATTGGCCTTCATCACGAGTTGGACGGTATCCCGGTGGTAGTACTGCCGGGATACCACCCAATGCTAATAACGCTACTGCAATTCAGCCTGGTGCAATTTGCACCAGATCATGAGTTGCAGGGGTGGTAAATACCTATTCCCCATTGGGTCCATATGACCCATTGGGGTTGGGGAGTGCTATTACCGTCAGCAGTAAATGCACCTGTGGAAATATCCCACTGAAAACGGCAAAAAAAGCCAGAAAATGGTAATTTTACCTCCAGCAAATGCCATTTTCCACCCAACTTGTGATTTGGCCAGCCCTTAAACGTGGCAGTAATACCATAGACTTCTGCATTGTGATGATTCGAGATGCTCGGATATGTTCTTTGTGTATGATTGTGATTCCTCCTCCTCTACTGTTTACTCTGTTGTTGTGTATTAATTTGTAGTTTTCCGGTATTTATTTATTTGCGATGGCTTTATAGTTGCCTCATAACCAGGATTCTGTGAGAAAGAGCACATCTGTGCCTCCTTCGCTTAAAAGGTCATGGATTTCTATTGAGTGTTTTGCCCTGGATTTGACGTTGAGAAAGCTAAGCGTAGTTTGTTTTTAATTACTTTCGGGTTGTTGTTGTTTGTATTGTTTGTTCACTCCGATTTGTTGTCAGTTGGGTTTCTGTTGTCTGTGGGCTTTCCCTGTTTGAACCTGTTGAGCAGAGTGGTTCTTTGCTCATTAGTCTTTTCGTCGAATAGGCCGATAAGGTTTATGGCGGGATTGGTTGGTTTTGGGTGATAATGTGTGTAGGTACATGTCTGTTGTTCCAGTCTCTGGTGATGTAGGGTGTGTAAAGTATGATGGATTCTAACTTGTCCCTGATTCTGGGGTATTATCTGGCGAAGACCAGGTTGGGATGGTTTATTAGTTGTCGTGTTGCGTTTGGTGTCCTGGTGGGGTCTGTATTCGTGATGTGTTTTCGCTGTTGTTTTGTTGTTGCTGTGCCATGCAGGCTTGTCACGCTGTTGTATGTCGAGAGGTAGCAAGCAATATAGTCTGTCTTTGCTCTGTTATTTGTATCTCTTCCCGGGCCATGCAGGATATTTTTTTTCCACTTTTCCGGACTTGTAGGATCCTGCTGGTCTGTGCCTTTTTTCTTAATATTTCTGTTGTCTGTTCTGGTTTCTTTATCTTTCTTGTGGCAAGGCATGATGCTTGGGTTGTGGGTTGTATTCCTTTTTGAGTAGACGTCCTCTTTGGATTAGGCTGTTTCCTAGCCTTTCGGGTTTAGGGTTTGCTGTTGCTTTTAGTTTTGGAGGCCCTTTTGGTTATGGTTGTTGATTGTTGAATTGGTGAATCCGGGGGCAGCAAACCCTCACGGTTCTTTCGTTTTAGTGATATTTTCCTTCCTACTCTGATGCATGCACCCATCGGGGTGGGGTTGTCTGGTTAACCAGGTGGGTTAGAACAGTTGATGTGGGGTACCTAAATTGTTGACAGTGGGGATAGTGAACCCTCACGGTTCTTTCGTTTTAGTGATCTTTTCCTTCTGGCTCCGATGTACACACCTGTCTGGGTGGGGATGTCTGGTTAACCAGGTGGGTTAGCACAGTCGATGTGGGTTACCTGCCTAGAGGGAGAGTGGCTTAGAGAGGGCACAACAGTCAGTGCAGTCACACCTAGAATTGTTCACCTAGACAGAGGGGGGATGCTTAAGTAATAAGCACAACCGTCAATGCAACAGCTCTTTGAATCGGGACACATGGATAGAGGGGGAGAGGCCTAGACAGTGAACCACCTTTAATTCAACAACTATTTAAAGGGAGAGAGGCCCCAGGTGGCACAATAGTCAATGCAACAACTCTCCGAATTGGGACACCTGTATAGAGGGGGAAAGGCCCAAGCTGCTTGAATCGGAACACCATTATCATGGCAGGTGTCATGATTTAATTCATGGCAAGGTTTGACCAATGTTCCAAACCTCACATCATTCAAAATTAGACATTTAAATTAAAGATCCCAATAACTGAAAATTAAAAACCATTGGAAACCCACTTGCGTTGCAATGATTTTGGCAACACTTTGCCTATTTGGATTTGCACATCGTTGTAAAATGATTGTACATCACCTGCTTTAATCCGCCATTGATTTTTTAAAACAGAAGAAATTACGAAAAAGGCTTTAGTTTTAGGAAGACATATGACACTACAGTACAATGAAATGTGCAGTTGTGTCTCCTGATTTTTTTTCATGCACAGCAAACAGAGTGGGCACACCATGTTTTCCCGATTTGCAAACAAAGTGCACTATGCCTGCGGTATTATAGCGAGGATACATTCTGTTTAACAACTCCCAGTGGGTTACAGATACCATTTTAACCGTGATAACTTTCGATAGCTGTTATATATGGTCCTTTTAGGCAATATTGATCATGGTCTGTTTTCATTACGAGCACAAAACAACACATTTGTTTTTGTGGCTGTGCGAGCATTCAGAAATGTCCCCCCAGCGAATAACCATGCTTTATTTATTTCCATGGCTTCTGCACCAAATATTCTTGTTTAACTCTTGCATTGTTCCGTGTGATTAGGCTGCCTAACATTACATTTCTGCACCTGTTTGCAATGTGAGTTACTGTTCTGTGTTCGCTTTGATATGTGAAACTTGTCCGAGTATATTGCCTGGTAATGTAAAAAGCGACGCAGTCGGTCCACAAAAGATGCATGCACATTACTTTAGATGTGGAATTTGCTCATGAAAATGATACAGACGCCATAGAGTCGAGCCACAAAACCTTTCTGGGAAATATGACTATTGTATACTTTTACTTTGTTGTGTAAATCAATGCTTGGCTGATGTTCAGGAATGTAGGACTATCTTGTTCTGTAACGTTCTTATTTGGAATCTGGTGCATTGTACTCAGGTGCGAATCACACACATAAAATGGGCGTAGGTGCTGCTTTCTTGTTGTAAACCAACCCGCGAAACTTGTTCAGATAAGGGCTGATAAGCCCACGCAGTACTCCTATTTGCCAAATACACCTGACACAAAGTTCCCACATGGTTTCGAGATCTACCTTTTAAAATTGATTGGCTTTAGTTTGGCTACACCACTTTGCCCTCCAATACTAGTGAATGTAGTTCATGTAGGGAATTGACTATCTCTGGCATGGTCACTTTAAATCGTCTTTGCCCCCCAACAGCATACTGTGTTACATTTTGGAGATTCTTCTCTTTGAGTGACCAGGGGTGTGCAACCTTTGGCTCTTCAGATGTTTTACACTACATCAACTCTTGACAACAGAGGAAATAGTGAGGAGTCATGGGAGTCATAGTCCAAAGCCTCTGGAGAGTCAATGGTAGCAGACCCATTCTAGACAGGTTTGTACTTTTTTACCGAATCTAATGGTTCGCATGAACCAGTAGATCTAAAAATGCTGCCACCAAAAGTTCGAACACCAAAAGTTCGATCCTTTGATGGTAGCGTTATAAAAAAAAGAAACCAGGGCTGCAGGGGTGTCCCCTGCATAGCCCTGCTCACTATACTTTACAGTATAGTGAGCGGGAGCTGCGGGGAACACCCCTGCAGCCTTCCGTAAAAAAAAAAAATAAATACAATTTTAAAAAACGGGGGCTGCAGGGGTTTCCCCCGCAACTCCCGCTCACCATACTATAAAGTATAGTGAGCGGGGCTATGCAGGGGACACCGTAAAAAAAGAAAATGAAAAAAAAAGAAAAGAAAAGGACTCTGCAGCGCCGGTTCCCGAGAAAAGAAGTGAAAGGGAACTGCCGCTGCAGGGACCCAGCGTGAAGAAGAAGGTAAGTGGGGTTTGTTTATGTTGGGGGTGTGGGTCGGGGTGTGATGAGGGTGTGGGTGCGGGGGTGTCATGGGTGTGTTGTGGGTGTTGGTGGGGGTGTGGGTATGTATGTGTTTTCGCATGAGAAAGGTGTAAACTTTTGGTAGATCGCACCTTTCACATGCGAAATTTCCGGCCTGGGCAAAATCAGCCGCGGTCGGATCACATAGATCCTTCTAGACCTGACTCCTTTCATCTGTATTTGTTTACACTTGTTATCTGTACTTGTTTAGCTTGTTGCTGGAGGCACATCCTGTACTTTACCTGCAAAAATCGGCAAATTTACAGTGCAGCAATTGTGCTGGCCGTAAATCCACCAAAAATCCCCATGGAGTCATATGGACTCCAAAAATGGGGAATTATCACCGCTTGCAATCCTGCGGTAAAGTCATTGGAGCAAGTGGCGGTAACGGTAATTGAGTTTGGTGGTATTTCAGCAGATTTAGCTCTGAAATACAGCCAAAACTGTAATGAGGCCGAATGTTGTGAATTAACAATGATACATTGCCATCTAAAATTTATGTGCTTAAAATTAGACTATACTGGCAAAATCATAAAAATTATCAGGCAGATTAATAGCATTTTCATAGATCATAGACCAACATTCAAAAGTGGATTTTGTTAATGCAGCAGGTCTACAATCTTCTGCCTTTTCTGCCAGTGCCAGAAAATGAATTGGATATCTTCAAACTGAACTGAATACGTTTCCAAGCAGTGGTGTAAATCTTTTTTAATCCACACATAAATAAAAGACCAAGCCCCCTTAATCTTTTCCATTTTCCCACTAGAGCTAAAACTGGCAGATTTTCTAACCTGAATTTAAAATAGATTGAAGGGAATGGCAACGCACACATGTCTGAAACTGCGCCACGTAAACGTTTAGTGATTTTTAAAGACCAAGCTACATGTGTATGGGAGTGAAGTGACAATACCACTACGTCACCAGAAGAAGAAAGTACGAAAATGTGTTCTTATTCCTCAAACGCGCTATGGGGTCATTGGTGGTCATACACTTTCCAGGAATGAGGGTCATCAATTTCTTGGTATTATTCCATGTGATTGTTGTCTATACAATATTGAGGCCACATAGATCAATGTTCAGCCCAAGTACCAACTATCTGTACCTATCTGGATAGTTTGCTTGGTTCCATGACCTTCCCCAAAAATGTTGACTCCTAAGCTGAGTCTGAAATCTTTATCAGGGGGCCCATACCATTAAACATGAGATCCTGACAGGATGCTGTTAGGCGGAAACCTGTGCAGTTCCCTCTGGGACCACTGCAAAAGATTTAGGACTACAGGTGTTTGGCAGTAAACCCACTTGGTAGCAGTCTGTACCACACAGATTCACTTGGTAGCTGTGGCTGAGCAGTCAGACTTCCCTCAAGAAGAGTTAGGCAGTATGTGGAGTATACAAATTAGGGCAATTTACACAGTAGAACAAGCAAACACGGAACAGAGCTTCGGTGTAAAGATATATAGTTATTTATTTATAAAAACACATCTATGAAAAACACACTGGCACTAATACGGCAAACAACTTCAAGCACAATTACTATAAGTAAATCAATCCCCCTAACAATAGTTCGACAAGTCTAGGTTCAACGGCACCACCTATTTGCAGACAGAGGTGAATGCTTTAACCTAGATGGGACTCTAGTATTCGTTAGGACGGGAGAGAAAAGGCAGAGTATGAGATCAACTTGGTACCAACACTTTTACGAACAAATGCAAGGCAAGTAAGGCAGGGTCTACTGTAGATCGCAAAGTTCAGAGGCCAGGCCCACTCGGAGAGAGGCAAGGCGATATGTCCCAAAAAGTATCACAGTGGGAATGCACTTCGAGTCTTTGTCGCAAATTGTCACAGAAAGATTGGACCAGTTCAGAACAGAAAGTTTAAGAAGGCTTGGAGGCGACCCAATGGAGAGGTGAGGATTAAGACACCTCACGCTAACCGTCATAAGGGAAGCCAGGCGGACACGGTACCTTGTATGTGGAGAGACAGCTCCAGCGGGGGCAGTTGTTCCTGGTGGTGGATGCAAGCCGGGGCTTTGCCAAGAGAAGAGATGCTCTCGTCGTCGAAGGAAAGTTGAAGATTGTTGCACCACCAGGGAAGAGACCAGCCGCGGAGTGCTCCGTCACAAGGCACCACCTTTTGGTCGCGGTACGGGTTCGTGGCTATCCGGTTGCCAGGGTGCTCAGCACGGGCAATTCGACCACTACGCCCTGGAAGCGGAGAAAAAGCAAAGGGGACTGGTTGTTCCCACCAGTCAGGGGAAGAAGACTCTCCAGCCGGGAGATCTCCTCTGTCGTTGGGAAGTGGTGAGTCGGTTCAGCAGGGCTCCACCGGAGGTGTCGTTGTTGCAGGTCGGCTCAGCTTTACCCTCATCGGATTCTTAGGTCCTGTGGCGACTTCTGAAGATCCAGTCCCAAAAGCCCTGCTTTTATGCAGAAAACCCCCATTCATTCAGCCTAGCTGTCAATCAAAACACGCTAAGTGGTGCGCGGGGTGGCTCACCACTTGGGCCAATCACACCAGAGGCAACTCAGTCCAGGGTGCCTAAACCCCCTCCCACACTCCCTGTGGTACCCAGACAGAATGGCACCACTTTGGAGGGCCTCTGTGCAGAAGCCCGCCAAAAGTGGAACAAAGGGCTCAACCTTTGATTTAGGAGTCACAGAGACGAACACAGACGCCATTTTAAAAACCGAGTTTGGCAGAAAATACCAACCGATAGATTTATTTAAGATAAATAAACCGGGGGTATGTTAGAGATTAACGAGAAAAAGTATTAACCTCCAACAATGGGAAGAATCCCATAGAGTTATATTCGGGGTCGAATATAACAAGTAGTTTCCACTGCCACCAGCCAAAACTCGACGAGGGGGGACGGGACAGTGCCCCCTCGAATAACAGACCCAGGGGTAATCGAATTACCCCTACTAGTACGTCCACAATAGGATGGTTTGTACTAGTTCTGTTAGTAAATTTAGGTCTAGTAAAGCCAATGGTGACTTTACATGCCCTGGGAGACAGTAGTCAGTCCCAGGGTATGGAGTCTATGGTGGGGATCCTCTAGGACGCCCCAGTAACACACATAGAAAAACATATGAGACCCTATGGAGTAAAAGACCCCATAGCCCATAGAACACATTGACATTCAAAGGAATTAACCACATTTATGTCCAAGAGTGGGAGAAAAAGAGTCACACTCTTGGCAGGATGGAAAAAACAAACTCCAGAAATCCAGCAAAGCTGCTGGGGGACTCACTAGGTTAGGACATTCAGCCTAAACAGAGAATTCTCCCTAACACTCGCCCCCCCCCCAGACTAAGGGACAGGAGGATTTAATCCACGCCTGGATGAATCTCATACCTCTAGTTGATGACATACATCTAGAGGTATGAGATTCACCTAGAGGGACCATCAGCATTTTGGTGGTGACACCCTGACCTGTGCTCAATGGTGAAATCAAACCCTTGCAGGCAGATCGACCATCTCAGTAGTTTTGGGTTTTCCCCTTTCATTTGCATTAACCATCTCAAGGGTTGGTGGTCAGTCTGAATGACAAAAGTAGAACCATACAAGTATGGCCTAAACATCTTCAGAGCCCACACGATAGCAAAGCACTCTCTTTCGATTGTTTCCCACCTTGTTTCAGGATCCTTCAGCTTGCGGCTGATGAAGCAAACGGGGTGCTCCCTACCTTTCCCATCCAGTTGACTGAGCATGGCACCTATTCCTACATTTGAAGCATCTGTCTGCACAATGAAAGTTTGGTGGTAATCAGGAGCTCTGAGTACTGGGGCTTGGCAAAGAGCCTTTTTCAGGTTTTCAAAAGCCTGATTGCACTCCTCGTTCCATCTAACCTTTTTAGGAAATTTGGGAGAGGAAATGACATTCAGTGGAAAAGCTATGGTCCCATAGTTCTCAATGAAATTCCTGTAATACCCAGTGAGGCCTAGGAAGGCTCTCACTTGGGTCTGAGTAGTAGGTGTTGTCCAATTATGCACAGCTTCAATCTTACTGAGCAAAGGCCTTATTTCTCCACCTCCTACCTCATGTCCAAGATAGACTACCTTACTCTGTCCATTTTGGCATTTACTCGCCTTTATGGTCATACTGGTTCGTCCAAGAGCCTGCAAAACATCTCTCAGGTGGGTTACATCTCCCAGGAATTTCTGAACACTGCTATGTCATCCAAGTATGCCATGCAGAAGTCCTCCATCCCATTCAGAACCTGGTTTACCATCCGTTGAAATGTAGCAGGTGCATTTTTCAATCCGAAAGGCCTTACCTTAAACTGGTATAAGCCAACGGGGGTAGAAAATGCAGTTTTCTCCTTGGCATGGTCTGTCAGGGCTATTTGCCAATAGCCTGACGTCAAGTCAAATGTGCTGAGGAACTTGGCTGCGCCAAGTTTATCCACCGACTCATCTGTTCTTGGCAAAGGGTGGGCATCAGTCTTGGTGACTGCATTAAGAGCTTCTTAATCCACGCAGAATCTAAGTTCTTTAGATCCGGGTTTTGGTACTAACACTATTGGGCTAGACCATGGACTAGTAGAGGGCTCTATTACCCCGGGATCAAGCATCTTGCTGACCTCACCTTTGATGTGGGTTCGTACGTTTTCTGACATTCGGTATCCTCTGCTTTTGACTGGCAGACAGTCACCAGTAAGTATGTCATGCTGGCCCCAAGGGGTCAAACCTGGTGATAGCGAGAACAGAGAGGCAAACTGATTCAACATAGATTTGCACTCTTCTTGTTGCTCGGGTGTCAGATTTGAAGAGAGATTAACTCCTTCAATTTTTTCGTCTAAAGGTAAGCCTCTGAGGAAATCCAGAAGAGCTTCACTCTTTTCTTCTTCCTCTGATGATGCTAGAAACAACGCTCCTACATCAGGTCTTGAGACATACGCTTTGAGTCGGTTGGTGTGGAAGACTGTCGGAGCCTCCTTGGGATTGCCCAAGTCCACCAGATAGTTGACCTCTCCGAGTTTACCCACAACTCTGAAGGGTCCCATCCATTTGTCTTGCAAGGCCCTCTGCCTTGTTGGGATCATAACGAGAACGAGCTGGTCTTGAGCGAACTCAACCATGTTAGCCTTTTGATCATGCCAATGCTTGACCAATGCTTGTCCAGCTTTCAAGTTATCGCTTGCTTCTGTCATCATGTGCGACATTCTCCTCCGGAGACCTATCACGTAGTCAGTCACTCTGACTGGCTTGGGGGAAGGAGCACTCTCCAACCCCTCCTTAATCAGGGCCAATGGACCTCTGACGGGATGACCATAGAGAAGCTCGAAGGGAGAATAGCCTTCTCCCTCCTGAGGGACTTCTCTATAAGCAAAGAGAAGGCATGACAGTAGAAGGTCCCACTTACGCTTAAGGGGTTCTTCTAAAGCACCTATCATGCTCTTCATGGTCGGTTGAACTGTTCTACCAACCCATTGGTTTGGGGGTGGTAGGCTGTTGAGAACTTGTAAGTAACTCCACAGGTTTTCCACATGGCTTTCATGTAGTGGTACATAAAGTTTGACCCCCTGTCAGAGATTACTTCCTTAGGAAACCCGACCCTGGTAAAAATACCAAGGAGAGCCTTAGCCACAGCCGGAGCTGTAACAGTCCTCATAGGAATTGCCTCAGGATACCTAGTAGCATGGTCTACTACAACAAGTATAAACCTGTTGCCTGAGGAGGTTGGAGGATCGAGGGGACCAACAATGTCAATCCCTACTCTCTCAAATGGGACTCCCACAACTGGGAGAGGCACTAAAGGTGCCACATTCTTGGAGCCAACCTTACCAGAGGTCTAGCAGGTGTGGCAGCTCCTGCAGTGTTTTTCTACTTCGGCCCCCATCTTCGGCCAATAAAAGTAGAGAGAGAGCCTTTCCTTGGTCTTCTTGAAACTCAAGTGACCAGCCAAAGGAATCTCGTGGGCTAACTGCAAGAACTGTGGTCTGTTCTCTTGGGGTACTACAAGTCGTTTGTAGTCTCCAGGGGCAGACTCGCTCGGTTCACTGTAGAAGAGGCCATCTTCCCAGTGTAACCTGTATTTCCCAGGCTCTTGCCCTTCAGCCTGAGCTTCTGCCTGGTGGCGAAGACCTTCCAGAGTTGGACATTCTCTCTGTCCCTTACTAAAGTCTGCCCTGCTGGGTCCACCTTCTGCCAGTAAAGACTGCAGCTCAGGATGGTCAACAGGATCCAGATCTCCAAGTCGTTACCCAACAGAACGCGTCCTGGTACCTCACTCTGTATGCTGACAGGTATCTTCACAGTCATGTCGTTACACTGGATGAGAACTGATAATTGGGGAAGCATCTGCACAGGCCCTCCAGCTAACTTGGTGAGGCGTTTGGGTGCCTTAGCAACATCCTCAGCCTGAAAAAAATATGTATCCACCACAGTTATGCTGGCCCCAGTGTCTCTAATGGCAGGAGTCTCCTGACCATTCACCTGGACACTGTCCTTATAATACTCTTTAGTATTATCGGGGATAGAGTTATAGACATCAAAATTCTGTTGTCCCCACAAACCCAGAGACACTAAAGAAACACTGGCTGAGACTCCAATGGGTTCATCAGCCAGCAGTAGAAAGTTTCCACTTGCCATTTGGACTTCCTCCTCTGGAGCGAAGGCTAAGGAGACAAGCTGGACCACTGAAGGTTTACCCTTACATCTGGGATCTCCTTTCACGTGGTCAGTCAAGCCACAAACAAAGCATTTACCGAATGCTTTCTGGATTGGTGGCTTGTTCTGGCCTCCTTCCGGTTTGGCACCAGAAGGCACACTATTCTGCTGCGGTTTTCCTTGTGGCTTACCCTTCTGGTTTTGTTTGGGGCCCTCTTTGGAATTTGAGTTATTCGAATTCTCTTTGGAGTCTTTTTTAGGCTGTTTTCCTCCATCCTTTTTCTGAGTTGCCCCAGAATCCTTATGAGTAGCCCTGTTGGCAACCCACAAAGCAGCCTTAGCTAGCTTCCTGGAATCCAATTCCTTCAAATCAGCCAAGTGCTGTCTGAGCTCAGGAGAACAGGCATCATAAATAGACTCCAACATAAAAAGATTCTTCATACCCTCATAAGTGTTCACCTTGTAACCCTTAATCCATCCCTCTAAGTTTTTCAACCCTTCACTCACCCAGGTAGCCCAAGGGGGGGTACCATCATGCTTTTTGAGGGTTCTAAACCTCTTAAGATACTGGGAAGGGGTCTTCCCGAATCTAGCTATCAAAGCTAGTTTCACACTTCCGTAATCCTTCTCATCCACCTCCCCCAACTCCATTACCACATCAGTCGCAACAGGGGGAAGCCTAGAGAACAACCAGGGAAGTAACTCATTCCCGGTGATGTCCTGGAGTCCATGGTTATATTCAAACAGTTGTAACCAATCCAACACATCCAATCTCGGTTCATACATACCCACTAATTCCTTAGGCATCCGTGGTCTTTTGGGACTGGAACTCCTAGAGGAACCAGAGGAGAGAGAAGCATTTTCCACAGATAACTTTTTCATTTCTAACTCATGATTAAGTTCTATTTCACTGAGCCTTAATTCAGCTTGCTTCTGCTCAGCCTGGGCATTCATCCATCTGAACTCTAGCTCTTGGTTTCTTTCAGATTGAGCTAAAAAACGCTTGTATTCTAACTCGAGCTTCATTTTTTCTAGTTCAAAATAAGCAGGGTTACATGTGGGACCTGGTATGGGCCCAGTAGGTAAAGTAGGTAAGGCAGACAGAGGCTCAGAGTGGCTAACTTCATTAGGTTCACTTTCCTCTTCTGACTCATTATAAAGACTTTGATTCAGATCAATACCATTACTGTTCTTTACATTCGCTGGGGAAGTTGGTTCCTCTGAACCAGTACCCAGACTTTGGATTTCCAGCATTCTCGCTATCAGTTCTACTTTCTTGCCTCTTACAGAAAGATTCTCTAGTCTACAGAGAGCTCTCAAACTCTCAGTATTTTCACCTGACAAGGATTCTTGACTGTAAACGTCCATAGTAGACATGTTTTTGAAAGTTGCTTTTTAGTGCTAAGCTTTGTGGTTAGTTATCCTAAAGTGTTGAAAAGCACTCTAAACTGTATACTCGATACAAATCCCACCCCTGCCACCAGTGTTAGGCGGAAACCTGTGCAGTTCCCTCTGGGACCACTGCAAAAGATTTAGGACTACAGGTGTTTGGCAGTAAACCCACTTGGTAGCAGTCTGTACCACACAGATTCACTTGGTAGCTGTGGCTGAGCAGTCAGACTTCCCTCAAGAAGAGTTAGGCAGTATGTGGAGTATACATAATAGGGCAATTTACACAGTAGAACAAGCAAACAAGGAACAGAGCTTCGGTGTAAAGATATATAGTTATTTATTTATAAAAACACATCTATTAAAAACACACTGGCACTAATACGGCAAACAACTTCAAGCACAATTACTATAAGTAAATCAATCCCCCTAACAATAGTTCGACAAGTCTAGGTTCAACGGCACCACTTATTTGCAGACAGAGGTGAATGCTTTAAGCTAGATGGCACTCTAGTATTCGTTAGGACGGGAAAGAAAAGGCAGGGTATGAAATCAACTCGGTACCAACACTTTTACGAACAAATGCAAGGCAAGTAAGGCAGGGTCTACTGTAGATCGCAAAGTTCAGAGGCCAGGCCCACTCGGAGAGAGGCAAGGCGATATGTCCCAAAAAGTATTACAGTGGGAATGCACTTCGAGTCTTTGTCGCAAATTGTCACAGAAAGATTGGACCAGTTCAGAACAGAAAGTTTAAGAAGGCTTGGAGGCGACCCAATGGAGAGGCGAGGATTAAGACCCCTCACGCTAACCGTCACAAGGGAAGCCAGGCGGACACGGTACCTTGTATGTGGAGAGACAGCTCCGGCGGGGGCAGTTGTTCCTGGTGGTAGATGCAAGTCGGGGCTTTGCCAAGAGAAGAGATGCTCTCGTCGTCGAAGGAAAGTTGAAGATTGTTGCACCACCAGGGAAGAGACCAGCCGCGGAGTGCTCCGTCACAAGGCACCACCTTTTGGTCGCGGTATGGGTTAGTGGCTATCCGGTTGCCGGGGTGCTCAGCACGGGCAATTCGACCACTACGCCCTGGAAGCGAAGAAAAAGCAAAGGGGACTGGTTGTTCCCACCAGTCAGGGGAAGAAGACTCTCCAGTCGGGAGATCTCCTCTGTCGTTGGGAAGTGGTGAGTCGGTTCAGCAGGGCTCCACCGGAGGTGTCGTCGTTGCAGGTCGGCTCAGCTTTACCCTCGTCGGATTCTTAGGTCCTGTGGCGACTTCTGAAGATCCAGTCCCAAAAGCCCTGCTTTTATGCAGAAAACACCCATTCATTCAACCTAGCTGTCAATCAAAACACGCTAAGTGGTGCGCGGGGTGGCTCACCACTTGGGCCAATCACACCAGAGTGCGACTTGAGTTGGCAAGGCCACTCAGTCCAGGGTGCCTAAACCCCCTCCCACGCCTCCTGTGGAACCCAGACTGAATGGCACCACTTTGGAGGGCCTCTGTGCAGAAGCCCGCCAAAAGTGGAACAAAGGGCTCGACCTTTGGTTTAGGAGTCACAGAGACGAACACAGACGCCATTTTAAAAACCGAGTTCTGGCAGAAAATACCAACTGATAGATTTATTTAAGATAAATAAACCGGGGGTATGTTAGAGATTAACGAGAAAAAGTATTAACCTCCAACAATGAGAAGAATCCATAGAGTTATATTCGGGGTCGAATATAACAAGTAGTTGCCACTGCCACCAGCCAAAACTCGACGAGGGGGGACGGGACAGTGCCCTCTCGAATAACAGACCCAGGGGTATTCGAATTACCCCTACTAGTACCTCCACAATAGGATGGTTTGTACTAGTTCTGTTAGTAGATTTAGGTCTAGTAAAGCCAATGGTGACTTTACATGCCCTGGGAGACAAGTGTCAGTCCCAGGGTATGGAGTCTATGGTGGGGATCCTCTAGGACGCCCCAGTGTTACGGCACGGAGGGTGCGGTGTAACACACATAGAAAAACATATGAGAACCTATGGAGTAAAAGATCCCATAGCCCATAGAACACATTGACATTGAAAGGAATTAACCACATTTATGTCCAAGAGTGGGAGAAAAAGAGTTACACTCTTGGCAGGATGGAAAAAACAAACTCCAGAAATCCAGCAAAGCTGCTGGGGGACTCACTAGGTTAGGAAATTCAGCCTAAACAGAGAATTCTCCCTAACAGATTCCTAGGCACGGTCCACTCCTTTTGATAAGTCTCTTAAATATTTGGAGAAAACAATAGACACGTTTGCTCTATTGATGCTGTCATTATTGACTTAAGAGGCGTGCTGGGAAGAGGACACTGTGCCTTCATTTTCTTTGTGGAGGAGGAATCCATCTTGAACCTCAAGAAGGCATCTGTATATTTAGCCACCTTCTATAAGGGACCACATTTCCTGTAATTGGGATGGATATATAAGAAGGAATAAACTTAGAGCCTGCCAAGCAGTCAATACACCGAAGGGCCTGCTTTCTTACTTGCCACCATATCCTCCTCATAAGCATCTGCCTCTTCCTATTCATCATCCCCCAAAGACAACAGGATCAAAACCCAGAATCGCTGCCTCTTAGAGGGAATAAAGGATTAAAAATGTGGGCCTTGCTTCATTTTAGGTGACCGGCTCAAAACCAGAGCTATTCAAGCTTTCTGTGCTGCATTCTGTCCAGTTGCTTGACAAGAAAATCCTAGAGAGAAGAATTACCATTTGTATCTGCTCTGGAATGAATGGGCTCAGGAAAACCACAGCACATAGCTTCCTTGTGCTCTAGATGTTTCTTCATTGCTGTTTTTTTTTCTTGAATTGGGACCACACTCAGGTCCCTGGCTCTTGGGCTCCCCTCCCCATGTCTAGTGATAGAATAGAAGGAAGGGCACAGGCTATTAGCGAGTGCTTTATCAATGTAGGAACTGGGCATCCTAGACACAAACATACTCAGACAATCCACTGCATTATCTCCCGAGTAGTTTACTAAAGAATCAATAAACTGCAGATATTCTCACCTCCATCCTCCTGGTTGAGGAATGCTTGATGGGGCTTTATGGTGGCCATTAGCCTCCATCGGCTAAGCGGAATGAAGCTAAACATGCATGCCAGCAAGGTCCTAATCTGCTGAAATTGAGCATCCGTGCCCTGCAGGCTAAATTCTACACTTGAGCCTGATACAACCAGGAAAAAGCTTGACATCCAAGGGCAATCCGTGTGCCACTGGGTCTTTTTTAACTAACCCGTAAAGTGTTGTAGGATGCCCTTAACTAGCATTTGCAAACACTGTTTGGTCAGAATGTTCATTAAACTTGCATAATTTTCTATGTAATCGGAAGTTGCCCATCTAAACTCCCTTTCATACCAATATATCTTTTAAATAGCTATGGATTTAACAAGTAATTCTTTATCAATCCATTCTGAAACTGTGGATATGTTGTACACCCGTCGACAAATCCAGTGTCAGACTACACCTGTCAACATTTTAATTTTTGTATTTTATTTATTGTGTAATTTTGTTCTCTTACAAACCTTTAACGAATAAAATTGTGAATCAAATGTTTAACATATACATTACTATTATAAAAAAATAGATCTTTTAGAGAATTTAAAAAGCAAGTTCAATTTCCCTCATTTTGAAGACATATAAAATACATTTTTCAAGCACCAGCTTAAACTTTGGCTTACGGCGAGGCGCTGTGCATGCAATCAGCTGTTCATGATTTAAGATCCGCCCATTCCGCACGGTGCGGCTTCTGAATTTGTTTCTGAAAGCTGCTCTACGAACAAACTCTTGTTTCATGGTATTCTGACTCCTTGGCCTGCTTATTGGACTCCCTGTTCTGTCTCCTGTCTGGCTCTATTTTTATTGTTGGTTTTTGACTCCGAACGTTATCTGGACTGCTGTGGTTCTCCCTTGTCCTTCTGCTCCTGCCTGTTGCTGTCTTCGGACCTCAATATTGGACTGCCTCAGATTTCCTTTCGGATCCTTCGTTATTACTCACACATGCCCGGTCTCTGATAGATTGTGCCTCTTCATTCTGCTTTTCTTGTGACTTCACGCATCAGCGTTGGGATTTCAACGGACATTGGGCCTCATTACAACTCAGGTGTTAAGGGTTAACGCCGTCGTTAACCCTTAACGCCTGATTCCGATTTTAACGGCTGCTTCTAGCAGCCGTTAAAATCCATGGCGCTAAACCGCCTTGGTGCTAATTACGCCACCGTAATTTACGGTGGCGTAATTAGCGCCTTCCCCACTCCCATTATGCCCTATGGGGCAAAAATGGGAATGGGGAAGGGTAAATGGGAAATGGGGATTTACCGCCCCACTCACCTTGGAATGGGGCGGTAAATCCACCATCCACGTGGTAAAGTTGGCGTACTTACCGCCTGGGTCGTAATGACCTCCATTCTCTTGGGACATTGGCGCATCGGCACAAGGATAAAGGACTTGGTTTTAGACGTCCTCATTTCGGCTGTGTTGGGGATTTTTTCTTTTTGACTGCCTTCGCAGGCGTCCTCGTGCCGGCGGGAATAAGGGTGCTACAATAATCCTGGAACCTTGTTCTTCTTTAACTGCTGCTGTTTCTACATGGGTCATTCTTCAAGTCATTTCATCTTTCTTCATTGGTAAGCAGAGTAATCATCCACGTTCATAGCCATTTGGTTATCCATTTTGCCTGTGTAACAGTCTGTTCTGTTTCCCAGGGTTACATCTCATGTCCTTGCTTGAAACACTAGACAACGTTAACAACACCCTAGTGAGTAGTTTGTCGTATTCATGTTTAAGTCTTCCATCTGTTTAGTGCCATTGTACTAATCCTTTGCTTTCCTTTGTAGCCAGCTGTTTACCAGGGTGTAACTCATTTTCGGGCAATACTCACCTCAATCTATCCTTTTGTACTCTTGAGGGGTATATTGTCAGGAAGACTATATTGCTTCACGACGTGTCAAGCCACCAGTTCTGACTTAGCCATTGGGTCTAACATATTCAGAAACCTTAATAAAATGGACGCAGCTGCTGATCCATTGGGTGCATTATCCCAATTGGTGGCTGACCTCGGGGCTGATGTGACGGTAGCTCATGATGTCACTCAACGTCTTATCACTGAGTTACAAGGTGGCTTGCAACCCGGGGTAGAGGCTCCTGCCTTAAACTCAGATTCTGCTTCAGGCGGGGCCTAGCCTAGACAAGATACGGGGCCCTGTTTATATGGCAGCGCAGTTTCCTTTGGCCCCTCCGTAAAGATTCTGAGGGGATCCTAAGACCTTTCGGACATTCATTAATCAATGTAGGTTACACTTTTTGTGTAGACCTACGTCATTCCCTGATGCAACCACAAAGGCGGCATTTGTACTATCGAATCTGGGAGGCACAGCCGCAGTATGGGCCAACCCCTTGTTGGAACAAGGTAGTCATCTGCTCTACGATTGTGATGCATTGATCAGGGCAATGACACACATTTTTGATGCGAGGTATAAATCACAGGCCACGGATCTGGAATTACTTACTTTACAACAAGGGGAGACTTCTCTTTTGGCGTATCTGGCGAAGTTCAATCAGCTAGCTGCGGAAACTGACTGGCCGGATGAAAAGAAGGGGGCCTTGTTTTACAAAGGCCTTTCTAAAACCTTGAAAGACGTCTTGGCTATGGTACCTGTTGTACCTACAGGTTTTCCAGAATTAGTTGACCTCATACTGCAAAAAGACGCTTGCAAGGCAGAACATAAAGGGGAGAAAAGTATATCCCCCTCAGTTCCTCCTGTAATAACCCCTGCTTTGACAGCTGAACCCATGCAAATTGGAGCCTTGAGAGGTCTGCTTTCCACCACAGAAAGGGAACATCGCAGAAAAAACAATCTGTGGTTCATCTGCGCAAGGATAAAGGACTTGGTTTCAGGCGTCCTCGTTTCAGCGGTGTTGGGGATTTTTTCTTTTGAACTTCCTTCACAGGCGTCCTCGTGCCGGCGGGAATAGGGGTGCTACAATAATCCTGGAACCTTGTTCTTCGTCAACTGCTGCTGTTTCTACGTGGGTCATTCTTCAAGTCATTTCATCTTTCTTCATTGGTAAGCAGAGTAATCATCCATGTTCATAGCCATTTGGTTATCCATTTTGCCTGTGTAACAGTCTGTTCTGTTTCCCAGGGTTACATCTCATGTCCTTGCTTGAAACACTAGACAAAGTTAACAACACCCTAGTGAGTACTTTGTTGTATTCATGTTTAAGTCTTTCATCTGTTTAGTGCCATTGTACTAATCCTTTACTTTCCTTTGCAGCCAGCTGTTTACCAGGGTGTAACTCATTTTCGGGCACTACTCACCTCAATCTGTCCTTTTGTACTCTTGAGGGGTATATTGTCAGGAAGACTATATTGCTTCACGACGTGTCAAGCCACCACTTCTGACTTAGCCCTTGGGTCTAACTCATAAAACCAATATCGTCATAAAATGTGCAGATTTCCAATTCATAATCTTTAAAACTTCTTGGTTTAAACAGTTTTCCCTTAGCCATGAGGGAAAACATTTTAATTGATTATCTTGATTTGTGTTAATTCAATAGGTGTTGTATACGTTGCAGTCAGAATTTAAAGGCTCTGTGGTGGTTTACTCTGGAGGAGGTGGTGCTAGCAAGTGTACAATGGCAGTATTCATCTGGTGGTTCTGTGTGGTCAATGATCAGGTGATAGTAGAGTTTAAGGGTGGTAGTCTAGTGGCATGGGGAGAAGTCGTTTGGAGGGCACTTTAGGTGTCTGGTTTAAAGTTCAAATACTAGACCATACCAAAGAGGAACTCATCCACAGTCTGGCTGAAGGCTGAGATACTGCAATGTAAGGATTAGTACATAGGACAGATTATGGTGATATTAATTCCATCAGGAGGGTCTTGAGAATTTCAGTCTCTATGATGGCTGAGTGGTTTGCGGCTCTTGTTGGGGTTCTGTTGCCAATATTGGTCTTTGCATGGTCCATGTTTGATTAGCAGTACTTCGAGAGAATGATGCCAGTTTCAATGGCATTCTTCATTTCTCCACTGTTCACCAGTGTATTTTTATGTGTGGGTGAAACAGACCAAAATGAGTCTGGTCTCAAGTGTGCTTTTCTTTGTGTATTTGTGGCTTTGGTGGGTTTTTGGATACAGGTCTGTGATGGCTATCGTATTTTAAGGTTTCAAGTGGTCTGATCTCAGGGTTTCAATTTGACTCGAGCTCCAGTGGGCCCTTGGTGCCAAGTTTGGGGGGATTTTCTGAAGACCAAGTGATCTTCTGTGTAAAGTCGCCTGGAAATTGAGTTCTGCAGACTGACAAAAATGAAAATGAGGATTCTCCTTGACTTTTTCTATTGGTATGTGGTACTGCTTTTAAGGCCGTGTTAGTTGTGCAAAGTGTTCTGGCAATGGAGTAGGGGATGGATATTGTTTTGGTGGATTCTGTGACCCTGCTCTGGATGATGTAGTGGCCGACACAGAGGGTTTTGAATTGAATCATGTGTTTGACTGGGAGCCCCTGGAGCGGTTGGACTCAACGTTCCAGTCTTAGATTGTATTTAGCAGCAGCATTTTGAGCACTTTATTGGGAATGTAGTAAATGTTTGCTCTGGCCCAGGTAGAAGCTCTTGGTTTATTAGGATGGTGATTTCCATGGTTCTGTCTGTAAAGGTGAGGCATAGCCAGATGTACTGGATGGATCAGTGTTGAAAGATGGCTCTTCTTAGCATAGTTTGGGGTTCAAGTGAGTTGCCTGTGAGGAATCGGAGGATGTTGGCCATTGCTATTGGCTGGGGTGGGTTCCCACTTCATCGGGCTATGGAATGATGTGTTCTGTGTTTCTTTGTTTTTTGCATCTCATATCTCATGTTTCATTTTGGCTGGATTTATCTTTAGCCAGTTTGTCATCATCCATGAATCAACATGCGATATGCATGTACCAAGGTCTGGTTGATTAGGCTTGATATTTGGGTAAGTTAGTAGATTGTTTTACTATCATCTGTGCAGCTGTTGTGTGTTGAGCCTGAATTTCTGATGATTTCTATGATGGTGCAATGTAGAAGTTGAAATGTAGTGGAGATAAGCTGGATGCTTGGGGTACTCCATAGGTGATGGTGCAGGGGTGTAACTTAATGGGGACCAAGCAGGTTGTCTCCTTAATGTCTGAGAGTAAGGAGGTTATCCAGCATAGAGCGTTTTTCTAAAGTCTGATGTCCAAGAGTATTTTTGGCTCCAATGGAAGAGGGTACAAGGGCAGTATTTGGTGATGAACAGTAGTATCTGTGCTGAATCCAGGAGGGATGAGTTGAATCATTAGTGACTTCTTTAGGTTTGTGTTAGGGAGAATTCTCTCCTTAGGCTGAATTTCCTAACCTAGTGAGTCCCCCAGCAGCTTTGCTGGATTTCTGGAGTTAGTTTTTTTCTCCTGCCAAGAGTGAGACTCTTTTTCTCCCACTCTTGGACATGATTTATGGTGTTCCTTTGACTGTTTATGTGTTTTATGTGCTATGGGGTCCTTTACTCCATAGGGCCTCATGTGTTTTTACTATGTGTGTTACAGAGCACCCTCCGTGCATTGACACAGGGGTGTCATAGTGACACCCCACCATAGACTCCATACCCTGGGACTGACTACTGTCTCCCAGGGCATGTAAAGTCACCATTGGCTTTACTAGTCCCAAATTATTAACAGAAACCGGCACAAACCATCATATTGTGGACGTACTGGTAGGGGCAATTCGATTGCCCCGGGGTCTGTTAGTCGAGGGGGCACGTCTCCGTCCCCCCTGATCGAGTTTTGGCTGGTGGCAGTGGATACTACTTTTTATATTCGACCGCGAATATATCCCTATGGGATTTTCCCATTGTTCGAGGCTACCAACTTTAATTATTTAATTCTCATAGCCTCGAACATACCGCTGGTTTATTTATTTAATATTAATTCGCCGGTTGGTATTTTTTGCCAGGACTCGATTCTAAAATGGCGTTTGTGTTCTCTTCTGTGACTCCAACCCAAGTTGAGCCCTTTGTTCCACTTTTTGGTGGGCTTCTCCACAGAAGCCTCCAAAAGTGGTGCCACTCTGTCTGGGTACCAAAAGGGGTGTGGGAGGGGGTTTAGGCACCCTGGACTGAGTTACCTTGGTAACTCAAGTCGCACTCTTGTGTGATTGGACCAAGTGGTGAGCCGGCCGGCTCACCACTTAGCATGTTTGATTGACAGCTAGGCGGAGTGAATGGGGGTGTGCTGCATAAAAGCAGGGCTTTGGGGACTGGAACTTCAGAAGTCGCCACAGGACCTGAGAATCTGACAAGGGAGAAGCTGAGCCGACCTACCACAACGACACCACCGGTGGAGCCCTGCGGAACCGACTCACCACTTCCCGACGACAGAGAAGTTCTCCCGGCTGGAGAGGCTTCTTCCCCTGACTGTTGGGCACAACCAGTTTACCTTCTTTTCCTCGCATCCCAGGGCGTCTTGTGGTCGAATTGCCCGTGCCAAGCACCCCGGCAACCGGATAGCCACTTGCGACTGGACCGCAAATAAAAGGACCGCTCCTTTTACCTGAGAACTCCGCGGCTGGTTTCTTCCCTGGCAGTGCAACGGACTCCTGTTTTCCTCCCCGACGAGATCCTCTCTTCCCCCGGACGAAGCACTGACTTGCATCCACTGCCAGGAACAACTGCCCCTGCTGGAGTATTCTCACCACTTTAAGGTACCGTGTCCGCCAGGCCTCCATTTCGAAAGATTGCTACAAGGTAATAATAATCCCTTAACCTTCTGGACTGGGCTGGCCTAACTGGTCCCTTTCTTTGGTCCAACTCTTTCTGAACCTTTTCAAGACTTTTGTGCACTTCACCCGTGTGACCTTGGACACATTTCGTTCTGATCCTCTTAAAGTGGATCCGGCCTTCTGAACTCTAACTTCACGGTTTTACTTTGCCTTCCTCTCTTGTTGTGTTCTTGTGAAAGTGTTGGGATCTGTTTCAAATTATACTCTGCTTTTCTCTCCCTTTTTAAAACGAATTATTAGAGTGCCATCTGCGTTAAGCGCTCACGGCTGTCTGAAAATAAGTGGGGCTTTACTTAAGAATTGTCTAATATTCTTTTAAGGGAGTGTATATCTTTTAGTGACTGTGTTTTTGAACTGCTTAACATTAGTGCCTGTGTGTTTTACTAGAGGTGGTTTTAAATAAATAATTATATCTCTTTTACACCAAGCTCTGGTCAGTGTTTACTTGTTCTACTATGTTCTTTTGCCCTAGTGTGAATACTCTGTATACTGCCTAACCCTTCTTGAGGGAAGTCTGACTGCTCAGCCACAGCTACCAAGTCAATCTGTGTGGTACAGACTGCTACCAAGTGGGTTTACTGCCAAACACCTGTAGTCTTAAATCTTTTGCAGTGGTCCCAGAGGGAACTGCACAGGTTTCTGCCTAACAGTTTGAAGTAAGGTAGTTGTACAGTTCCAGCAATATTCTGAGGCTCTGTGTTAGATGATCCTAGACAGTGGGAGGTGTTCTCCCTCTTTGACCAGGTTATCCTGGCATTGAAAGATTTTGCCATGATTGGAACTTGTTTTCTTCTGATTGTTGTTGGTATCTCACAAGGCTTTCTTAAAATGTTAGTATTGGGAGGTCCTACATATTTTAAGAATGCAGGTAGCAATTCACCTCAGCATGACCCTATCTGCTTTATGCTGGGCTGGATCTTGGATAGTGCTGGTGTCCCTCGTTGCTAGTAACTCTTTCTTGTCTAAATGGCAATTAATAATTTCGTTCTTTGATGGCCTGTCACCGTTTTTGTCTTCCATGTGTGTCCTGTTTTTCTCATATTCATTATATAAAGTTATTATTGTGTGATTTTAGGGGTAATACATACATGTTAATATATTCTAAAAATGAAACAAGATCTCATGAAAGTTAGCGACTTGTAGTTTAGGGCATACTATTTTATTTATAGATTTGTGAAAGTCGTGGATTCTTTCATGTATGAATTTGATATTAGGACAGTTTGCATTTTGCAACTCTCAAAAACAATAATTCAAGAAAGGAAGCATCTTTCTTAGGCCAGGGAATACTTGTGTATATCATGGACTGCTGTCGAGTATAATATGATACAGAGACCAGTTTGACTAGCTTTCCAGTTGTCTTGGATTCTCCTCGGTTGGCTAGATGTGTGTTGCTTCATAGCTGTGGTGTCAGGAAAACACCCTCCTCTCTTTGCTGGTGGACGAATAAATCCATGAATTCTCTATAAAAGCAATTGTGCCAGCCAGAACCCCCAACTCTCCTTTGTTTGTGAGCAAATACGGGGACCACAGGTTTTCAGATACAGGTATAGATAGGATAGTGACAAACTGATGCCTCCTCGACTAATCCCAGCCTAGATTTGACAGCATATACGTGCAGTCCGCGACAGCCTTAACCACTGTCCATGCCAATAGCTCCTAATTAGATCCACTGTATTCAAAGACATTTTGCGCTGTGGGCCTGAAAATACGAAGTTGATTTGTTTCGATGACTTTCCGTGAGACCCCAGATTTATGTAGTTAAAATTGAAAAACCAGTATGGTGGGCTGAGTGTGGAATTTCTGATGTTGAAGTTCTTATCAGTGTTACCTTTTCAGCCGCCGTATTCTGATGTGATTGCCTTTAATCGTGTCTTCATCAAAGTGCAAACCAAAGACGATTATAAAGTCGAAATGCTTTGATAGGTCCCATTGCCCGCAGAGAAACTCATGCTGCAAAGAGCAGAACAAAAGGGGTTGACTGCTATTCACTTTCTAATGAGACAGCATTAAATATCTAGCTTTAATTTTGAAAGGATAATTCGCAATGTATGCACTTAGACATCATTACACATTTACCGTCTAATTTAAATTAATATGGCAATTTCTGTCAACCGGCATTTCAGAACAAGGCCCTTGTATGTCAGCTCACCAGTGTCCTTGCTCATAAATACTAGACCGGGCCTTTCCATCTTGCTTTGGAGAGTGAGTCACTATGTCACAGTAATAGGTTCTTGCATCATTTTAATAGAGTCATAAACTATGGAGAAGGACACCTGGACACACTTAATAACTTCCAAAAGAGACCTGTAGAGGGCAGAACAAATACAAGATGTCATTGAACTGAGTCGGAAACCGGTCTTTAAGGCAGTTGAATGGTATTCCTGCTGAGCCCGTTTCTTTGGGTCTTTTAATTGTGTTGTCCTTTTTAGCTTTCATAGCACTTATGGCTCAGGTTGATCAGATTGCGCCGAGGCATTGACAACCCCATATGGAAAGTCACTTTGGGGGGCTGTCTAATACGTCCTCCAGTGCAAGGGTTTTCTGCCCATAGCGCAAATTGTTGCAATAAAAATCCGTGATTCATGTTGATTATTCGATGGAATGGACTAACCAGGATGGCCAAAGTGATAAATCCCCGGAACCTAGGAGTTCTTACTGCCCACCAGAGTACCTCCAGGTGTCAGCTTTCTTTAATGAGGCCATATATTTTCAGGTCTATTTTCAGTAATAAAAAAAAACGAGGACGGTTTATTGACACTATCTTAGGGCCGACGCTGCCAACATTTAGTAAGATAAACCTACTGTTTTGCAGTGTTCGCATACACATCCGGAAGTTGCACCAAGGTTACATTGTGTTTGTTAAGAATCACGTTTTGGTTTTCTTTCCAAATGCATCCGTCATTTTGTTTTGCTTAATTGCACGGGTGATGTTTTGAGTGTTTAGAAGAGTACATGTGGCTTTTGAAAATTACAGAAAGATCGCGGACGTTTTACTGGCAAGATGGCCGCTTTTTGTTGCGCAGGGCTGTGCTGTTCATTAATATTTGCATGGCATTCATGCTATCAAGCAAGTAGTGCAATATGGTCAGGAGCTCAGGCGACTTGATTTATCAGAAGCAATAGGAACTGCAGACATCATTTCATAACGATACATAAGGACGGCATCTTCTGAAGTCCTTGCAATCGTGTTCTTTTGGTGATGGAATGAAAAAAGAAAAGCCACCTCGGGAAATGTAAATACTTCTGCAATAACCTGAAAAGAAAAAGGCTCACAGACTAATTTTTCGTACAATGTGCAGAAGAAAAGATCTCTTCCTTTTGAAAATATGAGCATCGCATAGCACCACTGCCATCACGAGGGACACTCTCCGGAATCAAAGCATTGGAGGCTGCTGTGGGCATGCACTTTTTCACAGCACACACCCGCTGTTTGGTGTCACAGATTCCGAGCAAGTGCTCAAAACACTATCCCCGTGTGTGCTTCATTACTTTGCAAGCGTGTCAACTACATGAGCCCCAAGGAGGGCAAACTCGTATGTGATTGTTAAACATCTCTGAGAGTTGTTTATTTTGCACTGCAAAAGTCTATAGATTGGTTTGCCTGGACAAGCTAAATGTTGTAACCTGAACAGGTAAACTGCCAGTAAGATGGGAGGCTGAGACTGTGGGTGGCAAGTATTTTCTTTTAATAAATAATGCCCACAGCTTGAAAAGTAAGGGACATATTAGACAATAAGAGAGTCCCAAAGGAGACCCACCAGTGTCCCAATGGTGACAATACTCACAGTCCATACAGAACACAAGGTCTAGAAAACATCACACGTTCAATCACCACCTCACCTCCCGCACGCTGACCTGCTCATATTCATAATAATCACTGTTACATCACATCCTAGGGCCCAATTCACAGAATGTTTTGTGCTGCGCAAAGGGAAAAAGTACAATCCGCAGCGCAAAACTTAAGTTGCTCATTCATAGATCGGTCTTTGCACTGGTCCCGCCTTACTTTGCACGTGTTGAGCGATTTGCGAGACATTCAGTGCAAAGCCTGGGAAGGGCTAGCTCAAAGAAATAAATACGGGACGCAGCATGCATATTCCCCATTCTTTGCGCAAAATGAGGAAGAACGAGGAATAACATGGGCTTATTGAGCACGTACCATGTAAGCAGCAAACACACCTTATCATGCGCACAAAAAATCATATTAATTGATTTCAATGCGCAATTGCTCGGAGTACAAAGGAGGATGCACATTTCATGGTATTACCGTCATGTGATACACGGCGCAACGTACAAACCGCAAAGAAAGCCCCAAGTTTAAAAGCGCAGTGCAACCCGATTCAAAACAGGACCACCACGACCTCGGACCCCGCTTTAGTGCCACTGCATACATCATGGAAGAAGAAGGAGGAAGACGGGGAGGGTCAGGATTTTCCATCCATATACAACGCTATTTGGGATGCCAGACGAGGAGGTGTATACAAGGACTTAGTCGGGGAGTAGTAGAATGACCTTGAATCACCCATCATCTGCTCCCATGAACTGACACCCCTGGAGAAGGTGCTAACAGCCATACATTTTCTGGCAACATGCTCTTTTCAGCACATCACTGTCATTGTTGAGGGCATATCGCGGCCCATGCGATCCCAGTGCCTACACTAGGTATTGCGCTGAATAATAGCATCTGTGCATAGGCACATCTGCATGACACACACACTGCAGGCAAGGTAGAGACTGTGCCAGGAGTTCTATGCCATTGCACAGTTTTCATGGGTACTGGAAAACATTGAGTGTACCCATGTAGCCCTACAGCCCGCCATCCCCACCCCCCCCCTCCGAGAAAGCAAACACATGTATCACAACCAAAAACATTGGCATTACATCAATGCACAGGTGTTCTGTGATGCCAAGGAAGTCATCATGCAGGTGAATACCAATTAGCTGGGAAACATGCATGATTTCTAGATTTACTACCGTTCTCCCCTATACCAGGTCTTGGCATTGGATACCTTTGGGAACACCTGGCTCATTAGAGAGTATCAACTATCATGCACATTCAAGCAGTAACATGGCACACAGAAAAACAAGCAATGACAAACAAAGTTAACAAAAACCATTTCCACCTTTTCCGGGGACAGTGCCTACCCACTCTCACCATTCCTGCTCACACGATTCAGGAATCCAGCCATCCCAGCTGAGTTAAGGTACAATGCAGCACACATAGCCACGAGGGGCATAGTGGAACGCATGCTCAGGGTGCTAAAGTCACGCTTCTGCTCCCTTGAACACTCAGGTGGTGTATTGCTATATGCCCCACCAGTAATATGCCAGGTCACCATGGCATATTGTGTCCTCGACAATATTGCCACATGTCGTGGCATAGCAGTTTGAGCTGAAGGAGGGACAACGCCCTCATTCACAGGCACAAACCATCCCCTTGGCACGGCAAAGGGCACACGAACAGGAGACACGCAACCAGGTTGTACAAACATGCTTTACCTGAATTGTAGCCCCTGTGGAGTATACACAGTGAAGCCACATCGCTGATGCTCGTCAGTGTTGGAATAGACTTAATCCAGCTTGCCCATAACAACACACTGAGAATGTGGTTCTTGTACTGGCAAACTTTGTGTGCCCATGTACATCAAATCAAGTGAACAAACCACTGACAAAGTAATTGAAAGTGGAAACAACAGTATCCTTGTCGCTGACACAAAATCACACAACACAATCAAAACATCCTTTTACCAGTTTGCCCTGCTCCCCAACAATATTTGTGCACACAGACACCCAATAAGACACAGAAGACCAGAAGTAGAAAGGCACAGCATATAATGTAAGCAGGAACCAATGCCTGGGAGGACTGCGTTGCCCACCATAGGTGTGTCTTACCCTAATATAAAGAGTGGCTACTCCATTCTCCGCCAACAATACATACCATGAAACATATCTCCACATAAGGAGCGATACAGACAGAGAAAAGTGCAAATTGCATTTAACAAGAATGTCCCCGTCGTGTGGCAGCTTTTGCCCTTGAGAGCCTACTACGACATGTCATCAGTCAAGTAGCAATGTAATTCTCTGGAGGGGCTGATACCAACCCAGACTTCCTGAGGTGTGGTGTGCAGGCATTCCACAGGCCTGTGACCCTGTTCAGCAGCAACCGTCCCCCCTTGTGGAATGCCTCAGAAGAAAGGAAAACACATGGTTGGAGCAGGTAACACATCCGTGCACTCAATTACACCATGCTGTGTGCTCCCTTGCATGTCATTCAACAACTGCAAGAAATACACCATTGCGGCTGGACCTGCTCATCTCATCCCAACACACTTAAAAATACCCCAGACAGTAACCACATCCCCGTCCACAACAACAGCATACTGTGTGCGCCCCTGAGTGCCATCCCACAAGTTCAAGAAATGACTCACCTTGCTCTCATCTTCATTGGGGCTTCCTAAATCACCTTGTCAGCTTACATAGACATGCAGTGCATGATTCCGAAACAACCGGACAGCCTCGAGGTGTTGTGTATAGAACAAAGAAAGTTGACAGCAATGGTCTACCCAGCAGCACCCAAAGGTGGGGTGGCACCCCTGGCCGTCCGGGGCCTTGCCCTTGATGCCTTTGAGCTTTGCCCTCCAGAGCGGGCTGGGGAAGCCATGAGAAATACTGCTGAGTAATGTGGCTGGTGCACAATGTCTAGGTTAGCACCCATGGATGCCCGAGGCTCTGGCTTGGATACCTTTGAGCCATGCCCTCTGAGAGGCGTGAGGCCCCTGACCGCCTGGCCCAACCCTATCAGCACTTCCATGTGACACCTACCAGACCTTGGCTCCCGCCTGGGCCTTCGGCTGCTGGACTTGCTTAGCCTTTTCTTATGTGGCCTGGCCTGTTGGCCCCCACCTACTCTGGAACCCCAGTCCGAGTGTGGAGTAGTCCATTCATCTCCCGTCACACAGGTCTGTCCCACAGGGAGACACTTTCCACCTACTACAATGGAGCTTGGCCACAGACAAGCCGTATCAGCTGAGACTCAGGCTAGCTGGTGTGACCGCTGCGGCCATATGACAAGTTGGGCCCAGCCGAAGGACCAGATGGCCCAGTGCGGTCCTCTCCGACCACATGGCTGTGTGATCATGAGGTTGTGCCTGCCTTAATGCCACCATCCAGGGCCTGGGGCTTAAGATGAAATCTGCAACCAAGGCCCCACCTCTCTTCCCTGGCTCACACAATCTGGATCCTGTCACTCTGCTGCTGGCTGGGAAAAGGCCATCTGGTCTGCTAGGTTCGCCGGAAAGAGAGAAAATCTCTCACTGCCCAGCCTGCATCCGCACAGGTGCATGCACGGTGTGTGGGAATTTCCTGTGCACACTGTGGCACAGCAGGAGGAGAAAGGATACAGATCTGCTTGGCACCGGCATTGCAGCAGTGCCTTTAACAAAACTGTGCCTCAGCGGATGATTACAAAAAGACTGCAGCAAGGTAGCTGCTCTGCTACTTACAAGCCCCTGAGCCAGAATAAGCTCATCTACAAATTATAATGCACCACATTCTCCACAAACATGTGGTGCACCATGCGTGCGAGAGGTTGCCCCCTTATGCCCAGACTGAAGTTCTGAGGCAAGCAGCTCCATGCACTGGCACACAGGCTGGCTATCTTTGGCCAACCGAGGCTCCAAAGTGCTGAAATGCTGCAACCGTTTTGTGGGATACTGACTTAAAGGCATTCGGTCATAATGCCACAGATGGCTGCTTTGCCCAATACGCTCCTCAGCCATATTAAGACTGAGAATATTTTGAGAATGATTTAGCCACAAGACCGCCAGTCATTTTCCTCACCAGATGAAACAAGCTTTAGTTTGGCTCTGGAACTCGTACACATACAAGATGGGTTGGGTGGGTAACCGCAGACCCCTGGCGCCCTTTGTTGTCCTCCCCACCTGGTGGTGCAACTTGGTTGGGGTACACAAAGGACAGTCCACCCCAGTTGACAGTCGCACTGGGAGCAGGGGGCTCTGTCCCCTGTCTCTGCCCCAGCGACACCCTAGAGATGCTGGGACGGTTGCCAGAAGGGGGTGCACTGGTAGTCAATCTCCCTTGGGCCAAGTGTACATGTTAAAACTGTAGCTAGGGGTCAGTAACATTCTTCACAGAGTGTAGTACCATCTGCCCCAGGTGCATTCCCAGCTGACCTGGAACCAGTTGTGGTGCACTACTGCAGAGGCAATGCACCCTGTGTGGTACGGACGTACCCGGGTTGCAGTCCTGCAAGGGGACACCACTGTTTGGGATGACCAAACTGCCCATTGTGTAAATTCCCTACCTGTTTACCTCTCAATGGTATCATGCCCTCTTTAACTCTCTCTTTAAAGTACACTTCTTCTTTAACTCACCATACTTGTTGGCTATTAGTCTCACCACCATACACATCCTTGTATAGAGTCAACCACCTGCTTTGTGTTGCATTCCCAAGTATCTGACTCAGAGAAGACCTGATCCTGCCGTACTGGGTGACGCTACCAGCCTAACACCATCCATGTGTTGTGCCCTGAAGAGAAGGACTCAGGCCCCCTGAGTGAGGCTGGGTAGTCGGTCTTCTGTACACCACATTTACTGCACCCACCAATGGACATGGATGCAGTGCTGGGTTCTTCCCTCTACACGTGCTGTTACTGAGGGAATCCTGGCTAGTTACTTCACCTCTGCTTAGTGAGATGCTGGCATTAAGCAGCTCACCAAATCTGATCTAAGGTCACACTGGGGGAGCTTAAACTTGGATGGCTGGGCTTGGGCCCGGGCCATTTGGGGTGTTAGCCCAGCATGGCACCTCCATCATCGGCAAGTGTGCGCTGTCCCGATCTGCAACAAAGACCACCTTGGGAGTAAATGCCTGATGGCAACGTCTGCACCCCAGGCCCGTCCCATACTGGCAGCCATGGAACACAACAGACAGCCACACGCGGCACAGCCAGCGGACCTGGGGCAGGGGAATGTGTGCTGGGGTGTTCATCCCACCAATACCACCACCAGGTGCATGCTGTGTGCCTGGCTCTACCTGCCCCATGAGGAATGAAACATTGATGCCAGGAGGTGCCGGAAACAAGTAACTGCACCAGGTACATGGATCCAGCAAAGGTGCTGATCGGGGTCTGACCTTAGGGGGACGAAGGGAAGTGGGACCCTGTGACAGCCCCAGTTGTACCCTGGGGAGGGCCCTGGGGCAATAAATGTTGAAGCGACCCTCGACCCTCAGACAGGCGTAGCCTCAGGAGAAACTTGGAGCTGCAATTTTAGATCAAAATGACGATGATCAATGTTTCCCACAAATAACACCAATAAATTGCAGGTACCTGCTTTCTTCATTGATACCTAAGCTGAGTAATCCACTGACAAGAGTCACAGAACACTATCATCCATCTCAATGTCAGCCTGAACCTGTAATTTCAGGAGAGTTTAAGGGGGTGACAGCGCCACCCATCCTGCCCGCATGGTGAGATGGACCCATGCCCTTTTTAGCATCCCAACTTGGGAGTCTAACAAGACCGTTGTGGAACAAAACAAACAGGTTCCTCTGTGGCAGCGTCACAGGCCCTCACATGGTGATGGTGGCAGGCACAGGCATTTGTGTAGCTCTTGCCAGACCACCAGCTTGATCACAAGATCCAACTATGAGCAATTTTAAGTGCAGCAACTATAACATACGTATTTGGAGCTTGAATTACCATGGCTGCAGCCACCAGACTTGCCCTTCAATTATTCCACCTTAAAGGATGTGAAGTGTACACTTTCCAATTACAGTGCCTCATAAGAGTCCTGTGACATCAATATGAGTCACTACCTACACAAATTAGGAGTGTGTAATGTGTATGCCTGCTGCTTTCCTTGGATGTGGTAACTGTTTCTCAGGCTCACTCTCTGGATTTGAATCATTATTCTCCCTTACCTGTGATCACCATAGTAGGCACAGGAAGTTCACAGGGCAGACATCACAATGTATGTTTGCTGTCACAGGGAGGTGCAAACTGACCAAGTTTAGCTCCAGTCACCAAAGCAGCAGTGGCATGCCATCTTGGTTTATGTCTGATAAATACACGAATCCCAGGAAGTCAGCGTTTGGCGGCATGTATTTGCTGTACATTCACCAGAGTGAACCAAGTAACAGATGCAGCCATCAAAGGGAACATCACTAACTCAATGAGCATTTGCAGTGTCACTTTACTGGCCATGCATACAACATGTGTATGGCTCAATCTACTAGACAAGCCCATGCCACTGGCCGGATCTAGCCAGTAGCTGGACCTGCTGGAGAGTTGCAATGGGGAGAGACTTGAACCCACCTCGAGCCGATCTCCATGCCCTCTGGGCCATCTGCGGGACAGAAGTAACAGAGTGTGCACCCCAACACTTGGGGGTAAGGGGTTGGACAGGTCAACCACACGGGCACCAGCAAGCCAACCTGCTATGGGGTTGGTGGTGGAAGGGGAGAGGCTGGGCTCGGGCACAACTGAAAGCGGGAGGGGTTACTGCATGCGCCACCACCAGTGTGATGACAAGGGGGGTTGGCACCCCACAGAATGGTAATTCTGAACCACTGCGCAACAGTGCTCATTGGAGAAGGGTGAAAAGCATATAAAAAAGGACCTGCACTGGGGCTAATACCACCCAACACCCAGTGGTGTAACACAGAATGTGGGTGCCCCCTGCGAGCAATCATGAGGGCCCTCCCCAACTCGGCAACAAATCACGGGTCGTGCAACACTCTGAGCCGGTCTAGATCATCACGCTTGCACAATACACAGGAACCTGCTGCTGAAGGGGTATGCCGCACACTGTACTTGGAGAAAGATATAAGTATGTGTTTTAATGCAATATACACACTTTCAGAGAAAAATTGGCTAAAAAGCCAGTGTTTGCAATTGTTTTGTAGGGTAACACCAATCCACTACATGCAAGTCACCAACAGTGCAAAGGAACATCAATGCTTTTCTATTAAAAATGCCATGCCACTTTGAAAACATGTCCCACTGGCTGCACAATGTAGACCAGTGCAGACACGTAATAACATTACAGTAAAGCATGCCAGGCCACATTTAGACATACCTAGACTGGTTGCACAAAAATGGCAGTCGAAGCAATAACACTCATCAAGAAGAGAGCACACACTGAAGCGTGTGTCTCTGCGGCCTCTAACAACATGAACAAACTCTTAAAAATGTGCACAGAACTGGTCAATCCTGTTGTGGTCTCCACCTCTGGTGTTCCCTCCCAGGCCCTCTGTATGACTCTGGCCTCTCACTTCTCTGCTTAAACTCAGGACATCCTGTCCACTATCTCCTCTTTCTCTCCCTCTTCCTCTCGCGGCCCCCCTTTGGCCATCTCTACCTCTCCTCCTTTTTCTCTGACAACATCTGACAAGGTTTCTAGACAAGTCTGATCCATGAAAGTGTCCTCCAAACAGGTGCTCCCCTGCTCCCCCAGAACCATTGAGGACCATATTGACACCCTCACTGCAACTTTGGCCGATTTCTGTAATCATGCTTTCACCATTGGAACATTCCCCTCTCCCCTTAATCACTCCCTTGTCCCGATCCTACCTGTCCAGCAAACTGTCGCCCAATCTCCATCACCCCTTTCCTGGTCAAACTCTTGGAATAAAGCTGGCTAGCTCCTAGATTACTCTCCACATTGAATCTATTTATTGTCTGCATTGCCATCGGTATGGCTTCAGAGCTGCCAGAGGCATGGAAACTGCTCTCCTGAAAACCCGTGAACATCTGCTCTCTAACCTTGATTTCAGCATTCCTTCTGTCCTAATGCGCCTTGATCTTTCCTCTACTTTCCACATAGTCAACCACACCACCCTGATCAATTGACTACGTGAGAACTTGGGCATCACGGATCAGACCCTGGAGTGACTGACCTCCTTTCTCCTGGACTGCCCCTCCCAGGTCCAACTTGGTCTCTTTCTCTCTGCCACCTCTCTCTTTACCTGTGACATTCCCCAGGGCTCTATCCCCAGGGATCTATCCTCTCACACTGGTTTTTCACCCTCTACCTGGCCCCTTAGGCCCACCTGATCTCTACCTTCTCCTCTAACCTTCAGTGTTATGCAGATGGCACTCAGCACTCAGCTTTCCTTCAGGCTCATTCCTGACTGTCTATCTGTTATTCAGGATTGGTGCACCTCTAGCGATCTCTGCCTTTATGCCTTTAAGATGGAGATTCTTTTCATCGGTACCGCTGCCCCTTCTGACCCTCTCTCACTCTCTCGCTCTGGCAACCTACCTTGGGCCCTCTTCCTTCGCCTTCCTGCGAGGCAAAAAACCTTGTGTGTCACCTTTTTCTGTCCATGTCCCCCCTGCCCCCGCCAGTGTGTCCATATCCCCTCTGACCCTGCCAGTGTGTCCATGTCCCCCCTGCCCACTGCCAGTTTGTCTCTGTCCTCCCTGCCCCCCCAGTGTGCCAATGTCCCCCCACCCCCTGCCAGTGTATCCATGTCCCCCTGCCTTCTGCCAGTGTGTTCATGTCCCCCCTACCCCCTGCCAGTGTGCCATGTCCCCCTGCCCCGCCAGTGTGTCTTTGTCCCCCTTCCCCCGACAGTGTGTCCATGTCCCCCTACCCCCACCAGTGTGTCCATGTGCCACCTACCCCCGCCAGTGTGTCAATGTCCCCCATGCCCCCCTCCAATGTCTAGTCCCACTCCCCCACCCCCTGCCGCTTTGGTGTCCCCTTGCCCCCCCATGATGATCTCCTGCCCCCCTCTCTCTCCTTTCTTGCCTTATGCCTTTGTCCCCCCTTCTTTTTCTCCTCCCTCTCCCTCTCATTCCCTTATTTCCTTCCGCCTGTCAATGTCCAGCTCTACCCCAATTGCCGTTAGGCATAGTAATTTGTAGTCGCCTGTCTTTGCAGCCTTCTTGCCCTCCACCTTTAAACCTTATCACAGCACTTACTCTTATCATCATTTCTTGGACCATTGATAACAGCTTGTCCACCCCCCCCCCTTTTCCCTTCTTGTCTTATCCTACCACTCCCTCCCCTGCAGTATCTTGAACAGTCATTGACCTTTTATGGATAGTCACTTGTTTGTTCCTCTCCTTACCCCTTCTATTCCTCTCCTCCTCCCCTTCCCTCCTAACCCCTCCTCTAGTCACTCTTGCACTGCAAGAATTGTCATCAGGCATAGTAATTTTACTGCTAGTTTTCTCTCCTTTTTTCCCTCCTTACCTCTCCCTTATTGGTCCATGCACTTGTACTATCTGTTATGATTTATTTGATAGTTATTGTTCACATTCTGATCTGTTTCAAGGACTTGTAAGAATGTTATTGTATTTACCCATGTTCCCTCTCTCCTTGAGGCGCTTTGAAACACATTGTGTATTTGCGCAATACAAATAAACAATAAATTAAATTAAATTTTCGACTCCTCTCTCTCTTTCTCTCTTCGCATCTCGGACATCGCCAAGAAGGCCTACTACCTACCAACTGCTCCTCCTCAAAAGGACGCTTCTCTTTCTAACTTTCCCCAGACGCTCACTGTCTCCAGAGCCCTGTTTATCTGTAGGCTGGACTACTGCAACAATCTCTTTCTCAAGCTGCCTTCATCTACTCTCCGCCCTCTGCAACTAATCCAGAACAGGACTGCAAGACTTATCCTAGGCCACAAGCCAAGGGATCATATCTCTCCAGCCCTGAAATCTCTCCACTGGCTCCCGCTGGTTGCAAGAATGAAGTTCAAGACCCTTTGCATTGTCCACAAAGCTTTCTGGGGTCGGGCCCACACTACATCCAATGCTTTCTTCCAAAATACCTTCTTTCTTGAGCCCTTCCCCCAGCTACCTCCAACTCTCTAAGGTCTAGACACTTCTCCAGGCAGAGAGTGGGGGGTAGATCTCTCTCCTCTGCAGATGCCTCACTCTGGAATGGCCTCCCTGCCCCTCTCAAACTTGAGCTGCTCAAAACGTTCCTCTTCTCCTCTGCTTTCACTCTCTCCCTCCCTTGCTGACCTACCTGACCTACCTGTCTGCTGTACCAACTAGTTGCTTGGCTACCCTCAGAGTCTCACTGAGTCCAGGCTCTTTCTTGATCAGTCACTCTTGCACTGCCTCCGGGACTACCACGCACTTAGGGGCTGTAACTGTAACCCTACAGTCCCTTGTTCTCCTTGCACTACCCAGAGCTGCACTGCCCTGGCTGTACTCACTCAGAGCATTAATGCCCTGTTTTCCCCTCCCTTCTTCCTTGCACTTCCCCCTCCCTTTCCCCTTGCATTTCTCGTTCTCGCACTTTCACAATCTGAATGACACAAGGCCTAGTACAATGATTTGTCTTGTCCTCCCTCTAGCTTCCCTCCCTTGCTTGTCGCACCTAGAAACACTTGTGTACAGGCGTGTTATAATATGCTTATATCATATCATTTTATCACAGATGCCCAAACAAAAAAAATATACACTGCTGCAGTAAGAAATGGCTAGACTGCCAGCATCCAAATGCCATTCTAGCTAGGTAATTAAACTTAGCAGGACTTCTTTATCAGAAATGCAGTTAAAAAAAGTCATACCAAACTGGGGAATAACTAGACAGGCTGCACCAAAATGCCTCCCTAGCCACTAATACTACATATCATGCCTGCTTAGCCTGGACATGGACAACCATTATGATTTATCGCATACTCCTGCCCCCCCACAGATCCCCTCTCACTTCCACGCCCTACCCCAACCTCCTAAATCAGCTCCTTGGCCCAGAATTACCTTCACGTCCCTCTTCCTTGTCCCAGAGCTTACGTTTGAGACTCTGTGCATCATAGGTGAGTACTGGGATGATTAAGAGTGGGATTAGGAGTAATGAAGATACAGGTAGCTAAATGAGGCATTACCTCCAGGTACCTCTACCTCATCCCAGTACTTGTGTATGAGGCATAGTGCCTCATACACAAGTACCGCCTCATACACAAGTACAGGGACGAGGAAGAATCGGGCTAGAAGTAATGACTATTACCAATAAGTAATTAAGGCATTAAACACATGTAGGGGCTTAACAATATTGAGTTGACTGGACTGCAGCACTTGCCCCTAGAAATGTTGGGCAATGTTGACTCAACCTGTCTGATCTTCAGAGTAGTTGCCAGATAGAACAGGACACAGATGTTAAACGACACCTGGGTTTCGCTTTTAACAAGGGCCCAGCAATTACTAACATAAAGCATTTCACTGTTAGTACCTGCATTCAAATGCCACAATTTTTAGGCAATTTAAATTGTAATGTGGGTTTAGTACTTTCATGCTAGTGAAGTGATTGGAAGGGTAGAAATGGAACAGGAGACTGTTCATGCTCACACCAGTTCATAAGTGGGTGCTTTCACACTTAAAGGAGAGAGTTAACTGCTTGTAACTTTGAAGTGGCACTAGAATAGTCTCATTAAAATGTGTAAAGAAGTTAGATGCCCCATCACAAATAGGTTTGCCCCTCCCTCACCGGCTGTGAAGTTAGTGCCTTTCCCAAAATTTGAAGGAACAGCCCCCTGAAATGTAGGTTTTGTTGCGCCCCTGAACACAAGTACAGACACCATTCACCATATACACGCGCGCACACCCAGCCATCCATACATTTAAGTGTGCACTCTTTCACCATAGAGGCACACAGGCAGCCACCAATACATTTAAGTGTGCACCCTTTCCCCATGCAGGAACACCCAGGTGGCCACCCATACATTTAAGTGTGCACCCTTTCACCGTACGGGCACCCACGCACACCCAGCCACCCATATATGTGTGTGCACCCTTTCACCATACACTCACACAGGCAGCCACCTACACATTTAAGCATGCACCCTTTCACAATACATTCACACACGCATACGTCATGGGGTTGAGAGAAGCCCTATTACTTCAAAAATAAATTGTTTCTTTTTGAAATCACTCTGACTTCATAAAGAAATTATTTCCGTTAAGGACCAAACCATAATGAAAATAATGTATTTATGAAGGCAGAGTGACTTAAAAAATAAACTATTTCTTTTTGAAGTCATGGGCCTCCCCCACCCCATGACATGGAGGCCTCCAGCCTGGGATCTTCCATGTCATGGGGTGGGGGGAGCCCTCAGACTTCAAAAAGAAAGTTTATTTTTGTAGTCACTCTGCCTTCATAAAGACATTATTTCTATCATTACCCCTCCCAGGATATGTGCTAGCAAGGCCCCCTGCACCGGGGGGGGGGGCTGCAGGGGCCCCTGTTACGCCAGTGCCAACCCGTCCATTCTGATCTGACCACCAGTGAGCTGCCAGGGGGCTCAGTCTTTTCTCTGCTTGGCGGGTGGAGGCACCCACTTAAGGGGTCCATCCGAGGGCGCATACCCTCGACACAGTCCCAAGGCAGGTGGAAGCCAATTCCTCAAAACAGCAATACTTTGGATGTGGGAGTCACGCCAAAATGGGGAAGGCTTTGTGAAAGACTCCAGGCAGAGCCACAGTTTTGGACCACGGATCAACAGACCCAGTGAGAGTGTGTTGATTGCGCAGACCGGACTGGATCCCCCGCCTGGCAATAACAGTCAGGTTAAACCAAAGAGTGCGAGCATAAAGAAGACACCAGAAACAGAACTCAGGAACAGATTAATTACTAGCAGAGAAGTAAACACCTTGCCGACAGAGTGCGTTATGAACACTGATCACAGGGGTTTGTCTGACATGGTCTGCGGGCACAAGGCACAGCATTGATGGCAAGCACACAAGTTAGGCGTACCCACTTTTATGGGAGGTTGTAGCCAGTGATGTACCTGTTGAGTTTACTTATTTATGTTTATATAAGTAAGCATGCATTGGACAATGAATGATATGTAACATAGTTCAAGATGTGGATGTAGATCAATCACAGTGTTCCATTCATTTGCTTTATGACTTTGGTTCCACTGTGATGTATATGTGTTCTCAGAGTGTTATTATTTGTGTATGTTCTTTAAGCTTCAGTTGGGTTCTGCCTTGAAAGGCAGTGCCTGCTGTCACCATGATCTTAGCTTAAATAAAAGATTCTGAACTACTTATGCTACCCGGATCCCTTTTCTTCACATTGGCGACAAGGATTTGTCTCACGGACCCCTGGGCACCCGTTTGGAGCTGCTGTGCCTCGATCTGCTCTCCGTGCCCAGCGTCGGCGGTGCTCTGCCCTTTCCGCATGCGCGACAGCAGGCGGACTGACGGAAGGTGACGAAGAGCATTTAGTTGACGAGGCGGACCATCCAGGCAAGTCAGCGTGAGCGCGCAGGCCTCTGCTTTGAACCGCGCGCGTGCTGTTGCACGTGGCTGTCAGCTGTCTCTGGCCGCGCGCAAGCATACGCGCTGTGGCACACGGTGTGGGGGCGTGTCGGCTCTGCTCCTATGAACCCAGGTCTCCATCAGTTGCCTGGCAACCAAACTCCCACGCCTGGGAGATGTGAAGGAACGCTAGAACAGAGCAACAACAAAGATACTTTGTCCCTGGAAGGCACATGCAGCAATAAAACTCTATTCACTGAAATTGAGAGGCCTGTACACCGGAGACAATCGTTTTCTGCAGAAATCAGTGCACAGATGCTAGTTATCTGACTTGACATTGCAAGTCCTGCCACATCACAGCCACACCTCCATTGAATTTCCATAGTCGGTGCTATTCTTTGTCTACCATGGCTGCATCAATTCCGCCACCCCATTCGTTTCTCAATGAACCAGGCCGTCCCCCCATCAGGAGGGACAGGTGGAAGGACGCATTTGAAAATTACCTGGTGGCAATGGGTGGAGACAGATTTTCCTCAGCTCGCAAAAAGGCCCTCTTGGTTCACAACCTGGGCGTAGAAGGTCGCAGGATCTTCGATGGGCTAGCTGGGGACCAGGTGTTGGAGGCTGGTGATGAGGATGAGTATGTGTTGGCTCTCAAAAAACTCCAGGACCATTTTGAACCCAAAAAAAAACGTCAGCTTCGAAAGGCACAAATTCTTCCAGCGAGTACAAGAACAGTCGGAGTCTGTTGAATCCTATGTTGCATGCTTGAGGTCGCTGAGTTACTCTTGTGAATTTGAGCACCTGACTGATTCGCTAATCAGGGATCAGTTGCTCAGGTGCACCAATAACGCCAGGATCCAAGAGAAGTTATTGGCCAAAGATATGAAGCTGGATGAGGCACTTGAATTAGCCAGGAGCATTGAACAGACGTCCCTATATGTCAAGGAGCTCAAGATGGACAAACAAATTTCACCAGCCATGTCGGTCTGTGCCATAGATCAGAGGAAGAGGGCAAACATTCCCACAGGAAAGAAAGGAAAATGTACAACAAGACAAAGATGTCAATATCAGTGCAGAAAGGAGAAGAGGAAAACCTCTTTGGTTGAGAGATTATGTATTAGAGTAACTCTATGTCATTGGAAGGGAGGAGATGTGTTGAGTTTACTTATTTATGTTTATATAAGTAAGCATGCATTGGACAATGAATGACATGTAACATAGTTCAAGATGTGGATGTAGATCAATCACAGTGTTCCTTTCACTTGCTTTATGACTTTGGTTCCACTGTGATGTATATGTGTTCTCAGAGTGTTATTATTTGTGTATGTTCTTTAAGCTTCAGTTGTGTTCTGCCTTGAAAGGCAGTGCCTGCTGTCACCATGATCTTAGCTTAAATAAAAGATTCTGAACTACTTATGCTACCCAGATCCCTTTTCTTCACAGTACCCTTGGATGCAGGGAGGGAAAGAGACACCAAAGGAGGAGTGGAAGTGTTAGAGAGGGAATGTTCGAGAACGGAAGCTGCTGGGAAGGAGGTAAGAGGGCAAGAGAGGCTGGGGAGAGAGGAGAGAGAGGAAAGGATGGGCAGCTGGGGAGCATAGAGAGAGAGAGGGATTGGGAAGCAAGGAGAAGATAAACTGGTGGTGAGATGAGGGGAGAGAAGGGGCTGGTATAGAGGGTGAGGGCTGAGAGAAGGGGGAAGAGAGAAAGAGAGAGACAATAGGAGCGATAGAGAGAGAAGGAATTAGGGGCAGAGAGGTCGGGAGACCTACTGATGGAAAAATAAAGCAGGTTGGTGGTGAATGAGGACAAAAGGGGGAGAGGGTAAAGGGCAGACAAGGAAAAAAAGGCTATCTTCTAAAATGTCCTCTTCATCTTCTCTGCCACCAACATGGTCAGTACACCATGGCACACAACACAGGAAGAAACTTGGGTTCTTGTTCCCCATCTGTTTAAGGCTGTGGCTTTTCCATTCCAGATTCTGCTCCCCACTATCCCCCCTTGATGGACACAATAGTTCAGGGACAGGTCCTCTCTCCCCAGCTGTCACTTCCTCATTCAGAGCCAACCCCAGAAGGAGCTGTTCCCAGGAAGGGAGCAGGAATCATAGGGTGTAGTGTAAACACATGCAGCGACAACAGATGCTGTGGGGAAGGGAAGAGTTTCTCAGGCATGCACCCACACTATACAGTCAGACACAGTGTAGTCGCTTATAGTGCAATACATTGAAGAAACCAATGGTAAACAACAAGTGCCATATATATGTGAAACACAGGTAAAGGCTGTCAGCAGTCCAAAACTAGGTGATCCAAGTGTGCTAAATCGGTCCTGTGGAGTGCAGGGAGGCAAATGGGAAGACCTCCCTGTCGTCCGTGTGCAAGCCAGCTGAGGTACTCCTTTTGTCCAGGAACCCGGCTGATTGGAAAAAAGCAAGACCCTCTGAAAACCACCACAGGCATTACATATGCCATATACCCATGTGCCAGCAGGGTGCCCACAGCAGGGCAAGCTGTGCTGGGATGTTAAATGGGGTCTGGCCTTTGCCCAGCTTGAGGAATGGAAGAGACAGGTTCTGAGTGCCTTCCACAAGGAAAGGTGGTTCTCTACATGGTGGATGCTGAGTGGGAAGGAGTTCTAGAGTGTGGGAGCTTGGATGTAGAATAAGGATCCTCCCAATCTAGTGGGATTGAAGGAAGCGATCACAAAGAGAAGTGCAGAGCCTGATGTACGGTTTCAATTGGGTTGGTAGCTTGTGAATCAGTGTCGGAGGAAGCCAGGGCCTGTCTCATGGAGGGCTAAGTTGGTGATGCACATGGCCTTGAAGATGGCGTGATGGCTGATGGGAAGCTAGTGGAGCATCCAGAGAGTCGGAGGTATGTGATCTCTAAGGGCAATGGTAAGTAGTAGCCTAGCTGCAGAGTTATGGATCCATTAGAGCTCTCAGCTGATAGACAGGGGTGCCCAGATAAAGTGAATCGCATAGTCCAGGCAGGAGAGGATGATAGCCAACATTGCTGTTACTCGGTGAGGGTAGGCACGGTAAGGGAAGATTCTTCTAAGGATGCTGAGGTGTACATGGCAGGATCTACATACAGCGTTGATGTGGTAAGAGAGTGTTCTGTCAGAATCCATGGTCCTTAACAGGTTCTTTACTGAGCTGGATGGTTGGGCAGGAGTCCCAAGGAGGTTGACAAACAAAAAAGTTCCCAATTTGGGAAGTCACGTCCTCTGCACACTTATGTCTGGAATAACAGACCAACAATTAATGTTTTAATTAACCAATATTTCAAATTATGTTTTAAATGAGTGTGTATGGAAAAGCAAGAGTATTAAAGAAATAAACATTCAATCAGATGGGGTCACAAGAACCAATATTCATTTTCTTCGTGATGTTGAAGCTGCGGAGGGGCCCAACGCGTTTCGAGTGATTCAACACTCTTCATCAGGGGCACATCAAATTTCTATAGAAAAATATATGTACAATATTTGCAACAAAATAATTGTAAAAACCAGTTTTTCAATCCAATATTTACAACAAAATAATTGTAAAAAACAGTTTTTCAATCCAAACATCATAAATTGAAAGTATCGCAAAACAATATCTTCGTCCAACATGTAATGTAAAGCCTAACAACATGCTTGGGACCAAAAATGTCCACAGTCTATGGCATTCTCTTTCTTTTTGTAGACGACTCTAGTATAGAAGTAGAGTAGTAGGAGTCAAGTTTTTAGAAAAGGCATCCATCATGTTACCCTCATTGTTAGTAGTATTAAAAAATGAGTCTACTGCCAGAACCAAGTGTCAAAGAATATTGAATCTAGAGGACCAACCTTGTGATTCTTTTCATAAAGTTTCTTCAAAAGGAGAAAAATCTCCGGGATAGTGGACCCAAACATGCGGGAATACGAATAGCAAAGCTGGAGGGGTATACCCTATCTGAAAGGAGAGGGTGGACATAAGTGTCTAGCATAAAATGATTTTCATCCAAACAAAAAGGGGGGGGGGGGATGGCAAAAAGATAAACTTACAGATGACTGCAGGAAGGTATAGAAATAGGGAAGTTCCATCAATCAAAGTTTTCTAGCCCGGGATATCCCGTCAAGAAGTAATCCAGGGCTTGGTTGGTCAAAAAGGCTGATCACAGGCTCAAGGATACGCTGAACAGAAGGAAGCAAAAAAGTGCTTCAGAATGTGAAAAATAATTGTAAATATCACAGCCTGCAGGGATGAGGGGTAATGATGGTCTTACCTGTAGCAAACCGCTTTGCAAATTGGAGACAGGAACCACGGTAAAGGCCATATGAATCCATTTGCAAAGCCGCCTGAATATATATGATGAATCATTACTAAACGTAATCACGCGCATGCGCGTGCGACGTTAACTGTAATTTGTCGAAGGGAGAATGTATAAATAAGAACATATGAAACCTGTAATCTCTTTGTGTGGAGCATGAGGAAGAGTAATCCTTGCATCGTAAGTTATTATAGTGGAAAGTAATGCGCGCCTGTGTTTGTTTACATTATGACGTCCCCACACTTGCACGTGAATGACATCATATGTAAACAAGCCAGCGTCCATTTTATGGAAAAATTGGAAAAATACCCAGGTGCCAGTAGCTCCCTGGAGATGACCGATGGTTAGCAATTAATGTGAAATAAAGGTAAGAATTAGGTCTTAACGCTGGAACCGAATTAGAAAGAAAAATGGACAAAATGTTCAAGTAGTAGTGGATCGTATGAATACCTCACGTGTGCGTGTGAAAGCGGTCCAAGATATACGGACCGGTGTACATCGTTGTTAGAAGAGTCACAAGGACCAGAAGCATCCGAAATAATTTGCATAAGCCTACCAGATGTAAAAGCCCTCATAGGAAAGTGAAGAGATATAGGAAAAACATCAAAATGATGCCAGAGTTCTAAAAGGACCAAGAGGTCTCTTTAAAAAGCGGCTAATAGAGTGGATGTATTGAATGTTTATCACCAAAGAATTCAAATTAATAGATTACAGTGCACGGATTGAAAAGAAATGTGCAAAATTGGAGAATGACGATAGATACAGAGAGAGAGGGCCCTGAAAAGGGTAAGGCTACCTGTAGGATACTGACTGTAACTAGAGATTGTAGAAGTGCAATCCATGCCCTGATAGCAATGGAAGATTGTAATCCGGAGGGGACTGCCTTAAATTCTTACAGAGATTCATAAACAGTTTTCAAGGGGAGTCTGCAACTAGAGAATGTTAATAATAGGTTGAAGGTATTTGTAACAATTATCCACATAAGTAAAGCAGCTGTTCTAGAGCTTTCTTAACACAAAAGGAAATATTTTTGCCAAGCTGTGATTACAAGTAGGCTAACATTGGTGGTAACATTATCAACGGATCTCACAAAGCTGTTAAAACCATCATTGCTACTTAATATTTGCCTACTTACCATCCAAGAGTACTTCCTGCCCACACCTGGTTCACAATCTGGTGGCTTAAGTGATGTCATTATATAAGTTACATAAATGATGAAAACACGCCATGAAAAAAGAAGAAGTGGGAGAGGGGACAGAGTCAGAGTTAGTGTATTGGTTAAATGAAGGGACCGAAGTAGTAGTCTTCATTCAGGCCAAGAGGGGACATGGCGTCAAGTTTATGTATCCAGTAAAGTTCACTTTGAGCAAGTATTTTTGATAAATAAACCTCTCCTTGGGAGGGGATGGATCACTTCAAGTATTGCAAATCGCATCTGTGATATGTTGTGGTTGTTGTCCCTCAAGTGGCGAAATACCGGTGATTTTAGGTTTTTTGTTCTGATTTGCGACTTGTGTTTGGTCCATCTTTCCTTTACTCTTCTGCTTGTCTTCCCCACATTGTATTTCCCACATGGGGATCTGATGGTGTAGATTGCATTTTTAGAATCACAAGTTGCGTAGCTTTTGAGGGGGATCTTCTTTCCATTGTTTGGATGTCTGATGTGGTTACCTTAGATTATATTGGAGCAGTGTTGACAGTTTAAACAGGGGAAAGTCCCATTTTTTTGCTTTGTGTGTGTTCTCTGAGTCGATTGTTTGCGTCTTTCTGCTTTGATCAGAGTATCTCTAAAGTTCCTCCCTCTTTTATACGCCAACATTGGAGGTGCTGGAAAAAGGCGGTTGAGATTGGGATCTGCTTTGATAAGATCCCAATTTTTAGTAATAATCTTTTTTACCTGGAATCTCTGTGCCGAGTACCTCAGTGTATATATGAGGTTGGATTTGGTCTGCGTTGGCTGTTTGGTGAGTAACACTTCACGGGAGTTGGTTTCCGTCCTTGTGATAGCTTGTGTAACCACATCAACTGGGATTCCTCTTTCCAAAATCTCATTGTATCAAACTCTGTTTGGAGTCTTTCTGCGTCAGAAGTAATCCGTTTTGCTCATAGGAGTTGACTGTATGGAAGGTTTTCCTTTAAATGTCTTGGGTGAAAGCTATTAAAGTGTAAAGAGTTATTAACATCTGTTGGTTTCCTGTACATAGATGTCACCAATTCCATGTTTTTCCATTCCACTGTGACGCCTAAAAAATTCACCTGTGGTTTTCCAATTTCTATGGTAAATTTTATTTGTGGATTGCATTGGTTGATATATTGCCAAAAGTCTGTCAATTCCTGTTCTGTGCCGTTCCAGATACCAAAAACATCATCAATATATCTTGTCCAACAATAAATCTTGTTCTTCCAATGTGGGTGATCCAGGACAAAGGTTTTCTCAAAGTAAAACATGAAGATGTTTGCGTATGAGGGGGCCACAGCAGAGCCCATAGAGGTTCCCGAGATCTGCAGATAATATTGGTCATTGAATCTGAAGTAGTTGTTATATAGTATTAAATTGATGAGTTCAATGGCAAAAGTTTTCTGAATCCGGATGTCATCATGTCTTAGAAGAAACCATTCGAGGGCAGCGATGCCTTCGTCATGTCGAATCAAAGTGTATAGACTGCTTACGTCCATGGAGAATATTATGAGGGCAGTGAAATTAATCCTCAGAGTCTTGATTGTCTGAAGAAAGTGTGTAGTATCTTTAAGATACATTGGTATGTTCTGTACCAATGGTTGGAGTGCGGTGTCAAGGTATACAGCCAAGGGTTGGAAGATGCTGTCAGTACCAGCGACAATAGGTCTAAATGGAAGATCTTTGGAGTCTTTGTGAATTTTTGGTAATCCATAGAATACTGGGATTATTGGATTCATTTTGATTAGAAATGCTTCAGTTTTGTCCGATTTCCAGTCCATTGAACTTGCTTTTTCCACCGCCTGTTTGATGACAGTACTTATGTTATTCTTGGGTCATTATCCAATGGAAGATAAGTTTGTCTGTCATTCAGTAATTTAAGACAACCCGCATTGTATAGATTTGTGTCCATGAGTACAAGGGTCTGCCTTTATCAGCATGTTTAATCGTAAGCAAAATGTCATCAGCCAAATCCTTGATTATTTTAAGCTGGTGTCTCCGGATATTTTGTTTTGTAGAGCAATCATATTTAATCCTCCTTAGGTCTCGTGTAGTTTTTGTTTTGAATAGGTTAATCAGCGGATTATTGATTTGTGGATGAAAAGTGCTTTGATTCTTCATCTCAAGGTAATCATGTTCTTTAGCTGGAGTGATTTGTCACAGGTTAGCAAAGGAAATCTTAAACTCCATTTTCCATATTAGCTTAAATAAGTTAATTTCTTCTTTGAACAGATTAGTAGAGTTAGTAGGTATGAATGAGACCCCAAGGTTCAGTGTGTCGATTTGAGCTTTCGATAAATGTCTAGAAGAGATATTTATGATTAATGGTGAGTCTATTTGTTCTTTTGATGTGGCTTTCTTTTGACCTCGTCTGGTCTGACGTCCCCTAAAAAAGGCTGTACTGGAGTTGGAGGAATTGGTATGTCTGTTGGCCTTGGTGTTGCAGCTGGAATGTCCGTCGCCACGGGGGTAGGAGTGGGATTAACTAGGCTTGTGCTGGGTTGGTCTTCTTGCTCTCCACTTGTGATTTCACTACTGTCGGAATTGTTGTTTGAAGATGGTATCTTAGGCACTCCTTATGGTCCAGGTCTAGGTTTATAGTTACTGTAGTATTCTTGCCATGTATAGACTATCTCTCTGGCATAGTCTAGTGTGTCTCTGCAAAATTTGCAGATTTTACGCTGTTCTATATCGCGTTTGTAGCTGTCTAGCTTACTATTGGTGTCTTCTAAGATGGTGTGGAGTTCAGCTGCAGATTTAAGTTTGGTAAATTGCGTGGATACTTCTTCAATCTCCTGATTGATTGTGTGTAGAGATTTTGCTAGTTCCTCTATGGTAAGTAATATTAGATCCAGGGAGCATTTGTTCAAAATGTGCTCCCACCGCTTGACAAACTCTTTGTTGTCTTTACAGAGTGTGGGGCGAAGGTATACTCTAAGTCCTCTCGGAATTCTTTTAGACTTATAGTACTGAGTTAAAGTAGTGGCATGCAGTTTTTGTGATATTTCCCTACGAATAAGCCTTTCCAACCGTTGGATGAGGATTTCATGATTTTCTCTATTGGTTGCTTCTGTACTAGTATCTTTAATTAGGCCTAGGATCCTTTCAGCTTCTTCATCAGTGAAGGCTAAAGTGGTTGCAGCTTTATCTGTTAAGCTATTAATTTTGGAAAATGACATTTCAAGAGAGCCGGGTGCTCTGGTCCAGGGTAGGTGTCAACCCCTTGCGGGGTAAAGAACATGGAAGAGGAGAAATGGACAGTTATGACACACCCTAGTTGAAAGTATATAGATGAGTCTCCCAGAGACTCATCTATATACTTTCAACTAGGGTGTGCCATAACTGTCCATTTCTCCTGTCCCAGGGAGTTTGGCCAGGAGGTGGGTTAGTGTAAGAGTGCTGTTTTACCGCAGATCAGAATTTCAGTTTTACCTGGATTAAGGAGGTGGTGGTTAAGCATCATGCAGTGGTTGATTTCTGTGAGCAAGAAGCAAGGTCAGGATGGGGAGAAGATGGGGTCTTGGGGATCTTAATGACGATCTGGGTGCCATCTGCGTAGTTGTAGCAGGTTAGGTCATGTAAGCGGATAAGGGCAGAGAGGGGGTGCAGGCAGAGATCGAAGAGTAGGGGAGTAGGGAGTTCCCCTTTGGGACCCCGTTGGAGACAGGTTTGGGGGGTGAGGCAAAGGGTGGTAGGATGGTGATGTGTGATTGGTCAACGAGGTAACAGGAGATCTATCTTAATGCAGAGTCGCTGATGCATTGAGAGTGGAGTCTGTCAGTGAGGATGCTGTGGTTGAAACTGTCAGAGGCTGCTGATAGGTCAAGGAGGATAAGTGCAGCACAACTTTCTGAATCTGCAGTTCTTTGTGGATGTGCAACCAGTAAACCAAAGCACATGCATGGCTGATCAAGGAGACATGCATGCACACATACAATTAGACCAACTCACATCTTCAGTGACTGTGGCCATAACCCAAACATCACCATATCACATCATCCATGCAAACCCTATATGTGCCACTGCATTCCACTATTGGGGTGCAAACGTCACCAGCCATGAACATGACTGACAGTGCACAACCTTACCTGTTGGTACAGCTGGTACAGCTGTTCCGGTGTGAATCCCTCACCATCTCAACATCAGGGTTCAAAATTAAAAGGAGATGGGAGCTATGTAGCTCCATCTTGTGGCCAAGAAGAACCTGCTTAGCTTGACACCAACACCAACCAGGAGTTCTTTTTGGCTCCCAACGCCAACTGATGCTGTACAAACACACCTATGTGGATTTATCTCTGTGCCTTTGTGGCAATCTGTAAATAAGCATTAGAACACAGCTATACAATATTTAAAGCATAAGGGGTCATACATAATGGACAAAGTGACATTTTTGCATCTTATGTAGAAGTACAAGTTCTGGAATGCTACGTTCTAGCTCGTGGTTCCTCAATGGTAGCTCTTGGTCACTGGTTAATGCTGCATACTCAGGAGCTGCTCTTAATTTAGATCCCTGCCACTAAACGCCGTGCCTCTGCATTGGGGCATGGAGGGCCAGTGTCCAGCAGAGAGAATGGGGACTAGTGTAGAAAAAGGGTAATGGGCGGGCCTCTCTAGGAGTTAGACCTCTGGACGAGGCAAGAGTATATCTCAGGGGCAACCCATTTGTCCTGGAAGAAAGACAACACATAACAACAAGGGTTCAAATGCCTTGCTTGCGCTTAGAAACTGGTCCCCCATAGCATGCATGTTATAAAAGAACAGTTTTAAAATACCTGTAACAACATAGGACATTATTTTGGATCAGCTAAAGGAGTCAGTCATACAGACTGAACATATGAGAATCAATGTAGATTTTAATTTGCACCTGTATGTGGGAGGTTGTAGCAGTCCACAAAACCATGGCAGTTTACTGCACTGTGCATGGCCGCATGTCCAGTCCTCCAACTCAAAATGGCCTCGAGAGAGCAATGAGGTCACCAAATAAAAAATGAAAAAATTCAATTTTGGAGCGGGGCGTCAAAACATTTAAAAAAGTCCACACTGGAAAGGGGGCTGGCGGGTCCACATATGTGACCCAAAACATGTAAAAAAGAGAAAAAATCATACCCCTCCATGGGCTCATGGACACCAGGGCACAGTTAGAAGAGGAGGTGTGGCTCAGCTAGGACTGACATTCTGTGGTGGATCCTGGGATGGTGTGCTCTGGTCTTCATTGGTTATGGCCACTCGTGAGACTGATGCGAGCATGAGGGTCCCAATTGTGACGAGGTCCTATTGATGTTCATCACAAGTGGCCACAGAGTCATTATGCATGCTCACTCGTGGCTTCTCTAACTGCAGGGTGTTTGCCTCAGGGTGGCCATCTCTTGGCGGTGGGTTCCTTGTAGCCAACATCTCATCATGCAGAGACTGCATCAAGGTCCCTGTGTCTTGACAGTGGGATGTCCTAGATGCCAACATCTAGAGCTCGAGGCTTTTTTTCTGGGCTACCGTGTCTCTATGAAGGTATTCCCTCTAAAACACGATTTCTGCCTGCAGGTTTTTGATGTGGGCCTCCACATCTTGATGAAGGGAGAGCTTTAAGGACTCCATCTCTGCATGCAGTCTTTCCTTTAAGGTGTCCCTCCCTGAAGGCCAAATATTCTGTATTCCATGCAGCTTTTGAGAAGATAACATGATTAGTCAGGTAATGGAGGTCCCCGGCTATCTCCTGCAGGACCTTGCAATGTTGGATGGTTGCTCACATCATCGGCTACTCCCACTCGGGTTGTCCAGCAGGCAGTAGTCCACCCTATGTGTGGGGACTACCAAGCCGGGACGCCAGAGCCCAGGCATCGTGGTTGTATGGCAGTCTGCAACCCTCCACTGGATACCAGCCTCCACTGCTAGTCCCATTATGGGTGAAGGCAATCTTGCTGATGACGTATCCACCGTTGGTGTGGGGCTTTCCACTGCTGGGCCCAGGGTATCCTGGGTCTCCTCCTCTGACTCAGCAGGCTACAGGAACTTTTGGAGCTTCAAGACATCCAGATTACCCATGGGGAACCCTCTGTGTCCCTCAGTATGTCCTCCACATCAGATTTGGCAGCATCATTTGAAGGATATGCAGTCCTGCTTAGAATTGACTGCAGCAGGAAGGGATTCTCACCAGGCACAACACTACAGGCTGCACTGGCGGACATTTGTGCATCCTCCTGCTCCCCCTCCTCGACTTCCTCCTCCCCATCTGCTGTATCATTACCTGCACAAAGACAGACAACAACATTCAGAGGTATGAGTACCTGGCACAACATACATATCTGAATTATAATGCATACAGTCACAAAAGGGCCAGCCAAACATATATTGCACATTGCAACTGAGAACTGAGTGACGCTCGATGGCCTGTTCAACATTGTCAGGGCATGTTAAGCTGTGCAACATTTCATGATTTTTAGGATCAGGATAACATACATGCACACAGACATGAGTGAGAGTGTGATTCTCACCAGTGGATGGATGGAGGTCTGTGCATCATCAGTGAGCCCCTACTCTAACCCAACCTTGTCTTCCTCCAACATGTGGAAGTCTGACCTGTACATCTGACCTGAACTGCATGGAGGCATATGTGCTGCCATGATCTCCCTAACCCCCATTGCCACATTGCCCTCAGCCAGATACATGGTCAGTTACACTAATATGAATCTCAACCATGTGTGAGGAGAGTGCAACATGGAAATAACCAGTGCACATGTGCATGGCCACTGCTCCATTGACACCAAGACAACCTTGTGCATTTTGTACCAACATTGTCGCTCAGCCATGTCCACCGGCAGCCTGGGCCAAGGAATGGATGTCTGTGAGATCATCCACACCTTGCTGTTATTCCCTGAGAGTCATGATTTACATTGACAATTAACTATTCACTGTGAATGTGTCCAATGAGACGCATCTTACATGCTTTTGCCATACATAGGTGTATTGGCACATCAGAGAGATCCTGTATACAGAGATGTGCGCTGTGAGATCAACGAGAACTGCACAGAGACACCACACAACCACCTCCCTGAATGCAGATCATGTGATGGAAGTGCAGACAGTAGCATTTCTGCAGTGCCAATGGATGGCTGAAGAGGACTCCAGCCAACTGTAACACAACATTTGTAAGCATATCACGCAAAAATGGAAGCACATATGTAATGCACACATGGCACTCCCCTGATGTGGCCACATAGGTCTCCACGCCTCCTATGCCAACCACCTGCTCACTGCTGATCAGTCCACTTGTGACCTATTCAAATGGAGCCAGCTCCTCCTTCTGTGGCGAACCTGCTCCAGTGACCTGGGCAGAGGCCAGGATCCCCCGAGCTTCTCCTTGGTCCATCGCAAGAGGTCCACCATCTTCTTATGGACCGGTGCAGCCATGTGCCACTTGATGCAACAGATATTGATGAGGTATGTGACCTCCTGCCACATTCTCATCTGCTGGGCCAAAGTAAGGGTACTGTCAGCTGAAGGGTAGAGCTCCACAAAGTGCTCCTCTGCATAATCCATGAGGAATTTGTAGCTCCTCATCTGTTAAGCACTTCTTTCTCAGTGGCCTCTTCTACACCTGTGCCTCTTCATGGGGTGGTGCCTCTTCCTGCTCTGCAGGCCGGCCCCTCTTGGCCCTAGTGGACCTTGGTGGTGCAGGGACATCTGTAGGCCTGCCACTCTTCTGTCCTCATCCTCTCCCTCTTTGTGGAGCCTTCACACTCATGGTGCAGCCAATGTGAAATGCCCCCCCAAATAAATAGGCTATGTGATGCACAACGTACAAAAGTTGTTCTGCAAGGCTGTGCGAGCCACCGCAAAAAACATAAAGTACACAATGCTTAACATACAGTACAGAATTCGCAAGGCACACCCAACAGAAAAGTAAGGTATGCAAACAGTATAAGGCACGCTAGGCACCCTCAACCAAAAAATAAGCTTTGCGATTCCTAACGTACAGTACAAGGCTTGCAGGGCACCCACAATAAAAAAATAAAGTATGCAATGCCTAACGTACAGTACAAGGCTTGCGAGGCACCCCTACAAAAATATAAGATACGCAATGCCCACCATAAAGGCAATGGCTTGTGAAGGCACCCCCCCCCCCAAAAAAATGTGTGCCGCGAAATGTGTGTCTGCAATCGTAAATCCTCCATCTCTGTACCTATCCACGCACAACTAGAAATACGTGTTGTACCCCTTAAATGTCTCTGTCACTGCTTTGGGCTGCGTAGGCATGCTGCATGCAGTGCGTAGTGTGTAAATTACATGCTATGTCCCCTTACTCTTATCTTCACAATCCTGCCTCGTCAGTACATTAGCTACACAAGTACCTCGTGCCTCATGCCATCTTTTAGCCTCCTCATTCCCTGTATTGCCACAAACTGCACCATCTGCTTCTGCATGGCAGAGTGTGAGTGCCTGCTGACCTACCAGCACTGCCTTGGAGTGCCTGCTATTCCCCCATTGCCTATTCTCCTGTGGCTCACCTGTAAGGCTCTGTGGCCATCTCATCTTCTATCTTGGAACTTCCACCTCTCTGTTCCATAGCCACAGCTCCACAGCACATTGCCAGGGCCCAATTGCTCCACACCTGCTTCAGTGGTATTCATGTCTGCTCTATCATCCACTCCATCGACCAGCAGCCCCAGCACCCCCAAGGCAAGGCAGAGGGCTGCCAATTTCACCTGCACCAAAATGGGCATCCTGGGTGATCGGGACCCAGCGAACTATGATGCCCTCTTCAAGCCTGAGACGCAGCTTGGACCATCTGGACGTCTGAGGATCTGGAAACCCATCATGGCTGCCATCAACGTGGGGGGGGGCAGTCTGTACCATAGAAAATGTCAAGAAGCACTGCAGCAACCTCAAGCACCAGTGCCAGCGAAAATGATGGCAGCCCTCGAGGCACGTACAACCGTGGAGGTGCACCATGTGGCACGCCATCGGAAAACACCCCTTCAAATCCGGCTCCTGGAGAAGTTCAACCCAGCAATCCACACCCAGATCCTTGACTGGCAGGCATGGATGGAAGCTTCTGGTGAGTACCCACAGGGTGCACTGCTCTACATTTTTTGTGTGTTCTGCATGGGTATACATGATTTCAAGTAATACCTTCTGTTCACAACATGTGTGTTGCACTAATCTTTACCAGCATGCAGCCTCATGCCAATGCTGGGCATATGTGATGGCAGTCCTCTGTGATGTGGGCAAGCATGGGTATGTGCACTGTCAGTTCTTGTAAGTGCACTTGTGTGCATGCAATGTGAGTTGATGACAGCAAGTACTCAGACAGGTACAGATTAAGGATTGAGATGTTGGGGGCATGTGAGGGACATGCATGCCCAACACCTCTATAGGTTGCTCCTTTGCAAATGAAGATTGCATCATCCACACTCAGCAGCTGAGACAGACACATGCGCATTTATGTCTGGTAATGACATGGTGGTGCATTGACCTCTCAGAGATGGCAGTGTGATCTCTCAGCCCACTGCATGAAGAGCCAGACATGATGTGTCATCGTGGCATTTGTTGGGGCTGGGAGCAACAGCATTGCTGCTTGCACTTCAGCAATGGGTAAAGATACATGTTCCATGCTTTCAGGTCAAACTGGTGGGTTCATGTTGCTACATGTTATTGGATATATAAGTGCCCAAGCAGGAATTGTGAAATCTCTCCACCCGCTCGCATGGCCATGCTTAGCAGAATCAAACCATGACTGGCTTGAGGGGTCCTGCATGGAACAGGGTAGATCGACAGCTATGATGTACCCAGCAGTGCGCTCTGCTTGCCCTGGGAGGTCCCCATGGCCAGCTATACTCCCATGCGTTTAGCAGTTGGCCACCCTACCAAGGGACCCACTACCCACCCGCTACACATGTGTTCTGCCTCCTGGAGGCATGCTTCAGTGGGTGTGTGGTCTTTGCCAGGAAGCCAGGGGCATGGTCCACCTATGCCCCCCATTATGATCCATTGGAATGCTAGTTGTCCGCTCTCTATGCCCGATTATCTGATCATTGACCCTAGGAATGCAAGGTAGGACCAGAGGGCTGGCCAGCTCCGGAAGTCCATATGGGCTCCAATCTGTAATGTACTCCTGTTGTGTCTATGAGGAGGCATGACACTTTTGTCCAGACCTCCTCCTCTATCACTCAGAGTGCACTGGTTACAAGTAAGCAGAGTTGCCTTCCTCTGCCTTACTGTTGACAGAGTGTAAAGTTCCTGTCTGTGCTCTGCTTGGTTCTCGTTGACACACCCAGGCTCTGCACATCCCCAAGATGGATGAGAGCCATGCCCCACGCAATTTGCCTGCAGAGCTTTGCTTGTGGGGGAAGCTCTTCTGAGTGGCCAAGTTCTTTTGTGGCACAGGAGGGTACCTGACTGACAAATGAACCTCAGTGTTGACTCGAGAGCATGCCGCCTCAGGGAGGGCCCCCTTACGTGTCTCTTCCCGTGTGAGCTGGATCATGATGGTGTTTGTGGTCTCTCATTGGGGATGAGTACTCACCTATTCATGTGTATTGCCACATGTTCCACATGTTTTAGTTGTTTGTTGTAGCTGGTGACAGCTCATTCACCTCTGCCCATTCGCTACTGGTGGTTGAACTTGTTGTATGTTGAGTTCCTTTCTAGTCCACTTTCTAGTCCAGTGATGTGTAAGTGTTGCTTTGGCACTTGCTTGTCAATGTAGATGTGCCCACACTTCATTCAATGGTATGGGTATTTAGCAGTGTGGGTGTTGAGGTGGGATGTAGCCTCACCCACCTAAACACATCTGAAATAACCCACTAACTGCTCTCATATCATGCATTACCTCTGCCACTGGAATGCAGCTGAGTCCCATGACTGATTGCCCAGTCGAGCTAGACACATTATCAGTCTACTTGAGTCGCACACCATCCGACAGCCTTCACATCACCCAACGACAAACCCGTTCTGCTTAGGTCGCTAGCAGGGACTTAGCCCACTCTACCTTTGTACAGGCTGAAATGCATGCATGTGCAGATGGGCCTCTAATCACCTTAAGCTGGCGCAGGTCCACCACTTAAGAAGCAAGTGCACGGTTGTACGTAAAGAAAGTTTATTGTACAATCGGCTGGGAGGGGCTAGATGATTCTATAGAGTCAAACTAACCCGAGTCTCCCTGGACCACACATGTTGACACATTATATATATTTTTGCAACAGTTAAAAACTCCCATATGTTTTATTACAAACTATCCCCACACATGATTGATCAAAACCTATACAAAAAAATCTAATCTTTCTCCAATTCCCACGACATTCCCCTGTCACAGGTCACAGTTACCTTAACTACAATCTTCAGCTCATGTGTACAACACACCCCCTTTTAGGATCTGCCCTTTGTAGGTCATGACATCATCACACAGTTACACATTTACAGCTGGCCTGATACCTCCTAACCCTGAACATAATTGCACATGGTTACAAGAGTACTTCAACAATATGTCCATAACCATCTCACCCACCATGACTTGCAGGCGTCTTCGGAACACTCTAACCTAAATCACTACCAATTCAACATGCATGGGCTCCGGTCATCTCCTGCAAAAACCATCGAAACCCATGAATTATCTGGCCTCAGGCATCCTTTCAGTCCAGGCTTTTTGCTGGTCAAAAATCAAATGCCCGGATCCCCCTGAACAATAAATAACAAGCTCCCATTTACTTAACAGATTGCATCTTCCTTCTGAGATATTGCCAAGCAACAAAAACCCCAGGCAGGCCTGTTGACTGACCATCTGTTTAATGTTACCTTCCCTCATTACCTTCCCTTCGGCCTCCAAACCTTCCATATCCAGTTTTTTACAGTCACTCAGAATTCACCTCACAAACCCTGACTACAGAGTTTAACCAATTTATGAAAAGAGCACACTACACATAGATTTGTAAATTTCCCATGTATGTATATCAGTGATTGCATGTTTAATAACTACTGTGTCTTCTTCACAGTGGTTTCTTCGTGACAAATCCCCTTCCTCACATGCGCATTATGAAGCTCCTCGTTGCCCAGCGTCTATATGCTTCGTGGCACCCCATAACCAGGTTGTATTTATATTTTATTGGTGATTTTGACATTTATCTTGCTGCGTTCATGGAAATCTTAAATGTATCAACTTAAACACAAAGTAACACTTAAAGTAACACATATCTCATTCTCATTAACTACGCTAGAGACATATAAAATTGTGACATTGCAGCAACTTCGCCACTCCATCAGTCACCAGTATGGCAGATGCAACTCCAACCCTTCTTTCTCATTGGCACCTTTCCTGACCACTCCACCATTCCCCCCTTTAGTTAATACTTTAATAAACCAAATTGAAATCATCGACTTGGGGAAATGCCCTACAATCATCTCTCACATTGGTCCCTATATGGACATACTCCTCAGATGAACAAACCCAACTCGTACCCCCACCATTTCCACAATCTACCTGCTGCTCCACACAATCATCCAACTTTGTGGAGGACACAAGACAGCTTTAGTCTGAGTACTCATGTGATATGAAATGGTAGTGGTTCTAGCTTTGGACAGGGTCACAGACATCATGGCAGCTGCTTTCGGTGCCTGGGCAGAACAGCATTGTAAGAGCATTTGGCACGAACAAATGATAACAAGGAAAAAGACAAAAATAGGCATTAACATTTTGATGGCTAGACTCATCTAAGAAGGCACCCAAGAAAAAAGAGAGTCCAACCAAGGGTCATTTGTGGTGCCTGCCTCAGTTTCCATGACCACCCTAAGCTTGTGCAAAGCAGCAATAGTCTGAGTCAGGGTCCCATTGTCTGAATCATTTGGAGGCACAAACATGCAACAAGTGCTCCCCATCTTCTGACAGACCCTCCCTCCATAGGTGTTAGGAGGTTGAGGGGATATATATCCTGCAGGACTATAAGCCTCAGGGACTGCAGTTCTTTCTTGATGGCACCGAAAGCTGATTCAGAGGAATTCACAAATATCAGGGGTTCATACCGGGGCACCGGGAACCACTATGCATTTGCTGGAGCTTGTATACCAGGTGCCAGGAGGAAAGAAAATAATGTTTCTGTATGGCTAAACAAATGATGCTGTTCGGGAATGTCTATCAAAGCTTTTGAAGATGCCACCGAAAGGTAGTTGGACCGCTTCGTCCTTCGCAATAATCCATCCTTTCTTTGATCAGACAGAGTCATTGGGGTGTCCATTTGTGATTATACAGGGGACACAAGGGGCACAGTGGACAAAGGTAGCACAGATGTGGCTTCGAACATCGGTTGTGCGATGATTAAATGTTCTTCAAGAATAACAAGGACAAGCACATGTAACATGGTGAAACTGCACACAGCCAGGAGGTGACTGTAGGCAAACTGTCCACAAGTCCAAAAAACATAGGTAAGTGCAGCTGTACCTTCAGCCAGATCAGTGATGTGAAGTGTGCAGATGCAGTTCCCATTTGTGCCAAAAGGTAATGTACCATTACCCTTAAAACACAGAGAAAAATGGGTAGGTGGCCGTATCTTAAAAGGTTTTTCTGGCTCCTTGAGACTGGTTAGCTACTTTAAATATTTCTGCCACACATTTCCACATTCTTGGTTTACACATGCCAACCCTTCTTCTGAGAAGCCTCTCATCCCTCCAGCTCTGCAATTCTTCACCCCTTGCTCTCATCGGTTATTGATGATAATAACCTCTTTTAAACTCACCCGGACTCTTTGCATACACCAAACATTCTTTGGCTCTTTATGATCTGTAGCTGAACATTGTTCATCGAGAGGTAAAATAGATGCTGTGACTGATTTTCCTTGAAACTGCACTCAGACACAGCACAAACAATGAAGTGCATTAGACACAGTGCCTCTGCTAGCTCTATTTCATCTGGGATAGAGACCCTATGGACACTAGAAGCATGGGGGACGAGAGAGCAAATGCACCAAAAACCTACATATCTCTCTCTCCCAACTCTCCTCACAGGTCTATACCATACATTGGGTCTCATCACGAGTTGGGCGGTAGCCCTTAAATGCAGTGGTAACACTATAACTGTTGCATTTAAGGGCTGGCCCGACTATGGGTTGGGTGGCAAGTTGGAGTTCTACCTCCAGAAAAAATCTGGAGGTAAAAATGTCCACTTACTACCCGTTTGTGGCTGTTTTCGGCATTATTACGGCTGGCACAATTACGATCAGCAGTAATAGTGGCCTCCCACCCCCAATGGCGAATGGGTAATAACTGCCCAACCGGTACCCATTATCTGTCGCTAATAGCACCAGACTGAGTAGCGATAATGCTATTTGCGCTGACGGTATCCCGGTGGTGATGGGATACTGCCAGACTCGCCATGAGGCCCATTATCTGCTTCAAAAGCATGTGCATCTACATTGCGTATAAATTTACATTGTCCTTGGAAATCAGTATCACACTTCTTTTGTGACCTCAATAATATGTCATCAAATTCTATGATACTAGATACATGTAAACCATTCACATCCATACTGTTTGCCATCTTTGAAAATGATGACAAAAGAAACGGAAAGACATATAAACAATCATTCAATATACATTGTAAATCCAAGAGTTTTTTCTTGTTCTTGAGAAATATTAATATGCTGGTTTCATTCGCTCCTCCCTTTTCCACTGGAATGACCAGCAAAGCCCTAGGGCATACTTAACTTTGAACCTGCTCATGTGCCGCTGGAGGGGGGTTGGTACCCCTTTGTGCGTTGCTGATATAGACCCAGCTATTGCTGCCCTCCACCTTCACAGCAGATGGAGTTTCAAAAATCACACAGTGTGGTCCATGGAATACCTGCTCATTGCAGCATTGCACAAAGGTGAAAATGATGATCAGGTCCCCGGGGAGCAGTGGTTGCATGTGCAGATTGTCGGATTCTTTGCCACTTACTCCTGTAGGCTTTTGGTGAGAAGACACAACCTGTGAAGATATCATTCTGACACGTTTGGTTAAGGCCCTAAGGTACTTCCTAAACTCCTCATTCAGGATTTCTGCTGACTTATGTGTATCTGATGCTGTGTGGGCAGGTGAGAGCGGTGTGTGCAACCTACGCCCGTCATGATCTCGTGAGGGCTAATGTGGTGCTCTTTCCCTGACTGATTCCTCAAATAATTTGTATACTGCACAATTCACACCTTAGTGTAGATAGGGGTAAGTCTAAGTCAGGAGAAGTAATAGGAGATACAGGGGCAGGGGAGAAAAAGCATCTCTCGCATATGGCATGTTCAATGAAATCAAAGAAAGTAAGTTTCCTTAATTGGGAAGTTACTTTCTGTGATTCCTCAATTAAAACAAAACCAATGCTAAACAATATAACTACTTTTTTTACTTAAATCACTACATATTTTGGCCAACCGGACTGTAATAACTCCATTTAACTACTCCATTATGCTGTTGGCCTCTGGGTGATATACTGTACACAATCTGTGCTTGATTGCCAAGAGTGAAGTGATTTCCAAGTTCCAAGAACAAGGCATTATAAAATGGGTTCCATTGTCGGACTTCAGGACCTCACAAATTCTCCACCGTGGAAATACCTCCCTTACCAAAAATGTTCCTGCAGACTTAGCATTAGGGTGCATGCAGAGCCCAACCTGAAGCCATCAGGAAAATGCACAAACAACAACAATAAGGTAACAATGATTATTACATTTCACGATCATATCAACAAAATCACTGTGGAGTTCTTGAAATGGTCCAGAGGTCGTTGGCAAAACTCCCTTTACTGACCTCATGGTGTTCCGAGGAATTAATTTTTTACAAAATACACAGTTCACTACAGATCTACTTACCTGTTCCTGGAGGTATGGTATGAACCATTCCTCCTGGAGACCCGCTGCAATGTTTTGCAGAGAAGTGTGCAACAGGTAATGTAGTTGCTCTAGAGCCACAAGAAGCAGTTCTACATGCATTACTAGCATCCCCGTAAGATCCTGTCTCCACAGCAAATCTGTGGGTGAGAGACCACATCCTCTCTTTGCCAAAGCTCCTGTTCCTCTTTAGGTGCTTTTCCCTGTTTTTCTATAATTTGAAGCAAAGGGACTGCAGTGTACGGAGCTGGCATCTGTACTTGCTGGAATACAGTTTTGATTTTGTGGCAGTCTCAGAATGGCAGGTATGTAGCTTCTTTTGCTGCCCTGTCTGTGGCCTCATTAACAAGTGCTATTGAGTTAGTACGATTAGTATGTGCAGCATGCTTAACAACTCCTAACTCTGTGGACAGGGTTAGCACTTCGATTAATATGGATAGCAGCACAGTATGCTGGACAGGGGTCCTGTCAGATCTTCAAAACCTTTTCTCTGCCACTTTCATAAGCATGAATACAAAGTGGAGGTTGCGTATGCAGAGTCACAATAAATAGTGACTGCCTTCCCATTACTTATTTCTAGTGCCTCTATAAGTGCCACCAGTTCCTCCACTTGTGCAGAGTAATGCTAAGACAACCATTTGTTTAGTCTGACTTGGTATTCCCCATTCACAAAGCCCACAACAGCTGCACCCGTATGCCTCTCACCAGTATCCTGATTGATTATCGGGGAACCATCAACAAAAAGTACCTGACCTCCCTCCAAAGCATCCTCCTTAACACTCATCCTCGCTTCCTCTTCTCCCTCATATGTTGCCTAATCATGCACAATGTCATCAGGTTTCACTGACTCAGCTATAATTGTCGCAGAATTGACTAGGTCACACTATATGGGATGTATGGATGCATTCAATAGAATAACCTCATACCTTGAAACTCTTTGGGTCGGCAAAAGCCGCTAAAGCCTGTTCACAAGGGATCTGTCCCAGCATCACTGGGTCTAGGAGTCCGCTATAGTATGCTAAAGGTTTATGGGCCAGCGATATTTGACGGGCCAGGACCGCTGTCATTACTTGCCCTTTTGAGTGAGAACCAGATAAAATGGTTTCTTGCAAGTCACCATTTCTTCAGACTATACTATCAAACCATTTACCTTCTGTGCTTCCTTTAGTCCCTGCATTAAGGGCCTCACATAACCAGAGTAGTCAAAGATACAAGATCTACAACAGTTACACAGCCCCCAAAACTTCTGCATTTGGCTCACTCTAACAGGTAGAGGTGCATTTTCAACTGCAGCGGTTCTCTCTTGCATTACATTCCTTCCTGCAGACAATATCACTTGCAGTAATGCAATTCCTCTTTGTCCACTTTGTACCCTTCTCCGCAAGCAGGGTGAGGAGCGTTATTGAATCTCCTTGATACTGCTCTTCTGAAGTATTGCAGACTAGTAAATCATCCACATACTGTATTACTGTACTGGACACATGTACATTCCCCAAATCCATTTGAAAAACCCTGTTGAAAACACTTGTGTACTTGCATCTCTAATGACAATAAATCAAGCTTGTGAGGTACTGAGAATCGGGGTGTAAGGGGATCGAGAAAAATGCACTCTTTAAATCAATCGATGTGTAGTGTTCGACCCAATAGGGATAATACAAAGAATGGTAGCAGGATTTGGTACCACCGGGAACTCCACCTCAACAATATTACTGAGTGGGGAGCAAATCTTGGACCATCATCCAACTGGACCCCTTCGATTTCTTCACAGGGATGGCTGTGTTGCATGGGGACACAGAAGGTTGTATTATGCCGTGCTTCAACAACGCCATAATGGTCTCATAAATCCCTTAATCTGCCTCTCTAGACATGGGTTACTACTTAATGCATGGTAATATCGCAACAGGTTTAATTTCATTTGCAATGCTCCAGCACTTTTTAACAGCCCCACATCATGAGGATTGCTGGTCCATAAATGGTCTGGCTACTTCTCCAAATCCTCCTTCCCATATGGCAATGGATTTCTAACGATGAGCATGGTCTGTGGTACTTCCCTTTGCTCTATTGCTATCTGGCAAGGTACCCCAACCTCAAAAACCATCTCTCCTGTGTCTTCGGTGTCTTTGAACAATTGCTTGTTGGACACGTCCCTTAGCGATAAGGATGGATTGATGCACAAAACTGTGTGCCACTCTCTGTCTTCCTCATCAGCGCCTGAGAGAACCACCCTGTTGCTCTTTATAACTACTGTTTCTGGGAGAATCATAACAATGGTGCCTGGTGTTACCTTCTGCAACACAGTAGTGCGGATCAAATATTCTATCGGTACTCGCATGTCTGATCTCTAATTCCTGGGGCCCAACTCAACAAAACCATGAACTCATAAAGAAACAAAGTCGAATGTACAGGTACCGCACTTATCATGCTGTCACTAAAGTATGCATGTAAATGTGCTGCTTCTTTTACAGGTATAAAACCTGAAGTCAAGCATACTATACCATCCTCCATGAAAGCAATTGAAATGTGGAGTCGACTGAGGAAATCTCTGCCCAAGAGATTTGCTGTGGTATCTGTACAATACAACAAAAGAGCAGATACATTGTATGTACCTACATAAATACGTAGATCTTCAATATAAGGAACCGACAGGATAGCCCCAGAGAATCCCTGTGTGTCCATTGTTTTGCCTGCCAAGGGGAACTCACCTTCCTTTATGCAAGATTTCGTAAGCCACTGTATCGACCATGAATGAAAATGTTCGGTCACCTACCTGTACACCTATCCAGGGTTCCTTTTATAGATTAGTGGAAACAGACAGGACTGGACACATCAGAGATCCCTGTGGGCTGTCCTAACCAATGGTAAATATTAGCACTGGGAAGCAGGAAAGGATTCCCTCCAAAAATACTTGCTCCAGTGTAGTCAGTGACCGGTCCCTGCGGGTAAAGGATTTTTCTCCCATGTATGTACCGGGGTCTGTGCTAGCATGGCCGGTTGAATCACATAGGTCTGTGCCACCCCAGGCGCTGGGTTCGGTTCAACCCATGCCTGCTGTGATTGCACAGAACCTGGGGCATATGGCAGGGGTTGTATTTGTTGAGCTCCTAAGTTAAAATACTGTGGCCTGTTTCGACAATCTCGTGCCATATGTCTCATCCTTCCTCATGACCAAAACTGAACCCCATACAACCCTCCATAGTTATTTCCCATTGGCCCGTTAAACCAAGGCCCCATTCCTCTGAACCCCCCAAATGAGCCACTTCCCCGTGAAAATCCTCCCTTGACCCTCTCATTTTCTTTGGACCGGGCACATACCCGTCTATGATCTCCTTTTCTTTTCTTTGCCTCCTTTTACAATATGTAGTACAATATGTATAATACAATACAATATGCGCCGGAATTTCCAGCCAACTCTTGGCCTCCATCCCTACTACTTTATCTAGATCACACTGGACTTCCTTAGAAAGTTCCTTCTTAAGCATGTGTTAAGAAAATTACTACATTCTTATCCCATGCTTCTCCCATCTCTGCCCTGCACATCTCCTGAATTAACTGGATGTGTGCAGCAGGATCATCATCTAACTTCTTTGTTTTGGCCAGAATTGAATTTATATCAGCCGTATGAGGGTACATAACCCGCAGGGTCTCCCATAACTGCACCTTATAATTATTAAATGCTGCTCCATCATGGGTATTTGTATCCATCTGAACTCCCGGATACCCCACTCGCCTCCAAAGCTCATCTGACCATTCCCCCATTAGAGTCATGAATAAGCTTTTCATGTCCTCTATGGCCAGCATGACACCGGCAGTATGTTTCTCTAATGCATAAATCCACTTTCCCGCCACTGCAGTGAGTGAAGGGAGTGTCTTCATCAAATTATTCCAGTCCATTTTTGACCATAGGACAAAATATGCCCCTCCCTGACCCTTCTGGAGCATCAGAAATTGAGTTACACCTGCTTTTACCCCATCTCTCGCCTACTACTTACTACAAACAAGTGAGTACCACGCTGTGTCCTAAGACCCCATGGTGTGCTCTCAGTCACTGCTACTGGGGCAGTAGGTGATGCTGCTACACCCTGCCCTCCCTGCTCAACTTCCAACTCCCATTCACCTTCATCTCCTGCTCCTGTTATCACTTCCCCTGATACCTCCACAGGCATGGAAGCCTATGTGCCATTTCCGCAGGATGCCAGCTGCTGTTCTCCCAGCTCAAATCCTGTGCCCATAGCAATACTTCTGTCATTCAGGTCCACATTGACCTCTTTAATAACTGATTTATCCAACCTAACAAGAAATTGTCCATGCCTCCACCTTCCTAACCCTACGCCCTTTGCCTGTCTATTGACTTCTTCCCACTCTTCACTTCTCTGCTGGCGTAACAGCACTACCTCTTCTTCTGCTAGCCTCAACGCTTATTCCAATTTTTCAACCCCTGGGCTTCCACAGCCATTCTCAGCCTATACTCTAACCTAGTGGTAAAAGGCATAATCTCCCCTTTCTCACTCATTCTCAACCCTTCATCCACTCTTCTAGCTGCTAGCCTCACTCTCTCTCTCGTTCCTCCACCCTTAATCTCTCTGTTAACCTAGCAGTCGGGGGAGTTATTCCCTTTCAGCTCTCCGTTCTCAACCAATCAACAGCCTTAACCATTGATGGAGTTATCCTTCCGCTTTTCTCAATATCCAATTTTCTAGGAATCATAGCTGATGGAGGCGTTAACTGTGTCCGTCTCGCAACCCCTGGAGTGGCCACTGGAGAAAATGGAGGTATGAACTCAGGGTCTGTATATCCTTCTGCGGGTGATAAAGAATAGCACCCATATGGGGGCGGTGTGGAAGGAATTCCTGCACTCTCCTTTTTCGGCACGTGCTCTGAGACTTTAACATTATGGGCCTTTCTCTTACATCCTCTACAGCTCTAATATCTTTAACTGCTTCCGTAACTTTGAAACCTTGCGCCTGAAACTAAGAAAGTATACAGATTTTTCCATTCCCCCTAATCTCATTTGGCCAAGAATTGAGCATTTTACCCTTAGTTTCCCACAACCATTGCCGATGGTAAAATCTTCACCTTATAGCCAGGACACTGACACAAATGATTCATGGAAGTCTCCATACTCCAAACCTAGTTTAAACTTTAACAATATTACTTCAGAATATAATGACTTAAAACACAGAAGCCAAACCCGCGGCACAACATTTCAACTCAAAGAGCTGCTTTTCTCCCCTTTTCTCGTAGTTTCTTAGTCTTCCCCCACAATCACTCACCTTGCTCGCTTTCACCGCAATCTCCTCGCTTATCTATTCACTTTAGTTACACGTCTCACTCTTACACAAAATACAGCAGGCCTCATTACAACCTGTCAGGTTTGGACCGCGGTGATTCCGTGACGGCGGTAAAAAGGTTCCATGTCCGCAAGGTTGCGGAAAGACCGTCCGATTACGTGCTGTCGGTCGCGCACACCACACAGACGCGGAAACGTTGTTACCGCCATCACGGAAAAAGCCACGGAAATGGACATAGCGCTGCCATAAGTAGCGCAAAACCCATGTCCGCCTCCATCGCCACGGACACGGAACCGGAAATACCATGATCGCCAAAACAGGAAACAGAGAGGCGGCCATCATATAAAGCACAATCCATTGCCATCCAGAGTCAGCACAAGCAGAATCCACACTGTGAGAAGGCAAAAGGGACCACCAGCATGTCTGCCAGGATTCCAGCCCAGAGGCAGTGCAAACAGCGCTTTAGTGAGGCTGAGCTAACTGTTCTGGTGGATCATATAGTGGAGCATGCAGAGATGCTGTTCAGTGCCGATCAACGGCATGCCACACAGCAGCGGAGGAAGGAAGTGTGGGCCAAAGCAACACGCAAGTGCACTGCTGTGGGCGTGACTGTGAGGAGCATCAAGGACTGCCACAAGCGGTGGGACGACCTCAGGCTGAGGGTTCGGAAACTGATCTCCACACACCGCCAACGCAGCAGTGGGACAGGTGGAGGACCCCCTTCCCCACTGAGGTTGCAAGCATGGGAGGAGCGTTGCAGCAGTGTCCTCCAGCTTGAGGGCATCCATGGGATCGGGGAGGATGAGGCAGGAGTGAGCCCACCTGCAGATGCTGGTAAGTGGTGAAACATGAATGCCACATGAGAATATGTTGATGGCATGACTGGGCCAAAGGACCCATTAACAACCCCCCCAAGCAGTGCATGACTGGGCCAAAGGACCCATTAACCCCCCCCAAGCAGTGCATGACTGGGCCAAAGGACCCATTAACAACCCCCCCCCCCCCAAGCAGTGCATGACTGGTCCAAAGGACCCATTAAAAACCCCCCAAAAAGTGCATGATTGGGCCAAAGGACCCATTAACAACCCCCCGCCCCAAGCAGTGCATGACTGGGCCAAAGGACCCATCATGATCCATATGGCAACCAATATCACAACAATGCATACCCCCAACAATCAGATGCATGTGACTAACACTATTGAATGATCAACCTGTATGATGCATGTGATGCACCCATCAGCCACCACCACAACACTAATTGCATGTCCTCTGTGTCCCCACAGCCGTATCAAGTGACAGTGATACTGCACAACAGGACAGGCAATCTGCACCGGCACGTGTCCAAGCCACCGCCCCTGCACAAGAGGATGCTGCCAGCAGTTCGGCATCTCTGCCCCCAGTACCAACTGCAACAAATGTGCTGGCCACCACCACCGACATCCCCAGTGTCTCCACGCTGCCTGAGGCAACACAGGTGCCACAGGAACCCATCATGCCCACCCAAACCAACACAGAAGGCAGCTGCACTGCAGAGGAGGCGGTCTGTAGTGACAACAGTGCCTCGGCAGAGCACTCTGATACTGGGCCACAGGGGGAGATGCCCACATTTGATGACCTGGGATCCTTCCATCAGCTAGAGTTTAGCCCCACATCACTCTGTAGTCCCATGAGGTCACCCACCCCATCTATGGCAGAGCTTAATTCCCGCATGCAGCGGATGGAGAGCAGCCGGCTACCCTCACCGAGCTGGTGGAGAGGCAGCTCAAGGAATCTAGGCTGTAGAGGGAGTGCTACAGCACGTCAGTGCGTCGCCTATCAAGGTCCATTGAACGCTTTGCCAGCACTATTGTCACCCTGGCACGCCATGTGCGGGAGGGTAATGACAACACCTCCAGGCTCATAGAGTCCATGTTGATTGGGCAACAGGCAAATATTGCACGTATGCCATCTATACCTGATTCTGTGCCATCCAATACCACCACCCCATCCAGCTCCACTACTGCCAGTCCAAGGAGGCACTCGAGTCAGCTAACGGGGCTCTCGGGCAACGATGCACAGAAGTGCACACGGAAGTGATGGCATGTGTGTGGGGCACTGCAGGACACACGTGGACTTGAAGGGTGTCAGGGGTGGGTACGTTTGGGTGGTGGGGAAGGTTGTTTTGGGTGTTTGAACATTGGGCCCTGGGTGGGGGTGGGTACGTTTGGGTGGTGGGTGGCCACTGGTGTACAGCTTCCCTAACCATTGCACCTCCTTCCCTGTTGTTAATTCACCAATATGTCATCATTTGAAATCAAAACATACATGTGTGGACATCTATCATTTCATTTGCAGTACAACAAATCATTTATTGTCATCACCATGTCCATGCATTGCTGTGAATGTGCTGTGTCTCAAAAGTAAATGCGAATCAGTTCATCCCCTGCTCTTTGGCCATCAAGTGGACCCCCGGGGGGGGGGGTGGTTCCATCCCATCCCCATCCCCATCTCCATCTCCATCCCCATCCCCATCTCCATCCCTATCTTCTTCATCTGCGTCTGGGGGCATTGGGATGTTCCTGCTCAGGCAGAGATTGTGCAACATGGCACATACGAGCGTGATTTTACCCGTCTTCACTGGGCTGTACAGCAGTGATCACCAGATCTGCTCAAACAGCGGAACCGGGCCTTCAGCAGTCTGAATGTCCTCTCAATCATTCCACATGTGCGGACATGTGCCCTATTGTACGCCTCTTCATGCCTGTTCCTTGGTCTCCGTACAGGTGTCATCATCCATGGCGTTAGTGCATATCCAGCATCACCTACATGGGATGTAGATGGGGGGACATGTCAGTGTTTGTGGTATCATGTCTTCATCTGATCCTGTGCTATCTTGTATCATTGTTCATTCATGCATGTGTGCCATGCAGTGGTTGGAAGTGTTTATTGGCCATCACAGTGGATGTAGCCAAATGGATATTGACCTACACATTTACGTGCATGTGTACTCTGCCCTGCGTGTGACATTTGATTGTGAGTATGGCATAGTGCAGTGATGTGCACACATGGCAGATTCACTCCACTGTAATGAAGTAGTTAATGCAGGACGTCTCATTTACAGGCATCATGTGCATTGGGAGGGCAGTGTTCCATTTGTGGGTGGGTGTTTGCAGTGGCACAAGGTGTATGGGACAGTGACAATATCTGCTGTGTGTGTCATGTGGCAGGGTGTGTACGGGCACACTGTGTTGACCTGTCATGTGTTCCTTTGTGATGTTTGGGATCCACTATCTATTTGGTTGCTGGTGGGGGGTGATGCATCTGCAGTCACAGCGGCACACTCACATTGCTCATTGGCCTGGAGACACACACACCACTTCAACAGGGTCGGAGCATTGTCGGCTGTACTCACCTAATAGCCATGTGGTTTGTCCAGCATAGCGTTCCATGTACCGTGGCAACGTGGAATTCCGCAGTACCATTGAGTCATGGGTTGAGCCTGGGAAACGTGCGCAGCAGTGTGTAATCAGTAGCGTGGCATCACATACCATCTGTACATTCAACGAGTGATACTGTTTCCTATTGTGGAACACCATCTCAATTGCACGTGGTACTGTCAGCTCAATGTGGGTGCAGTCAACTGCACCTATGCAATTTGGCATGCCTGCTATGGCATGGAAGGCCAACTTGGTGGCAATGACCTCAGGGAGGGTACGGGGTAGGGCTATGTGTTCCGACACATGGCGCAACAGGGCATCCAGTACCTGTACCAGGATTTTTGAAAAACAGGGTTGTGATATGCCATGCAGCTCACCGACCGTGTGTTGATAGGTGCCAGTGCCAAGGAAATGCAGCACAGACACAACCTTCAGGAGGGGGGGATGGCGGTGGGGTTGTCTATGTGGCTGCTGATGTTGTCCTCAATCATGGCAGTGATGTACAGGATTGTTGGACGGTCCAGCCGGTATAGTGTGTGGGTCTGTCCTGGGGTAAGGTTCCAGGGTGAGGCCCTGATGCGTGGTACTGCAGGCTGCCTGCGGGGTTGTGCCAGCTGGACAATGGGGTTTGCCATAGGTGCAGGGTTGGCTGGTTGGCGCCTGCGCCTCCTCCTCTGCACCATTACTGCCATCATGTGCAGTGCTGCCTGTTGGTTGAGTAGGCCCAGTCCAAGTGCTACTAGAGCTGCTGCCTGCATGGTTCTGTGTTGTGTTGGGCTGGGTGTGGCCCCTTTGTAGGCTCCCAGTGTGCTGCTGGGTCCAGCTGGGCTGATTTGGTGCACCTGTGCCCTGATTCAGTTCAGCAGGCACTGTTTAACGTCATGTTCGCGGTGGCGGCATTACCGCCACTGTGATCACGGTTTTAACGCCATTTTTATGGTGGTGTTTCCGTGTCCGCGCTAGTTGTGATGCTCGCAGTGTTGCCGGTAACGGAGGGGTTTCCGTGCAGGTGGACTTTACGGGACCCTTAACTCTGCGGTGGCGGTTGGGGGAGGTGCTATTTCCGGGGCCGCGGGTCATGATTGGGCGGACGTGGAAACGGTGCCGGTATGGTTTTAGCAGCAGCGTTAACTCCGGACCGGTGTACTTGTAATGAGGCCCAGCATCTTTATCCAAAAAAGCACACACCGACAATATCTCTGAGATATCTCCTTCACTCGAGCATAGAAAGAGCACAATGTTTTTCACTACAATACAGCTACTCTTGCTCTCTTCATTAATAGTGCAGTATTTTCTACTACAATACACAGGGTAATTCATGGATTATTTGCGCCGAAAAAAATGGGATTTGTGCGCCATTCTGCCCGCAAATCCCCATTTGTTAAACAGGGATTTGCGGGCAGAATGGCGCACAAATCCTGTTTTTTTCAGTGCAAATAGTCCATGAATTACCCCCATAATCTTGTCCTGACTACAGGAGGATACTCTTCACTACTTTGACTAACCAAAAAAAGCAAGGCAAGGGCTCCGTCTGCACAGTTAATGCAAAATGAAGGGTGCCAAGCGTGTACGCCAGGTGGACTAATCATTACCATAAGATGCTACCTCACCCTTAGGTGAGGGCTTCAGCCAACCAGACAAGCATACTGAAAAGATTAGGACAAACCTCACAATGGACGTGCTGGTGGGGATACCACCCCACACCTCTAAAACAACAAACTAGGTAAAAAATATATACAAAGGACATAGAGCATAGAACAGTTCACTTATTCCTTCAAAGCATTTGCCCTCTCAATCCCTGTAACCTCGGCTAACACTGCATATGCACTCTGATTCTACTCTTACCAACCCGCTTGAATCAAATAATGAACCCTCTTTTTACCCCAATTTCCTCCTTGCTTTAACCCCCAAAAGGGCACTCACATGAACCGGAAGCACTCCGAAGTAGTGCTCCTTCAATTCTCCCTGCACAGTTGGACCACGGTACCATGCCTCTGGGGAACAGACAGGCCTTTAAACAATCGGGTGCCTGTTAACCTCTCTCTTTTTTTCACTGTGCACAGAATACTGATTCCTGCAGAGAAGTGCTGCGCTGAGTTGTGCGGACAGGAAACCGCAAATTCTTATAAAGCCTGGATCCCATTCAGGGATGCCAAATGTGTGATTGGGCCTCTAATCACCAAACCCAAAGGAGGCCCACTGTCAGTCTAGAAAAGTAGACACCCCTCGAACGGAAGGCAATGCAGGATAATTGATTGGCCGAAGACCAACCGCCTCATTTAAAGTATAAGAATATATGCTCATTACTTATTACGTAGCTATTGGTTTAACTAGAGTGCGGCCATTTTAAGGTAAGCAGAATCGCCACTTTGTTTTCTGTATGTTTCTCTTTAACATCGTCACTTTTGCCTCATGTAAAACTGCTTTGCTGTAGATATTATTTTGCTTCAATGGTCCAAGGTTATTAAAGACATGTTGAAACATTGTGCGAGGAGCCAGACAGAAAAGCCTGTTTCACTCCTTCACATATCCTTGGAAGCGGGGAGCAAGGCATTCTTATTAGTACAAGGATGCCAGTGAGTCTCCTTAAAAGAATAGCAATGCACGAAACTAATATTAAAGGGTTTGAATTATGTTCTTCTTTACGGCCCCCCTTCTGAGCGCTGTGAGCCCCGGAGAGCAAGCTGACCTCTAGAGCGTGAATTGAAACCAGGAGATAGTAAGGCCTGTAATGTGCCAGTCCCCCTACGTGCAGCTTGTCCATGAAAACAGAAGCGCTGTGTTCTCGCAAATAAAGAATAGTGTCTGTAAATTCGAGATTGCAAACTGTTAGTAAATATGGTGATCTAAAATGTCATATTCGTCACCATTGTCAATCATCGCCTCCACTTCAAAGGGAATGAATTAGGGGCGGCATCGAATGTGTCAAATGTGTCATTACTGATTGTGAGACGCTCATTTTGTATATATGTAACTGATGTACAACTTTTGTTAGCTTGCGTCCCCCGAGGTCTGTTAGACACACGTCGCGGGGCGTGGAACCATTTGGCCAACTGGGACTATTTGTTTTTTTTGCAATAAACCCTAGATTTTGGGAATACAACCTTGTGTCTGACGTATCAGTTTGTGTGTTGTGATTGTGCCTTGTTTCCACATCCGAGGGTCCCTCAGGTGCCCGAATAGGGACCCTCCCCCACTTGTTCCATCGTGTACTTTGCAAACTTATGAAGGCGACAAAACCGGCGAGGACGGGAGCGATCGAGCCGGGATCAAGAGGTGTCCGGGGAGCCCTGCGAAAGTGATGAGACTCCTTTGCAGATCTGCACACAGCTGATCCCTGATCGACGTGCCTAGCCAGCGAACAAGGGGGCGAGGGTCCCGAAACGAGGTAGTGCCGAGATACGCAGACACAACGTCATTGGTTGCGTCAGTATACGGACGAATTGTGTCTTGAAAAGACAAATTGACTAATCAGGTGAGTCATGCCCCGATTCGTAAGTGATCCTGATATTGGTTGAGAGTTGATTTTGCAAAATCAAACGCCCAGAGTAAGTTTGATTAGCCAATGGTAAGCCTGGGATTTTGTCCATTTTAGCAGGTTTTTTCTGCTGCGGTGAACAATCTTTGGAAACTGGCCAGGTTGCGCCTCAAGGGGGAACACCGGCTTATCAAATGTATGTGAAGTATGGTGTGGGAGCGATAATGTTTTGTGAAATTTGGCATAAGCAAACCAGAAAGCAGGAAGACCTTCAATGGCCGAGGAATGGTAGTTTTGAGATGGATCGGAAAGATAACCTGGAAAAGGTTTTGATAAGTAGGAAAGTGCGTCCTGCGGCACTTGATATCCTTAGGGATTGGAGGAAGGAAGCTATGCTCCGATTTAGAAGTAGAGAGAAACATGCGCGCAGGCATAAGCCAAAAGCAGAGAGAGCGGAGGAAAATAAGGAGGAGGAGTGGAGCAATAGTTTGAGAAAGGCAAATAGACGCGACCAGTTGAATATTGAAAAAATATATCCACAGAGAGAGTTACATGCATCAGATGAATTAATAAACAAAATACTAACCGAGACAAAACATGGCCCGAGAAGTGAAACTAAGAAGATTACGTCAGTAGCCGTCATCCAACCCCCTCCTATTGCTCAACCTGTCCCAACTCCAATACAGACACAAGCAGCGTTAGTAATGGTACCACCCTCTAGTCAGCGAATTAGAACAAAGCAAGTCTATGAGAGTGACCCGCAGCGCGATTAGCAAGGAGAGAAAGCGTGAACAGGCGGAAATGTATATAGACGAGAACGATGGGACGGCCACGTTAGCGTCAATACATGACTTCAGGGAGAGCAACGAAAAACAGGTATTGTTGGAATGTATGGGGGAATATTTGTCGGCGCAATGGAAAAAGTTAGTTGGGAAGTTACCACCTCAGCGATTGTTGGATTTGAATGCATTGGCCCGTTGTAGAGGGAGAGATGATGAAATAGAAGAACATGTGAAGCGACTGTTTGAATTAAAGAATGAATTTAATGAAGAATATTCTGAAATACTTGCCACACCGGGGTATGGGAAGAAAGCGACAGGGTTTTATATGCAGAAATCCTTGCCACCACCGGGACAGATAGGTGATAGGCAAAGATTGCGAGTGTGTATGCGGGAAACAATGAGATGGATGTCAAGCCCGAGGATTTCTGTGGGTGAGATAAATGAGATATGTAATGAGTACCCTTTACAGATAAGAATAGAAGCCCTGCGAACAATAGTGGGAGTGTTACTTCAGCAGGTAGCAGGACATAACAGGGGAAGGGGAAATGTGCAGAGCAGGGGCAATTTAAATATGCATGGAGGGCCTCTGGCGTTAAACCAATGTGCATATTGTAGAGAGGAAGGACACTGGCGGGCACAATGCCCACACTTGCAAAATAGAGGCGGATATGGTCAGAGGAGACGGCACACAGGGCATACAGGAACAAATTACCATAATGGAAACCATATGCAGCAGCACCAGAATAGTCAAGGGAATGGTGCACAAAATCAGGGCCAGGCGCCGAATCAAAATGCTTTTACTCGGAGTCAAATTCATCAGGCCAATCAAAGTGGAAACAGAGGAAGAGGCGGGAATATTTCTGATACTCAGACCCGGTGCACACTATAGTAATAGTAGTGATTACACCTCTGATGATGTGTTGTTAACCCTGCCCAGGACAGGGGTCGGAACCAGTATCCATTCCTGTGAATCAGAAAGGACCCTACGTAGAAATGAAAGTTGGGAATGAAGAGCATAGATTCCACGTAGAAACGGGGGCACAGAGATGCTCGATAGATGATCACTTGGTTCCAGATATACCTCTGTCAGGGCGACAAAATATCTCAGCAGGGTTCGCAGGCACCCCAGTAATAAATCCTGAGACCAAACCAGTAGCAGTGACAATAGGGCCTTTTACTGAACATTGTCCATTTCTTTTGACAGAGAATTGTGGGGAAAACCTCCTAGGATTGAATCTATTGAAAAAGTTAAGCGCGGTTATCCACTGCACACCAGATGGGGTATTTTTGACTATTTCTCCTCAGAATGGGCCGACTTCTGAATTTGTGACAAAATCTTTAACAGGGGAATTGAGTGAGGTGCCAACTTGTATTTGGGCTGTAAATGACAATGATGTGGGATGCTTGAAAATATCGCCAGTGAAAATTGTTTTGAAAGAAGGAGTGACGTTACCACGTATTCCACAGTATAAAATTTCAGCAGAAGGAGAGAAAGGATTGAAAAGTATTGTTTCTGATTTGGTGAAATTAGGATTGATTGAAGAAATTACAGGCAGTGTATACAACAGCCCCATTCTTCCAGTGTATAAGAAAGGGGGTAATGAGGTACCGTACCGTTTCATAATTGATCTCCGTGCACTAAACAAAGCAGTAGATCCCCAATTTCCGTTAGTGCCAGATGTCACTATGATATTGACAATGATCCCTGCATTGGCAGAATATTTTAGTGTTATCGATTTGAAGAACGCTTTCTTTAGCATTCCAGTACACAGAGAAAGCAGGTATTTGTTTGCTTTCACTTTAGGAGGACGATCATTCACATTTACACGCATTCCACAAGGCTATACTGAAAGCCCGAGCATATACAGTAGAGCATTGAAAGAACAGATAGATATGTTAGAATTACCGGCAGACTGTGTGTTGTTGCAATACATTGATGATTTGTTAATCGCTGCTGACACAGAAGAAATTTGTAAGAAAGGTACTGTCTTATTATTGACCCATCTAGCTATGCATGGCCATAAAGCGAGCTTAAAGAAATTCCAGTACTGTCAGAAAGAAGTGGCTTATTTAGGTTACTTACTTTCATAGGAAGGTAGAAGATTAACACCAGAAAGGATAGAGAGAATTTCTGGTATGCCTATTCCAAAGACGCAGAAGGAAGTAAGAGCTATAATTGGCATGGCTTCATATTGCCGTCAGTGGATTGTGAACTTCGCCTTAATTGTAAAACCAATGGTGAAATTAACAAAAAAGGATGCTGTGATGCCTTTGCATTGGAGTGAAGAATGTCAGAAAGCATTTGACTCACAAAAAACCATTTTGAGTTCTGCTCCAGTTTTGGGCACACCGAATTATGAAAAGGTTTTTAGGCTGTTTCTGCATGAGAGTGAAGGATGTGCGTTGTCTGTCCTAACACAGGAACAAGGTGGAAGAAATAGGCTGTGCAGTTATTTTTCTTCCGCGCTGGACCCTGTAGCGCGAGCGCTACCATGATGTTTGCGAGCTGTTGCAGCGGCTGCTGCGTCAGTGAAGCAAACAGAAGGGATGGTATTGTGGCACACTTTAATTCTAATGGTGCCACATGCCGTAGATGTTCTACTTACTAGAACGCAGACGCAACACCTCACCTCTGCTAGATTGACTAGATATGAAATTGTATTGTTCGTCCCCCACATCCAAATCATGAGGTGTAGCACTTTGAATCCAGCAGAATTAATGCCAATGCCCGGGGAAAACATTGATGAGACTGAATCACCTCACCATGATCGCTTAATGGTTACTGAGGAAGAAACAAAAGGGAGAATTGATCTACACAATACACCACTAAAAGAACAGGATGGAGAACTATTTTGTGATGGTTTTTGCTTTAAATTACCTGACGGCACGTCAACCGCCTCATACGCTATCACCAAGTTAAAAAACATTGTGGAGAGTAAAAGAATCCCATACAACTCTGCCCAAGCAGCAGAGATAATTGCCTTAACAAGGGCTTGTGAAATTTCATTGAACTTGAGAGTAAATATCTACACTGATAGCCAGTACGCCTTTGGCATGGTTCATTACGTCGGACGACTGCGGGCCGAGAGAGGGTTCCTAACATCACATGGGGCTAGAGTTCAACATGGCCCTTTGATTGTACGATTATTGTCTGTACTTACGTGTCCAAAGCACCTGGCAATAGTGAAATGGGAGGCGCATAAAAAAGTGACATGCAAAGTGGGAGAAGGAAACGCATTTGCAGACAGAATTGCAAAACGAACTGCCACGGATTTGAAAACAAAGATGTTAACAGTACAATCGAAGGAAGTACCCTGTATGATAGAAGATGGAATTGTAACTGTTAGAGAGATGCAGGTGGAAGCTACCGCCGATGAAATACAGGGATGGGCCAAGGGCTCTGCAGAACTAGAGTTGGAGGGTTGTTGGGTGGACAAGAAGAGCGGGAATTGGATGTTGGCGAATGCTTATGTAAATGCGATGGTAACAATGGCTCACAGTCCCACCCACATCTGTGCGAAGAAAATAGTCCAACATTTGGCCACTGTCTGGGAAAATCCTCTCATAAAAAAGAATGCCGAAAGGCTAGTACAGAACTGCATAACGTGCCTACAGCACAATGTGGGGAAGGGAACGGTGACTCCAACAGGAAGTTTCGGACCTCCCTCTATGCCATTCGAAGTGATTCACTTTGACTTCATAGAATTGGAGAGATGCCAAAACCTGAAGTATGTTCTGGTGATCATATGTGCATTCAGCAAATGGGTGGAAGCATATCCGTTGAAAGACTGCACAGCCATGAGCACGGCGAAAGTAATGCTAAAAGATTATTTCTCTCGCTTCGGTCTGCCCCGTGTCATATGGTCGGACAATGGTCCACATTTTGTAGGTGCAGTAATATTACAGATTTGTGCAGGTCTCCAGATCGATAAGTGATTCCATTGCTCCAGGCATCCCATGAGTGCCAGACTTATTGAACGTCATAACGGCATCCTGAAATCCAAAATAAGTAAGATTTGTGCAGTCAGCAAGCTTAGTTGGGTAGATGCATTGCCAATAGCGTTACTGTGTATGCGAATATCAGTGCAAGCCAGAACTGGTCTCTCCCCATATGAAATCATAATGGGAAGACTAGCGAATGTGTGGTGTGCACCCCAGCCGAAAAGAATGAGAGAGGTAGAATACCCTGTACTCAGCATTTATTGTAATTTGTTAGTAAAAAAAACTGTTTTTGATTCATCAGCAGGTGCAGGAGGCATTACCGGTGAGGTACACTGGCCCAGGACATGCATTGGCGCCAGGAACCTGGGTGCTGATTAGAAATTATGAGCGGAAAACATCGCTGGAACCCAGGTGGCTTGGGCCCTACCAAATCCTTTTGACCACGCAGACAGCGATACGCATGGATGGGCAGAAAGCGTGGATTCACGCCACGCACGCCAAGAAAGTCCTACCGCCATTTGACACTTCGACTGATCGGGACAAAGACCAGAAAGAGACAGCAGCGGCTCCAGAAACAAAACATGCAATTGCCAGCTCTTTGCCACAAAAATTGCTTGATCCTGAAACAAAGCCTGATGAGGTTGCCATAAGAGAGGAAGGGCAAAGGGCGCCCCAACGTTGTCCATCAGATTCTGCATCACTGCTGGCCGATATCAAGCGTGTACCTCTGTGGCTCCCACCATCTTCTGTTGTGCTGCAGCCTGCATCGTCGCCTGGGCACTCATCATCATCTGCCATTGTGCCCCAGGCTGACTCCAAGCTTGACACCGGAAGTGCACCCGCACTATTTGTCGACCACATGATACCGGGAGCAAATCGGTATAACCTGCGGAGCAGAAAAAAGGAGTGATCACATCTTCAGCTTTTTGTGATTCTATTGCCTCTGTTTTCTATTCTCGGATGAAGTAGGAACCGGAGGCCTAGAGGAGGGTGGCGTGAGAGTTGAGCAAGCTAGACAGCTCAACAAACGCAACTCCTCGGTGCTAAATCCATGTGTCCAGAACCCGAGCGGACAAGTGGGGCGCACATGGTACAAATGCAGCTGCTCTGACACTCTAGAGCAATGTGCAAATTCACGGGAATCTTACCAAACAGATAAGCAATCCAGGATGAACGAGAACTGGCATGGAAGGACTGTAGACATTTATCGAACTCTCTGACATCCCAACAAGCGCATCGGCAGGAGATATTCACAACGAACACGGAGAGAGGAAATAGACGAGAGAAGATGCCGGAGCCAGCCAACGTCTCCTTCTGCACCAATGCTGATAGAGAGTTAAACGCAGTACATAGAAAGGTAAAAAAGGGACATGGTCGAAAGAATTGTATGTTGGGTTTAACGATAATAATGTGTGTAATGAGTATATTAGCCCCAATATTGACCATATCAGTATTATGGTACCTAGAAGAAATGCACCCCCTTGAAGTACTGTTGCCTACTGTGAACATTTCCACGACGGAAAGTCCAGTCCATGTGATTTCCTATACCTTGTCTCCAATGGAAGAGAGACATAGGGAAGGTTATGGGAACAAAACATTACTATTGATAATGAATATGACACACTCAATACTAAGAAAGAACAACTGTTGGGTCTGTGCCCACCTGCCGCAGCATGGTGTTCAGGGAATAGGATGGAATGTACAGCCCCTGCCCTTAACTTCTGCATGTTATCCTTCTCTAAGTGCCTTACATTATGGGAAATGGAGCGAAAGTGAAACTGGTCAATTAGACAAAACAAACATGAATGAATTCAAGGAAGTGTTTATGAAACCGGTGGGTTGCTCCATATTCCAAAAAAGACGGTTAATTACACCAGCAATAAAGCCACAGGATAGATTGTCTGTACCTTATAAATCTTCTGTGATCACGTTCCACATGAACCCACAGGGGAATAAGGATGCGGAACCCCCTTCATATACAGTGAATTATAACCCTCATTCTGTCCCATTCTGTTTAAAGAAAAAGGGTTCTTTCCTGGTAGGAACATTTACCAGATGCAGGAACATAGCATTCCTTGATAAAGAAGTGGAACCAATATATGTGGGAGATTCTCTGTATTTCATATGTGGAGAAAAAGCATATCCTTAGTTACCTAGGAACTGGGGAGGCACGTGTTATTTGGAATTTCTGTTTCCTGGGGTGTTTCTTTTAAAAACATCAGATATAACCAAGTTGACCAGGTCACGACCTCGCCGGAAAATTGAAGACGGTTTGATTGTAGGGGACATAGCAAAATCATTCATACCATTTTGGGGCCAGGTGATAAACTCCTATAACATAAGACGACTGTCTAGAATATTGGAAGAAACAATAAATGGAACCACCGATATATTATATAATATGACTCTTGAGGAAAAAGGAATTAGATTGATGTCACTGCAAAACAGAATGGCCCTTGATATAATCTTAGTTGATCGCGGCGGTGTTTGCAAAATCGTGGGATCAGCGTGTTGCGTATTTGTAAGTGACTCCTCCCCCACGATTTTTTAAGCGATAAGAAAATTGCATGTATTAAGCTCTGACCTTCGCCCTCCTGAGAGTGGTTGGGAGTTAAATATAAGCTCCTGGTTCTGGGAAGTGTTACGGTCCTGGGGATGGAAGCTATTTGCAATCTTAGTAGCAATTTTAGGAATATTCATGACGTGTTGTTGTTGCATACATTGCCTCCCCAAAGTATGCACAGAAATTAGTGAGGAATGTGTTCAGATGGTAGAATGAAAACACATTACTAGACCAAATACCCACAATGATAATGAATCGAAAACAATTAAAGAGCTCATGGCAATTAATATAGATGATGAAATGGAGGAATCGGAGAGCATATATGAGTCAGAGTGCGGATCAGATTCCGAGCCTGATCTAAACACTTGGTCGGAGGAAGATGCAATGTGTGGATGAGGCGTTTGGCATACGGGCCAAGAGGAGGGTTTGTCAGTCTAGAAAAGTACAACCAACAGAACAAATCCCATCAATCCGGCTTCCTCCCTTTGGGTTCTAAAACTGTCTGTGGCGACAAATAATTGCATACATAAACCACCTTTATCTCATTCAGGTAGACACACAAGATATCTCAAAAAATATACATATTTTAATCTCTATCACATAAAACCCTAAAATTACAACCATCATCAGTGTCTCTACTATACACCATTTCATTGAACGCAAATTTGCATTTTTAACATATTAGGATCTGTGTACAGTTTCACAAAATCCTATTCCACACAATCTTTACAAAATTCCCCATTTATGGGAAGTATAGTGTGTCTTTACACGATGTGGACCTTTCCCACCAATCTACAAAATTTAAAAAAACAAACAAACATACATATAAGTCTCTTGTGTGAATTTTATGTACTTCAACAATTGTCCCACTTTACATGTTTTATCTCATCTTTTCATTTTTCTGTTCCCAAGGGACATATCCGTATGTATTATTTCACCAGGATACATTACGTTTCCACCCTTTTTCCTTTGGGTCAAAACTATTGTTTGTGCTATCATCTTTTAGCCATACCACTATTGCCTTAATTTGTTCAATAATTCATTACAATTTCATTTAAAAATTCATTTGAAAACACGAAGAATGACCTTATTATTTAGTATTCCTCCTGTGAACTCACTTCCCCACTCAGAGTGTTGAATGTTACAATGCTATAAACTGTGTATGGATTAGACAATTTCTCTAATGTTATACACAGGGTAGTTTAACATGGTGATAGATTCCTCGCCAAACCGGTAGTATTGGGGATGTGAAAACAAGGTGAAGTAAAGTAGACAAAGTGGGGAAGTGAGTTCACAGGAGGAATACTAAATAATAAGGTCATTCTTCGTGTTTTCAAATGAATTTTTAAATGAAATTGTAATGAATTATTGAACAAATTAAGGCAATAGTGGTATGGCTAAAAGATGATAGCACAAACAATAGTTTTGACCCAAAGGAAAAAGGGTGGAAACGTAATGTATCCTGGTGAAATAATACATACGGATATGTCCCTTGGGAACAGAAAAATGAAAAGATGAGATAAAACATGTAAAGTGGGACAATTGTTGAAGTACATAAAATTCACACAAGAGACTTATATGTATGTTTGTTTGTTTTTTTAAATTTTGTAGATTGGTGGGAAAGGTCCACATCGTGTAAAGACACACTATACTTCCCATAAATGGGGAATTTTGTAAAGATTGTGTGGAATAGGATTTTGTGAAACTGTACACAGATCCTAATATGTTAAAAATGCAAATTTGCGTTCAATGAAATGGTGTATAGTAGAGACACTGATGATGGTTGTAATTTTAGGGTTTTATGTGATAGAGATTAAAATATGTATATTTTTTGAGATATCTTGTGTGTCTACCTGAATGAGATAAAGGTGGTTTATGTATGCAATTATTTGTCGCCACAGACAGTTTTAGAACCCAAAGGGAGGAAGCCGGATTGATGGGATTTGTTCTGTTGGTTGTATGTTTTAGTCCTCTCCCATACGGCCCCTAAAAAGAGGACATGACAGCTCTGGTTTAGTGTTGTAGTCTAGAAAAGTAGACACCACTCGAACGGAAGGCAATGCAGGATAATTGATTAGCCGAAGACCAACCGCCTCATTTAAAGTATAAGAATATATGCTCATTACTTATTACGTAGCTATTGGTTTAACTAGAGTGCAGCCATTTTAAGGTAACCAGAATCGCCATTTTGTTTTCTGTATGTTTCTCTTTAACATCGCCACTTTTGCCTCATGTAAAACAGCTTTGCTGTAGCCAGACAGAAAAGCCCGTTTCCCTCCTTCACATATCCTTGGAAGCGGGGAGCAAGGCATTCTTATCAGTACACGGATGCCAGTGAGTCTCCTTAAAAGAATAGCAATGCACAAAACTAATATTAAAGGGTTTGAATTATGTTCTTCTTTACGGCGCCCTTCTGAGCGCTGTGAGCCCCGCAGAGCAAGCTGACCTCTAGAGCGTGAATCGAAACCAGGAGATAGTAAGGCCTGGAATGTGCCAGTCCCCCTACGTGCAGCTTGTCTATGAAAACAGAAGCGCTGTGTTCTCGCAAATAAAGAATAGTGTCTGTAAATTTGAGATTGCAAACGGTTACTAAATATGGTGATCTAAAATGTCATATTCGTCACCATTGTCAATCATCGCCTCCACTTCAAAGGGAATGAATTAGGGGCGGCATCGAATGTGTCAAATGTGTCATTACTGATTGTGAGACGCTCATTTTGTATATATGTAACTGATGTACAACTTTTGTTAGTTTGCGTCCCCCGAGGTCTGTTAGACACACGTCGCGGGGCGTGAGACCATATGGCCAACTGGGATTATTTGTTTTTTTTTGCAATAAACCCTAGATTTTGGGAATACAACCTCATATCTGACGTATCAGTTCGTGTGTGGTGATTGTGCCTTGTTTCCACATCCGAGGGTCCCTCAGGGGCTCCTTCACCACCACTTAAGAAGCCAGTGCAAGTTTGTATGTAAAGCAAGTTTATTGTACAATCAGCCAAGAGGGGCTTGATGATTCTATAGAGTCAAACTAACCCAATTCTCCCTGAACCACACATAGTATGATATGATATGATAAGTCATTTTTAACATGCCTGTAGACAAGTGTTTCAAGGCGCGACAAGACAGGAGAGGGAAGACAGAGGGAGGACAAGACAAACGATCTTAGTAGGCCTTGTGTCATTCAAATCATGCAAGTGTGAAAACTAGTAGTTCAAGGGGAGGGGCAGGGCGGGAGAAGTGCCAGGGAGAGGTATAGGGACAACAGTGCACCAATACTCTGAGTAAGTGCAGGACAGGGCAGTGGGGCTCTGAGTAAGTGTGAAGGAGGCAAGGGACTTTAAAGGTTACATTATAGACCCTAATTGCGTGGAAGCCCCGGAGGCAGTACAGGGTTGACCAAACAGGAGAGAGCCTGGTACCCAGTTAGACTCTGAAGGTAGCCAAGCAACCGGTCAATGTGGCAGACAGGTAGGTCAGCAGGGGAGGGAGAGAGAGAGAAATCAGAGGAGTAGAGTTTTTAGCTGCTTCCAGAACTTCCGGTGGTCCGGAAGAACCTGCAGAGGAAAGAGATCTACCCCCACTCTCTGCCTGGAGGAACGTCTGACCCTTATAGAGATGGAGGTAGCTGAGCGAAGGGCTCGAGAAGGAAAATATTTAGGAAGAAAGCATTGGATGTAGTGCGGGCCCCAGACCCAGAAAGCCATGTGGACAATGCAAAGGGTCTTGAACTTGATCCTTGCAGCCACCGGGAACCAGTGGAGAAATTTCAGGGCTGAAGAGATACGGTCCCTGGGCTTGAGGCCAAGGATAAGTCTCGCAGTCCTTTTCTGGATTACTTGCAGAGGGCGTAGTGTAGTGGAAGGCAGATTGAGAAAGAGAATGTTGTAGTAGTCCAGCCTAGAAAGAACCAGGGCTCTGAAGACAGTGAGATTCTGGGGAAAGGTGAGAAAGGGAAGAGTACCTTTACAGAGGTGCAACTGGTAGTGGGACTTATTGGCGACGTCCAAGATGCCAGGAGAGAAAGAGAGGGTGGAGTCAAAGATGACACCAAGGTTGTTTGCCTCACAGGAAGTCGAAGGAGGAGGGTCCAAGGAGGGCAGCGAGAGTGAAAGGGGGAAAGTGGGAGCAGAAGTTCCAATGAGAAGGATCTCTGACTTACTGGCATTAAGGCCGAGATCATTGGAGGCCACCACTCATGAATCGTAGATAGACAGTCCAGAATGAGCGAGAGAGGAGAGAGAGCTGAGTGTCACCTGCATAAGAGTGAAAGTTAGAGAAGAATGTAGAGATCAGGTGGGCCAAAGGGACCAAGTAGAGGTTGAAAAACTAGGGCGAGAGGATAGAGCCCTGCGGAAGGCCACAGGTGGAGGGAGAGGTGGCAGAGAGAAAGGGACCAAGTTGGACCTGGGCAGGGCGGTCCGAGAGCAAAGATGTCCACCCTTCAAGGGCCTTATCCATGAGGCCCAGGTTCTTACAGAGTCCATTCATCAGGATGGTGTGGTTGACCGTGTCATAGGCAGACGAAAGATTATGGAGGATGAGGACAGAAGGAATGCTGGAATCAAGGTTAGAGAGCAGATCGTCACCAGTGCCTCTGGCAGCACTGAAGCCAGACAGATGGTCATGGAGCTACCAACAGATTATGTGTTGACACATTATATACATGTTTGCAACAGTTAAAACACTCCCATATGTTTTTATTACAAACCACGCCCACACATGATTGGTCAAAACCTGTACAAAAGAAACCCAATCTTTCTCCAATTCTGCAGTTCTCATTGGTCACAGGTATCTTAACTACCATCTTCAGCTCATTTGGACTACTACAATACACCCCCTTTGAGGATTTGTCTGTGGTGGGTCATGACATGATCACACAGTTACACATTCACCCAGAAAGGGATGGTATGCCCAGACGTGGGTCCCATGCCGGCTGGGCCTAGAGACCCAAGCTACTCCTCACTGTTGACGCCCAACAAGGCTGAAACATGTCTGGGGTTGCTTGTGGTCTCGTGCAGAAGGGATGTGACCTAGCAGTTCGGGCTGGACTAACCCTTTGGGGGTGGGACCAAGCCTGATTTGCATATGGTCATTCCCTTTTTGTAATGGCTTGGCAGGCGAAGAACGATGGTCTGGAGGGTTGCCCAGAGCAATGCCAGAGGTTAATATTTATTCTAAACCTTCCAACCAGCACCTCTTTTGGTTTGCTATTGTCACCCTGCGTGGGATGGGTATGCCCAGACGTGGGTCCGTGTCTGTTGGGCCTAGAGACCCAAGCTACTCCTCACTGATGATGCCCAACAAGGCTGAAACATGCCTGGGGATGCTTGTGGTCTTATGCAGAAGGGATGTGACCTAGCAGTTCCGGCTGGACTACCCCATTTGGGGGTGGGACCAAGCTTGATTTACATATCATCTTTCCCCTTTTGTAATGGCTTGGCAGACGAAGAACGATGGTCTGGAGGTTTGCCCAGAGCAATGCCAGAGGTTAAGATTTATTCTAAACCTTCCAACCATCACCTCTTCTGTTTTACACATTCACATAGCCTGAGACTTCATAAGCCCAGATGTAATTGCACATGGTTTGCAAGAGTACTTCAACAATATGGGGAGCGTAAGAATTAACAGGTTCCCGTTGAACTGGCGATAACCATGTCACCCACCCGATTTGCTTGTGTCTTCAGAACCCCTGAATCTAAATGACTACCAATTCAACATGCCTGGACTCCGGTCACAACCTGAGAAAGCAATCGAAACCCATGAAGTATCTGTCAACTCTGGCTTCAAGAGTCTCTTCACTCCAAGTTAATTGCTGGTGAAAAGGCAAATGACTGGATCCCCCTGAACAATAAATAATAAGCTCCCATGCACTTAAAAGATTAAATCTTCCTTCTGCGAAACTGCCAAGCCATAAAAACTGTGGGCCGGCCTGTTAGCTGACCATCTGCTTAATGTTGTGGTTACTCATTACCTTCCCTTCAGCCTCCAAGCCCTGCAAAAGCAGCTTTCCCAGTTACTCAGAATTCACCTCGCAATCCCTGACTACAGGGTTTAATCAATTTATGAAAAGTGCACACTGCATATAGATTTGTTAATTCCCCATGCATGTATATCAGTGCATGCATATTTAATAACTACCATGTCTACTTCACAGTCAGTTCTTCCTCACAAACCCCATTCCTCTCATGCGCATTATGAAGCTGCTCATTGCCCAGCGCCTTGGTGCTTTGTGGCACCCCATACCCAGATAGTATTTATATTTCATTGGTGATTTTGACATTTATCTTACTGCGCGCGTGGAAATCTTAAATGTATCAACTTAAACACAAAGTAACACTTAAAGTAACCCATATCCCAGTCTCATTAACTACATTAGATACATATAAAATTGCAACACAGCGCCAACTTTGCTGCTCCCCCAATCACAAATTTGACACGCGCAACGTGAACACCTCTTTCTCATTGAGACCTTTCCTGACCACCCTAACACACATCATAAATTACTCAGACCAATCTCGGATTTCTCGGACTTTGATACTCCAAGAGCATTCACCTACAGCACTTTGAAGCCATTGCAGTTGCACAAAGGCACTATACATATGCCACACTGCATTACTATGTCACATATACATGGAGTGGTCAAAGTGTAGCTGGTGCAGCAGTATACTGTGCAGCTGAATGTGGTCTACCAGGGAGTCATGGAAGAAGCTTCAGTCCTGGATTTAATGGCAGTGGTCCCAGTTTATAATGTTGGAGGAGGATATATGGCAGGTGTACTTCATGGTGAAGGCAGGCCAGAGATGCTGAGGTAGGTTGTTTCTCCACATTGGACTGGTAGCAGTGCAGACAAGCGCAGGCTGCCTGGGTGTGATGAATCAACTTCTGGGGCATTGGTGGTCCAGAGATGAATATCGGTTTCTAATCCATCAATCAGCCCCACACCTCTAGTACACCAGAGGGATCCAAACAGACTGGAAACATAAGCAAATTATAAACCTCCTTGTCCAATTTTTGTAATGCAGACGGAACGGCAGGATTTTCTCCGAAAGGTTGTGGATCGTTGGTTAGTTGCAACATAGCCAAAATACAATGATTACCCAATGATAAAAGGGACTGTCCAGTCAAGGTTGTTTACAAATATCTACTTTATTATCACAACAGACAGTTCTAGCAAAACTATGAAATGCAACCGACGCAGGAAAGGAATGCAGAGATCAGACAGTCTCCGAGAAGGAAAAGTAATGCACACTGGATACTGACAGGAGGGTAGTTGGTATAGTAAATAATCACAACTCTTCAAGGATACTTGTTTTCAGCACAAAAGGAGCAAGGTGTGGTAAAGTGTCACTAGGGGCCTTCAGAGAAGGACCGGGGGACAGAACCACAATGTACCTTGTGTTGTAGGTGTTCTTGGCACTCAACAGGGTCGAGTAGGTTTCAGGTCGCTTTGCAGCTTCTGCAACTGAGTTCAAGACGGGAGACAGCTGCGGGCATCAGGTGGCAAGCAGTTGGGTGAGCAAAGCTGGACAGACGGCTGCAGGCTGGCCTACAAGGCTGGTCAGGGTCAGGAATCTTTGTCTCAGTGCTGTTCAGCGGTTCTGAAGCACTGGTTAAGGCATCTCAGATGGCGTTAGTGACTGCGGCAGAGCAACAATCAGCGGTGCAATCGGTTGCAGCTTGAGTGGCCTGATTGGCTAAATGTCCTTTAATGCGGACACCAGTAGATGCTTGTCGATGCACTTCTCCTAGCTTCTTCACTGGGCTTGTGTCGTCCTTTAAGGCGAACAGCACAAAGTTGATGGGCATGCTGCAGGCAGATGCCTTGTCCTTGGTTTGGTTCAGAGAATATTTGGCACTTCCCACCTAGGAAGTGTACAGTATGGTCAGGCTCCTCTAGAAGTCACCCCAGATAGAAGCAGAGTACACTTGGTTCCATCAGAAACTCCCAGCCACAGGAACAGAAGACTCAGCCATAGGACAAAGTTACTGTTGTTTATTAGCAAACAAACAGGAATTACCCCAGAAAAATAAAGTTTGTCCAGAGCTCTCAGCTTCTAAGCATGTGTCACCCGCTTTTGTTCCAGTTTGATGTCACAAACACAGGTTCCCTCCTGGAAACCTATCGACTACATGGATTGGTCAGTCGGGGCAAGATACATATAGAAAATACATAGGTTAGTTTAGAGATTGGCTAGTCAAGTCCAGTGGCCCCTCCTAGGACAACCTCTAAGAGCACCCATCTACATTGTTACCGGGTCACAGAAAGACCACTGGCCCTTGCAACAAATTATATCCGCATGGTAAAGGTGAATTTGGATTGGACAGAGTGTGTGTCCCAACCCTGGGAGCCCAGACAGTTCTGAGACTGAATGTACCTCTTCAAGGCGATGGGAAAGAACATGGAGGTGTGAAGCGTTCTCTAATGTTGCTATTCTCTGATTACCCAAGCCTGTGAGAGTGCAGTCATTTAAAGACTCTCTATCTAAGTCACGTGTGTGGAGACCATGAAATGAAGCTCTCTAGTCTGTAATTATGAGGATTTTAGCTTGAATCTTTACATGGGGCTCAGTATCTCGGGCTGGAATATTCCAGCTCCCCCTTCGTCCTTGGCTGGGTGCAAAGACCGAGCGCAACACTTAATTCTTTGTTCGGCAGATTACTTTGTGCTTTAGAATACATGAATCAGTGCCCAGCGCTAAACTTTTCGCACACAAAATGTTCTTTATTGCGCAACATAGTTAGCGCATACTTAAGCCCCCATGGGCTATTAAAAATACTATGTGTTTTCACCCCACTCCTGCACAGGGCTCGCCTTGAGTGCCAAAATACTGCTAAAACAGTGCAGGTTTTGAGTTGTGAGTACTAGTGATAATACCACCACACTGCCTCACCAGAGCACCTGCCCAGAGTTCCTAAACAATAGTAATACTAATAATAACATTCCTAATCCTGGATGCGCACTCCACATAATAATAATAGCAATAGACATACATCACTTACTATACGATACAAATATTAATATTACATGTTCACACAATAACCTTTGATAACTATTCCCAAAATTGAACAGTACTACTTCTATATAAAACTGCATTACCAGTCCCTTCTTATAACTAAGCCCAGTGTAGTACAGTCACTAGGGGCACCGCTAATCTTCGCTGGCCCACAGTAATCTCAATTCCAGTAAAAGTGATATAAGGCCAGGGTCGAACCTCTGGATGTTGAATGAATATGAGATGAGAAGAGAGGCTCCTTCACATCCGCCCACATGGTAGGCACCTTCCTAAAAAAGCAATCAGGCAACTTTCAAGGTTGGGGCATCAAAGTTTGCAGCACTGTCACTGAAAACCTATACTCATTTTGGGAAGGTTGAGTGGAGCAGTCAACTGAACCGGTAGATGCCATGCACATACTGCCGACTTCACCACTTTTCCCATCGGATTCACCTTCATGGCCTGAAATACTGACTGGAGGTGGGCTATACGCTTGTGCTTTCTACCTCTTCACAGGGCATTGTTCTGAATCCTTCTGATGCTCAATCTTATCAGCATCAGGACGATCATGGTGATTGCCCCCAAGGATAACTGTGTTCGAGTTTAGTAAAGTACCTTGAACTTGAGCCCGCCATTATCCTCTTCAGGCACTTCACACATTGCCGGAACCACTTGGTGCTCCTCTATCTGGGAAACGGTTCTTTCAGGGCTGCAGATACTCCACTTCCTGTACTCATGGCCTAAGGAATCCCCCTGTGGTCTCCTCAGATTTTGCAGCATCATGGCGCATGGGCACCAAGTTCATCAGCAGTCCCCTGCAGACATCATCAGTTCTGCAGGGAATGGCAGCAAGAGCGAAGCTCCTGTAGCTTTATAGCACCTCACCAGCGTTTGACCGGCACACCCTGCTTACCAGCGTCACCTTCCTAAACCTGCTCCGCCGGCCGCTGATGCTCCACCTTCCTGGCGCTGTGCTCCTGGGCAGCTTGCTGCTCCTGTCGCAGAGACTCACAAGACTACAGTTGAATTCTTCTGTGTATCCACGTGCATAGCTTCCATGTTTGCGCCAGTCAGAGGCCAACATTTGCCTTGTCCCAAGCTCCTGGGCTTCACTACGGGCACTGAACCTAAAGGCTGTCAGGTTGCCCTATGTCTACCATGCTGCCCTGCATGGTGGGCTGTCCTTCATAGGGGCGAAGGGTTAGCTACTCTTGACATCACAGATCTGCAAGGTCCTGTGAGTCCACAAAGGGTCAAATTAAGCAGAGTCATCACCAAATATGTTGTCACCTGGACAGCTAAGATCCCAAGAAGAAGGGAGGCAGAGACTGTGGTTCTATGTAAGTTCTTTAATTAAGGTTGGGGACAAAGGGGAGACCAAGAGAATCCCAAGGGAGACTCACTGTTGTCCACCACCCAGGCTAACTCCAACTGACACCAGAGGAACACTCAGCACACAACATTCCATACATTCAAAGCTTACATCACTCGCTCATGAAGTCACAGACAAAGGCACGGACCAGAGCTACAGACGAAACCTAAAGGAAATCAAAAACACAACACACGCACAAAGGCACGAATGCTAACTATTTTTGGGTCAATCTGAACTGTTTCCGCTTTTCACAAAATAGAAATGGATAAGTGTAGAGTCGCCACTTTCCTGCAGTACTTTTTCAGTTTTTTAGAAACATTATGTATAATTTTCAAACAAACATGCATCCCTTTCCATTACAACCAGAGGAAGTAACAGAAGGTCTTACGTAGTCTGGATGGCTTATTCTTTCCCTTCACCCCTGCACTCTTATCTGGTAAAGCAAGGGTCTCTTATCTGTAACAAATAGTCAGAACGTATTGGTATAGCTAAATATTAGTGGTACAGTTTTCTCATGTTGTTACACTTCCAAACAACTTTGACCAGATTTCTCTAAGTCTACTCTTCCAGCCGTTAGTCCTCAAGTTCATTTCTTCAGACCAGAACATCACAGCCTTTGTAATCAATGTTGTCCACTCCTTGCAACATGTCCCTGCCTGCTTTCTTCAAGTGATGGAGTAAAGCCCGCCTCATGCCAGGAAGTGGAACTGGATTAAGCCCCCACCTCCAACAATGCTACGATTGGACCCAATGCCCGGATACAGTTGCGTGTGTTGCCTATTTTTCAGAACACCTGCTTCCAAAAGTACAACAGGCTTGGCAGGGCCAAAACACATGTGAATAGCTACCCTCAAATCAGCAGCCATTTTGGTGAATGTATCTTGTGTATTGTAAATCATTTGTTCTGGTACCAGTACATATCATGTGTATAAAACTTCAGGAAATTAACTTTGTATTTGAATTTGCAGAGCATCAATTGCAGCCCACATGACAACCAAGTCACGTGTCTTTGGGTAACCTGCAAAATTCTCTCCCAAAGCCCACGGTCCTGTGCAAGGGAATCGTTTTCCTCCTCCTCAACAGTGGAATTCAACCAAACAATGTTTCGTTTTGCAAAACCTAGTCTGGATATATAGCTGTCAATGGTTGTTTCTTCCTGGTCGGCATAAGTAAATTCTACCCGTTTTGCCATTATGCAATGTCCCAGTTGCCAGTACCACCAGAACTCTTTATTTTCGGAGGAACTGGTTCGTAAACATCTGAAAGGAGATACATTCCCCATCCAGAAAACACGGATTCGCGAACATAAGACTCCATCTGCCCAGATTTGCCCTCTGTCTTGAGTTCAAGATAGAGGGGAATGCAGTATACTTTTGTCAAAAATCCAAACGTCCTTGTATCTGAGTATGAATGTATTAATGAATGGGGGTTTAGGCACTCACATAAACACCACCCAAGCACATGGGACAGTCAAAAATGAATTACAAATTATCCCCATAGTTGCAACATCTGAAAGAACCCTACTAAGTGCCCTGGGACTGCAAGGGCATGGTACCACCCTCAACCCTGTCCTAGAGAGGCATTTCCGAGCCCCTGTCCCTTTCGCCAATTTCAATCTTCACTTTTTGTCAACCCCTCTGCCCTTGCTCCTGTTGATGAAGAATGTATGCAGCTGCCTGAAACTTGCCCTGCCCGAAATTCTCACGTGCCCATAGTTGCCTTTGTCCACCACATTAGGTCCCCCTGCTCACACGTTTGTTGTGCTGTGACAACGGCTGCCACTGCTGGCTGTCTGGATACCTTACAACTGAATGCTTTCTCCTCCTCGGGAATGCATTACCAGAATGTATTTGACCCTTGGATTATTCTCACAATAGCTTGATGTTCCTCATTCATACAAAAACCTTTTAGAACAGAATATTAAATGGCAATTGAATTTCTCTTACTATTAGAGCTATTAGGTACATTCAAAAAGTCCTTAGTGATAAAGAATCATTTTATATCTCCTTGGAATGGAATTGTATAGTGAATTGACTGAGTGTATCTCTCAGAATTGTTATTTAGCTTTGGAAATATATTTATCGAATGATGAAATAGAATTTCTATTTTTTTAAGATGCGTCGTTTCGCATATTCTTCCTCTTCATGAAGTTGCTCAGGACATTGACATTCATCGAGAACATTTGAGGCTCAGCCATAACAGCTATTGGGGAGGGGTTCCTGCTTCGTGCTTCCAGTGAGCACAGACATTGTCCAAAAAATGGCTCCACTGTACCTCCTACCTTAACCTTTTTCCCCTTGACTATTCTATCTAATTCTCTTGCCCAGATCTGGCTCCTTGCTGGTTATCAATTTTAACAACCTAATACAAACCTTTTTATGGAACAATGCTCCAGGGATGTCTCTCATGCTTATGTCTTGATCAATAAATGTTTATCTCTTGGTGGTGGCTCGGAACTCTGATGTATTCTTATCTTTAGTGCCTTGTTTGTACCGAAAACACCCCCATCTATCCTCTCCTGCCATCTTTGATTTTGGAGTGTTCAAGGTTGCAGATTTCTTGTCATTGGCTGAGACCTCCTTGGCATCCTGATCCAGAGATTCTAGAAAATCTTACTTCTCTGTATATTCTCCTGTTTTGCCATCTTTTGTGATGATCATCCTTGCCGGATTGAACAGCCCATACCTGCGATCCATTTTTTAAGATTCTGTCTCGGCTTACAACGTCAAGAGTGTGCTTGGAATAGTCTGCAGTGATATATGTGTTTTGGATTTCATATGAAAGTTTATCTTGCGCAACTGGAAATCGAGTGAAGCACCAACAAAAAAGACTTGTGGATGTCAGAAATGTACTCAATCTGCAATGTTGAAAGAGTTATGTTGAACTTGCAAAAAAAAAGGGAAGATGTTTGATAAACTCTGGGGAGCCTTCCTAAATATGGGTTAAAAAAGACTATTTAGTGGGGGCCGCTGTTGCGCAGAGCATGGAATAGGTCAATCTCAAATCGCTCTGCCCTGAAACCAGGAACGAAGACCATGGAGGGGCAGAAATACCGAATAACGGACAGCGAAACTCATATAATAGCTGTCGGAAGGTGGGAGACAGAAGCAGATGGAGTATCGGATGGCTGCAGGACCGGATTGCTGAGATATTCAAGTGTTATCCACGGCCCAAGTAGGGAGGAGGAGGAATAAGCATGGTAAGCCGCACAGCAGCAAAGAAGAAGCAGGAGCGTTGTCGCGAGGCAGAGACCGGCCCGGGTATAATGGCTGGAAGAAGTGAGTGGACCCCCGGGGGTGACACAGGAACGGTGCCCGCTATGGGGGATGAGTGAAGAGGAGGCAGCCACAGACCCGCCCCAACCCCATACCGAGACCGGAGCAGAGCGGGAAGAAAGTGGGAGAATAGATACACCCCCACCCCGGACGAAAGGCAAAAGAAATAAACAACCCTTCCCTTCCTGCACCATTTGAGCGAGCAAGGAAGGGCAGCAGCACCACAGCATCAACCCAAGGTGGACTGTGTGTAGGAGGACCCAAAATGGTGGCCGCGTGGTGGTGAGCAGGATACAGGCGCAGTGTGGCAGGACAGAAGAACCAAAGCATAAAGTGAGCGGACCCCCCGGGAAGAAATACAGAGAGAGAACAGACCAGCACTCCCCCACCCCCGGGGGTTGAATACAACCTTTCTGGACACATGAGCGTGGAAGGGAGGGCAGTAACACCAAGGCCCTAACCTGAAAGCTGGCTGCACTAAAGCCCATCTAGTAATGGACTCGACATAAAGCGGGAAACACCAGCATAGTCTGTAGCTGGAGAACTCTGGAAGTATAAGGGGAAAGAAGCTCAAAAAAGGGGACAGTAGAAGCTTACTCACTAGACCAGCGAGAGGAATTTAGGTCTATCATCACAAGTGCTGGAGGGGTGAAGGGAGACTTGGGTTACAAGCAGCCCCAAGCAGCCCAACGCACTAGAGACACAACCCAATACCTAGGTCCTGGGGGCACCAGGAAAAAGAGGTGGATAAAGGCAGTTGGAGGGAGGCAGGACAAGAGACAGAGGTGCAGTCAAGGAGCCATAACACAGAAATAGTAAGAATAGGGGAGGGGGAGAGCTCTCCCCGGAGGTGCTGAAAGAACTAAAAGGTGTAATCTGAGAATCTGGGAGCTAGAAGAGCAAAACATGATGAGAGAGAAAGACAAATCCAAGCAAACAGGACACTAGACGAAAATGAACGTGTACACAATGGGAGGAGCCACCGGACATCCGGACCTGGGGAATTAAACAAGTAACAAGGATGGTATGATGATGGCAACACAAGAAATACTACTGCTAATCAAAGAATCGAAAATGCAGTTGGAACAGAGAATAGACTTGGTGGGGCTGGACGTGGGACTTCCAAGACAGGACCTGAAAAATATGTCCACCAGAGTGCAAGAAGCCGAAGGCCGAATATCAGAAATGGAGGACCCCTTAACACCGCTACAACGAGACACCCAGCTGCTGCTCAAGACAATGGAGGTGCTTGAGAGCAGGGTGGAGGAAGCCGAGGGGTGCTCGCGCTGAAACAATGTAAGTCTGAGTGGATTACCGGAAAAGGCAGAGGGCCCCTCATTGTAATTGTGCCTCGTACAGCAACTCCATAAATGGATGGGCACCCAAGGATTGTACAAATTCTTCTCAGTGGAGAGAGCCCACACGGTGCCTGGAAGAGAACCACCACTCAGTAGCCCGCCAAGGCAAGTGATCGCCAGGCTATTAAACTATAGAGACAGGGATGCAGTCCTCCAAATGACAAGGAGAAAGGGGCCACCAACGCACAACGGAATAACAATAGCAATTTACCCAGACTTTACCAGGGCGGTACAGAAGGCCAAACAAACATCTGAAGCCACCAAAAGGAATCTCAGCGGAAAAGGGATAAGATATGCAATGATGTACCCAGCCACTTTACGAGGATCTAAGGGAGTCTGCTTTTTCAACAAACCCACCGAAGCATGGGAATGGGCCAAAAGGCAGCTGAGCCACGGAGAAGCCACAACAGACCCCAGTCAAAAGCAGACAAGGTTTAACAGGGGAGACATCGGGCTAAAGAGACTCTGAAGGGATACAACAGGTGGAGGTACGCAGAGACACAGATATCGGAAGTACAAGGCAGGTATGGAAAGGATCCCTTGAATGTGCAGAACTGAACTCTGATTTTACAAACTGAATAGACTAGAAGCGCTCAAGCAATGGGAGTAAGGGCAGAGCGATGATTTCGCAGTGCCCCCACATAGAATCCTTTTACCGGCTCGGGGAGATGGGTGGTTTAGTTGCTATGCGACAACAGATGCTTCTGATTTGGGAGAAGTATGAGGTGGAACCGGGGAAGGGGCAGTTAGGGAGGGGTGAAGGGTGTTGGGCTTGGGAGTTTTGGCTAGGAATGCACAATGGAGGATGGGGGGAACATCAACCAGTGGATATGTGGGGAAGATCAATGAAACCCAAACATCAGGGGAACAGACAAACAAGAATAAGAGGCAATGGGATGTAAAACAGTGAAATGCCTTACATGGAATGTAAACGGCATGTTCGACAAAATGAAAAAGGGTTGGTCATGCAATATCTTAAGGAGAACAAGGCGGAAATAATCTTCTTGCAGGAGACCCACCTCCTGGGTTCGGTCTGCCATTTCCTTGGGAGAGAGCAATACCATGTGGTGGAACGTGTGGCTTACCACCGGGGATCAAGAGGAGTGGCAATATTAATACACAAATCATTACCCCTTCAGGGCACAAAGGTTACAAGGGACGAGAGGGGGAGATATCTGGGGGTCGCTGGAGAATTGTGGGGGGAATCCATCCTGTTAGCCAGCGTATATGCACCTCCAATCTTACAGGGAGAACTTTTAACCGACATACAATCCTTGCTAGCAACACACAGAGCCAAGATCACCACTGACCAGGGTGGTCCAGCAACTGAAAGAAATCGCAACAGATGAAGTCCGACCGGCACATCTGGTGAAAAGGGCAATGATCTATGACCTGGGAGACAAAGGAGGGAGGATGTACGCATGGCTAGAAAGGAGAGCGAAGGAGGGGGATGGGTGCAGGCAGTGATTGATGGGACAGGGGAAGAACTAAGAGAGGGGAAGGACATAGCCCAGGCCTTTGCTAACTATTACCAGGCCTTGTATGCTAAAGCCCCAGGCGCAACCCTGAGTGAAATCGAGCAATACCTGAATGGCATTGCCCTACCACAGATAGGGGAAAGGGAATGCCTCAAACTAGAAGTTAAAATCACAAGGGAAGAATTAGAAACAGCCATACAAGAGTTACAGACCAGGAAGATACCCGGACCAAATAGTTTCCCAGTAGAATGTTGGAAAGGTATGTGGAAGGAGGTAGGAGAAAACCTCCTGGGGATGCTGCAAGACAGCCGCAACAGGAAGAAATTACACTAGATTTAAGAATGGCTACTGTAGTAGTCATACACATAAAAGGGAAACCACTGAATGCTTACTCATCATACCGCCCGCTCTCCCTGCTGAATGTGGAGGCTGAATCCTTTGCCAATGTGTTGGTGAATAGGCTATTGCCACAAATCAATAAACTGATCCACCCTGACCATTGCAGATTCGTACCAGGCAGGGCCACGAGAATGAATCTGCGTAGGCTACAAAACGCACTGGCACTGTCGGACACTCTGGAGGGAGCACATGTGGTGAGGACCCTAGACTCAGAGAAGGCCTTCAATTCAGTACTATGACAATTTTTGTGATCAGTCATGCGAAGAATGTGGTTGGAGCCGAAATATATAAGATAAGTGCAGCTATATGCAAACCGAATAGCCAGAGTCAGAATGAATGGCCACATATCCAACACGTTCCCACTGCAGAGGGGGACCCGGCAGGGATGTCCACTGTCCACTCTATTATTCTTACTGGCAATAGAACCATTAGCACAAATACCTTGCACAGACACCACTATCAGAGAATTCAAATGGCTGGGAGGGACGGAAGACAGAATATCTCTATATGTGGACGATGTCTTGGCATACTTAGGGGAAAAAGAGGGATCAGGCCCAAGAGCAATACAATTACTAAAAGAATATCAGAACTACTGTGGGCTCAAAATTAACTGGGAGAAGTCTGTGATAATGCCAGTGAAGGGGGGGTACCAGTGGGATGTCCAGTCGGAGTAGAAATGGAGGAGTTCAAGTATTGGGGATTGAGGTCCAAAGGGACGCAAGGTCCGTCATCGCAAGGAACTTGGACCTGATTATAACCAGATAAAAAACGACACGAAACACTGAGCCACCCTGCCAGTGACTCTGCTGGGGTGAGTCAATCTACTCAAAATGTTGGTGCCCCCTAGTCTTTTATATATACTACAAAATGCCATGGTGAGCAACATGAATAAGCAGTTCAAGCAAATCAATGCCCTTATAAGGGATGTGATATGGGGGGAAACCCCCACTGATCGCTCTAGCAGTCTTAGCTAGGTTGGTATGCGAAGGGGGACTGGGTCACCCTGATGTAAAGAAGTACTATTGGGCGGCACACCTAGTGGTAGCCAATGAGTGGGTATATGGAGGAAGGGATCTCCCACATACAGGACTGGAGCTAGAGGCCACAGGAAACACAGACCCACTAAAGGCTCTACAGGGGAGAGAGATGGAGGTCGCTTAGACCAGCAGAAATATATGAAAGTGCAGCCGCTGTGGAACTATGCACGACTGGGGTAAATCCAGAAACTAGGCAGTCAGACCAGGTGGACAAAGGTGGGGATAACGAGGGTGGGAGAGGTGATTGGGGACCAGGGACTTTTATCCTTCCCAAACCTAAGGAATAAATACGGACTTGACAAAGGGGAAGAATATCGCATCTGCGGTTTCAACGCGCAGTTTCAGCCAGTTTAAGGAAGACCTAGACTTGCCAGAACACAGTCCATTGGAGGATAACCTATTTAGGATACCCTTGCAAAGAAAGGAATATCAACCCTCTATCAGGCAATAAATAACTTTTGACACCCCCCATTCGGACTGCTAAAAAGGAAGTGGGAAAGAGACTCTCTCTTGACAGAGTAAAGGCCTTTAACAGGGTGGAGTCGAAATACATATTCAGGTCTCTGTCCAGATTTGGACTGGGAGAAGAGTTTATAAAGAAAGTGGAAATGCTATACATGGTCCAACAGCCAGGGTGTTCTGCGTGAATCCAACAGCCAGGGTGTTCTGCAATAGCCACTTCTCTCAACATAATGAGGGGCACGTGTCAAGGATGCCTTTTATCCCCTTTGCTATTTATTTTAGCTCTGCAACCACTGTCAGCAGCCATTAGGGAGAAGAAACGATCAAGGGGACAGCACAACCAACAGGAGAAATGAGACTCAAAATGTGTGCAATTGACATCCTACTTACAGTAACTAATCCTGAGCTCTCCCTGCAAGCATTATTAGGCACAATAGCAAGGACGTCATTTCACCAAAATGCCAGGGGTAGCGGAAGTGGCACCACATGACCTTTGACTCCTGATGACGTCACAGGAAGTGACAGAACACAACTTTTCACCCGTTGAAAAAGCAGGAAGTGGCATCACATAGCATCGTACCTAATTAGACTTTGAAAAATATGGTTACAATATCACTGTAATGTGATATACATCTCATACAAGAATGGATCATCATAAGTATCGTTAATATCAGTGTATATAGGCCCATATTACCACATTTTTGTGAATGCAAGCAGTTGTCCAAGGCCAAATGATAATGATGTGTTATTATATAGCACTTACGCTTACACGTTTTATATAGAACAAATATACATACAATATCATCCAAACTGTGTACTCATTTATAAATCTCATAAGGATGAAAGGCTGGGTTGGCCTTGCCAGAATTCAAGCCTGGAACCTGCAGATCACACACACATTGCAGCAGTGAGCGCTCAACCCACTGAGCTATCATACCGGCTATAGTAAAATTAGCAATTACATGTCTGAATGCTCTCAAAGTCAGCAAGAAAAATTACACTCTGTAGTGGATACCATTAAACTGGTAACTGTGATTTAACAGCAGGCCAGTTCATCTGCAGGTCTGGTGTACAGTTGGCCACATGTCAAGCCTGTGTGGATCTACTTTTCAGGATTCAGAGGTTAGCAAAATACTCTGGGCACTTGTTACCTCATTCATGCAAACAAACATCTTGTACAGCATGCCATGGAGATACGAAAGATAAAGATAACTATATTACAACAAAGCATTAATAGTGGAACAATGAAATTAAGGTTTGCTTTATGTGCTATGGTCGAGCATTTCTACACTGTAGACAAGCGTTAAGGCACAAGGATTTTGTCAAGTGACAGAGGACACTGAGATGGAATGTCCTGTGAGGGTCGTAACAGAGACAACGGCAGAAAAAAACATGCTATAACTGCAACTTTTGAAAAGAAAAATACAGCGTCCGAAATTGATGCTCATTCTACTCTAAATGCTTTTTGAAAGTTTTTCTCTGCATTGTGAATTTGCCTCACCCCCAGAAGTGTGTCTGAAATAAACCTTTTAATGAGACTAGAAATTATTGTATAGAATTCCAGAAAGTCAAAACATGTGTTACTCCTATTCTTTCTTATTTAGAGTCACTGCTCAAAGTGTTACACTTGCAGAACCCCCTGTTTTGTTTAAGATGCAAGAACAAGAAAGCCAGCCACTCCAGAAACAAAGAGCCACATGGTGCTGGTCACAGGCCACTTGCTACCCCTAAAAAAAAGTTTTTTAAAAAGTAGCTCTTTAAGGGGAAGCAAGGGAGGCAACAGGGGTAGCAAGGGAGACTCCAGAGGTCGCACTTGCAACCCTTGTCGACCCCCGAATGACATCCCTCGATAAATGCATTCTCAAAATACTCAGGATAGAAGATCATTTGGCAAAAATGCAAAGCTATGCCAATACCATGAATCACATCGAAAGTGGATATACATCAACACCCTTCGCGTTGGGTCCCCATAGGGCTAAAATATCTGGGAATCAAGCTAAATCCAGGGCTGCAAGATATAACGATAGACATCTAACACCCCTATTGCGGAGCATCAAGAGTGATATGGAGCGCTGGGAAGGACTAAGCCTCTCTTTCTGAAGTAAGATAAAACAGTGAAGATGATGGTAGCACCTAAGTGAAACTACGTCTTCAACATGCGACCAATCCAACCAGAAGATGGCTGGATAAAAAAGGTGATGAAAGAATTCATTTGCCACCCGATGCACCTAGAATCAAGGCATCAGATCTGTAGGCAGCATAGTCTTTCCGACCCTGGACGTTGAGTTGTATCTCGTGGCTTCCCGACCCTGGACGTTGAGTTGTATCACGTGGCTTCCTGACCCTGGACGTTGAGTTGTATCACGTGGCTTCCTGACCCTGGACGTTGAGTTGAATCGCATGGCTTCCCGAGGCTGGACGTTGAGTTGTATCGCATGGCTTCCCGACCCTGGACGTTGAGTTGTATCGCATGGCTTCCCACATAACACCATACCCAGCTCTCTTCTCTAGGTCTAAGTACAAACCAACCTGAAATCAAGTGGAAAATGCTTCTGCGATGAAAACACCCCAAATTACAGATCACTATATGGAAAGCATAAGCCCACCAGTAATCCCATCCTAGCAAACACCTTATATTTCAGGGAGAAAGCTCACAGGCTCCAAGGTGTGGACCCATATAGTCACATGGAAACACCTTTGAGGACTAACTGCGGCCTCCGAATAGATGGATGCAGATTCTACGGGAGGGGATGGGCAAAAAAAGGCATGCATCACATAGGAGATGTATGGGATGACAGGAAGCAGCAGACGGTGCAGTTCACCGCACCCAGTTGCAACTTCAGTCTGTCAGATAAACATCAGTTTGGTTTTAAATAATGGGTAATCCCTATTTATTGTTGACGGGGGTCTAATCTGAAGGAAGGGACAATCTATGGAGAAAAAATTGAAAGACAGATAGACTACCCCTCTATTTTAGTCTTATGTGGATCTCAAGTGAGGGTTAAGGGTTTCAGATAAACATCAGTGACAGTACATACCGCAGAAAAACTGCCCTACCAACACAATTGTAGATATTAAAAAGGGATTGAGGAGCTCCCCGCTGGCAGACATCCTTAAAAAATTATGTGACAACAAAGGTACTGCCTCATCCTGCTACTCTACCTTAGCGCATGTTCACTACAACATTCCCGCGGCCTTTGCTCTAAAAAAATTAGATGAGAAAAGGCCCCCACAAAGGACATTCTCAGAAAAGCAGTGGTTGCAGATACTACTCAATAATAACAAGGGGTTGAGAGAAATGAGGCTAAAACTCACGCAATTTGAAATATTACTCCACTGGCACTGAACGCTGGCAAAGCTAAATAAACTCAATAATAATGGATTAGGCAGATGCTTGAAGTGTGCAGAATTCAGTGTGAACATATGTCGGGCCTGCACCTACGAGTGTTCTGGGAGGACATTTTTGCAACCGTAAACCATTCTTTAAATGAACCGATGAGTACAACCAGACAGTCATAATACCTGGCTTCCAAGACTCAGTAGGGTGCAAAGGACGCAAGCGAAGATAGGTAAGCTCACTTTTGACGGCCGCAAAACAGTGCATCCGAGGACATTGGAGGAAGCCAAGTAAGCCAGCCCTGAAGGACTGGGCACGAGAAACAGACAAAATGGCCTCATATGAATTGCTGATCTACCACTTAGCAGATGCAGAAGCTACGTTCTTGGAGCATTGGGGACCTTTTCAGAATTGAGATGGTGACAGACATGCAGACACGCAGGAGCCCCAGCGCTAAGGAACATACCCCACAGAAAGTGACGATAAAAGCAGAAGACACCATCCAGCACCCCACTCTACCTACCCATCCCTCCATGGACAACCGCGTGTAAGTATCGCTGGCAATACAAAACCAGACCTGTATCACAATGAAGAGGCACATAAACCTCCTTGGGACATTGATCAGGAACTCAATTAGTCAGATGTAGGTTGGCATGGTTACACTTTGTTAGAGTTTGTAGTTATTTCTTTTTCTATTTCTTTTCTTAATTTTCCTTGATCTGAGACAGTCCATGTATCACTGGTTTATAAAATGGACGATTGAACAAGGCCGAAATCTCAGGCGGATGTGCAGCCGGGCAGGGAATGAATGTAACACAATTCTCACATCGGTTAACATGGAAAGTGTTACTTGATTGTTATGCACATGAATTGTAAAGCTCAAAACGTTCAACAAAAAGAATGTATTAAAGAAAATACCCTCCTATATCACTGTATCATTGGAAATCTACTAGAATTGTGGATAAGATAACGTAGAGTCCCACATTTTCCAAAGAGGACTTTAATGTCCCGTTGCATAGATTTGTCGACGGCTCATGACTACGACCAATGAACACATCAAAACCAGGCTCTGGTACTGGTCTTAAACTAAGCCAACATAGAGTATGTGCTTCCTTGCACCCTGGAAGAACTGAAGAACCATTGGAATGACCTGGAGTGGTATGTGCATAGTAAGGCATCTAAATAGCGTTAGGAGTCCCTCCCCACAGGAGGTATCTCACCACTCCACCTGAAGCAGAGCCATGAAAGCAGGAAGCCCTCATGATGACAAAACCTGTGGAGCCTAGAGAGATCATTATACCATGAGACACAAGATGGTAAGCGCTAATTTATACATTCAGAACAATCAGCAGATGAATGTGAACTACATGTCCACATACAATTAGAGTCAGCCTGATTGTGGCCGCACAAGGTGAAGCACTAGCCAGCCCAAAGTGACACATAGGAACTGGAAGCCATCCTCAGAGGTGCGGCACACCCAACAAACCCTGGGCCTACACCAACTTCCTGAGGAGACACACCTGCATTGTCCTACCCCAGAGAGAAGCTTGATGGCAAGGCCAATTTGTGACAGGCAGATAGAGGAACACACACGTGAATCCCAAGTCAAACATCAGGGCTTTAAGCTATCTAAAGGGTCAGAGCTCAACGACCAGTCCCTACCCCACCTACCACACCTGAGCACTCTTCAATCATAGGGAGACTGGAAGGATGGGTTAAACACAGTTGAAAAGGAAGGACATGTGGCAGAACAAGGTAATTGAGAGATGCTTGGAGAAGAGAGCAGCAGGAGCTAGGGGAGGAGCTAAAGTTGGAAGTAGGAGGCCAGAGTAGATTCCCAGAAGGCTGGGATAAGCAGGAAGCAAAAAGCCTGGGTAGAGATCCAGGAGGCTGGGGTAAGCAGGAGGCCTATAACAGAGACCCAGGAGGCTGGAGTAAGGAAGGACTAAATGCCTGGAGGGATTGGGGCTGTGAAAAACAGACCCACAACGCTAGGAGGAAGTAGACACATAGGACAGAGAGACAGTAGAGCTAGGAGTTTGGGAATAGAATGATTTAAGAGGATGAGGCAAAGAAGACACAGAAGACAGGAAGGTCAGGGGCATGGACAGCTGAAGAGAGTGGGCCACAAGTCAAGGTAGATAACGGCCCAGAGGGTTTGGTCAAGGAAGGTAAGATAATTGGAAAGGAAGAGACGCACTGTTGGCAAATTAACCTCACAGGAGACAGAGTGGAGCGTGACCCAAAGGGCAGGGAGCGGAAAATACAAGGAGATTGGAGAGAGAGGAAAACATTACTTACAGCAAGGTGAGATTTAACAGGCGATTAGGCTGATGAGGAAGAAGGACAAGGTGATGGACCATAGTCACACGAGGTGGTGAAAGAAAGAGGGAGATCAAGTGAAGGTACAATAAGCTCATTGGGATAATACTGAGGGGGTGGAAAAGTGAGAAACCAACTAGAAGGAGGAGGTATTGGAAACCCATCAAGTGGAAGTAGTAGAAGGAGCCAAAATAGAGGTAGGTGTTTGGAGTCAATTGTGACAGGCTGTGTGGATGAGTTAGTGAGGTCGAAAGGAGGTGCTGAAAGTAGTTTTGAGAGGACAGGCACAAAAGGAGAGAAGGTAGACAACATCAGGAAAAGGTGGAAGGAGAACATCAGGAAGGAGGTGGGTGAAGGGAAAGGCATGCAGCTAAGAAACAATGAGAAGAGAAAAGTGGGCACTATACAGCCAGAGTTTCAAAGCCTGAGGGTGGGAAGTCATGAGAATCACACCAATATTACAACCCTTAGCAAGGGTTGTATTTTTCCGCACTCTGCCTCGAGCGATAGGCTCTTCAAAAATATTTACAGATCATGTATTTATGTATTTATTGTTCACTTGTTAGGCACTTATACAGTAAGTACATTCTGTTTCAAAGTGCCCAAATTTGCTAATTTTAGCTCAATATGTTAAATAATTGTACATTAATTATAATTGTTTAATCATGGGTCAAATAAAGAAACCCAATAGATCTCATCAGAAACAAATAATGATCTGATTTTCATCAATAATAGGTGATTTTCATCAATATAAACAATGTTAATACATCATCATTAAATTTACATGAATGTAAAAGAATCATGATACTCCACATTTTTCTGAAACAAGGTATAAAAAGTGATATCCAATTGTCACCATCAGTGGTAAGATATTAATTCTGAATGTTCACCATGTTTTGTTATAGACAAATCAAAATTGGTTATTTTCATGAAAACATTGTTTTTATGAATTCGAAATGCATCGAAATTGGAGCACCATACCAATTCTAATTGCTGGAAATTCAGAATTAATATCTTACCATCGATGGTGACAATTGGATGTCAATATGTATTCATTGTTTTAGAAAAATGTAGAGTAACATCATTCTTTTACATTAATGTAAATTTAATGATGCTGTATTAACATTGTTTATATTGATGCTAATCACCTGCTATTGGTGAGAATAATTGCATCACATCATTTGTTTTTGATGAGAACTATTGAATTTCATTATTTGACCCATGATTAAACAATTATTATTAATGTACACGTATTTTACTTATTGAACGGAAATTGTTAAATTATCGTTTAATATTTTTGAAGAGCCTATCGCTCGAGGCAGAGTGCGTCAAATGCGAACCTTTTTAAGGGTTGTAACATAGGTGTGATTGTGTTAGTATCTGGGTGGCTAGAAGCCAGTTTGTCTTTTCCTGCTCCATAAGTTACATTGAATTTATTTATTTAAGGTCTTATAGAATTCATTACAATTGGAGTGTAATGGGTTTACTGTTTCAGGGTTTAGAATTAAACCCTGAAACAGTCTACAACGTATTCCTGTCTTCCGGTGGCCCACTGACATGGGTCAGATCAGCTCCAAGCCACAGCCAACTACTGAGTTACCACCAGACTTTGACACAGTCATAAGACCAGGGAGGAGGTGGCCTCACCGAAATCTCCCAGTTACACAAGACCATCAGGACAGACTGTACAAACACTAGAGGCTGATACTTTGTTGAGAAAGATGCAAGATAAAATCTATGAAGCCACAAAAGGAATCATGAGAGGCATTTTCTGGAATATTTTCTATGGTTAAATTGACGTATGATCCACACACGTTTTGGCATCACATTACGCCCGAGCAATAGACCAGTCCTGGGTTGACAAGAATGTAGAGAACATTTATTTGGACAAAGTGTATTTACCGCAAGAGACACTTCCTTCTTTAAATTCTCCAGAACACTTATCACAACTTCGGAAAGAACAATACTGATGACTTTAGTGTTCTTCAGAACCCCTGATTGTTAATTTAACAACAATTTGTACACAGTCCCTAAGAAATATTTTTTCACGCACATCCTTTTGTTTGGCCAATGTAAGCCACACGACAAAGCCTTGCAACAAAAATAAACACTGTGCATCTAAACTTTCCACCTGTCTCCAAACAAATGCTGATCACACCAAGCTACCATAACGGTGCTCCTCAATCTCCTGGAGTTTTAACCGCATTTGCCATTGGTTCCTCTTCGCACTCCACGTCCTCCCGCCAGCGGCACCAGATCTACTTTTGCCAAGGAGTAGAAATAAAAGAAAGGTAATTTTGTTGAAATGAGAGAGGGATAGGATTTGTTCTGATCTTTTTGTTGCGGATGTTGTGTTCAGGTGGATTGTATGATGGGCTCTTGTCATCCCAGCCCTTTCCGAAGGCTTTTATCCCCACGCACCTCCGCTGATCGAGGTGGGGCTTAAATGAATGGTTAGGTGGACAAGATAATGCTGCTTGTGTTCCCTTGCAGGAAAAAATAACACTGAACCACCAATGAAATAGCGGCATGCACAAAATCATCGACCAAATATAATGTACTAATATCTGGAATCACATTGCTGCTTTTGGCATTTCTGCGTCCCTTTTATTTTTTTAATTCTGGAGAGATTGCTTTAGCTCTCTGGCCAAGCTCATGATAATACACATTAGGGGGACCCTATTGTAAATCAGTTGCTTAGTGATGAAGAAACAGTACATCACGGTGAAAGACCTGTTATAGTGTCATCCATTTTGTAGGACAGTTTGGAACCGTTTAAATTGTTTTTAAGGCCATGTTTTGCTCCAATGCTGCTTGGTACATAGTATGATTTCCACTTGGGTGCTGCACTCCATTGTGTTTTTTATGTGTGTTGCTATCATTATTACTATGATTATTGTCTGTGGCAGCCACGATTTTTGCTAACAAAATGCCCATTCCATGGTGGGTACCACTGGCTAGAGTCAATCTTGCTTAGGCAGTCTGTTCTCTACTTTTAGGTGCAGCTAGAGAGAGCGTTCCCTCTGCCAGGCCTCTTCATATAACAGGCAACCCTGGTGTCAATAAGCTGTTCCATGATGCAGGAAGCATCATGAAGACTTCAGAACTTCCATTTCTGTATTGGCCATATAGTACATATTCTACAAGTTATTTCAACACGTCTCCTCACCCAGCGAGACCTCTATGCTTAACCCCAATAAAGCATTATAACAGTCACACATCTCCATCTCCTGCTTCTCCTGACAGATTTCAGAAACTGACAGCCTATGGGTTCAGTGAAAAGTTATTAGTAGCTGATCATTACCAATTTAAAAGAAAAGGCAAGAAAAGTAGTGAAAGTAAAAACAGGACTACTGTTTTGGATGACTCTAAAATGGAGGGTCGAAACATGCTGTAGTCCTGCTATTATTTTCACTCTCCTCTGAGCAGACCACTGGCTGAAGGAATGGGAACGTGCTCTCTGCCTATGACAAGGGACAGTAACCCCTCACTTCATGATGGACAGAGAGAGAGCTCACACTAGAACTCCAGTTTTAAGGAGTTGTTTCTTCCAGTCCAAAATAATTTGACGCATCATGTCTTAGCTGACCTTCACAAAGAGAGGTATGGCAGTTATCACACTATTACAGTTTGTAGGGTATTTTGTGGAGATTTGGGGCCTGACGGTATTTTATTACCGCCGAAAAATAACTTAGCAATAATCACTCTTTGTATTCAGATTTGGCCATGTGCAACAATAATACAATGGACATGCATTATTTCAGCACCCAGACCTGCATATTTGGTATACGTGGTTGGTGGTATTTTTGGTGAGCATAATTCCCTTGTTTTATTTGTGGCCCCAATGTCCAGAATCCCTTATCTTTGCTTAGATTTTTCGTGTGATCACTAGAGAGACCTCAGACCTGCATTCTAGGAAGACCACATTTTCCTGTGATAGTGTTGGTGTGCCACCATGGGCGAACTCACTGACTTATTTACGACAGAGAGCTATATGTGGTAGTCTTGTAGTAATTTCCACTACCTTATATACGGTAGGGAGCTATGTTCAGAGAGTCTCTCTTCCCGTTGGCTCATGTACCTCCAACAAGCTATGCTACAGTCACTCACAATTATTCATACTGATTCTGACATGCACACATCTGTCTTAAAATGACCATTGCACTGTTTAAAAATCTCCCCACATCATTGGCATTGTAATGGTAAATAGAAAATAAACCACCCGTCTGTTTTCAAATATTTTCTGTATTATAAAAGTTGCATTTAGACATGATCTCATTCTTTACAGAAATAAATAAAATGGTACAGTAAAAGCATTTTCTATGTCACACTGCAAAGAGCATGGCGGAGAACAGAACTCAAATTGCAACATTGGTATTTGATTAAGACACGCACAGGAATCCTACACTGACTGCATATTTTCGTGCACACACCCGGCTCCCACGCTTAGGTAATTACCTTATCTGAGTGTTCTTCAGTTGTTCTCTTTGTGAATGTGGCTCTCTTGGATTAACTCCAGCACAAAGGAACGCTTGCCTTCTCAAGCCGGGGTCATTGCCTGGAATTCTCAGCTTTTTCAGATAGGAATGCCTCAGCCAGTGGAAAGGTTTTTCTTTCAGCTCTCCCCAATCTCGACTGCAGCAGGACACAGGAATCTGCATTCAGTCAGGACCCCACAGCCAGGTCTTCTCCCCAATAGTGCAGAAAGATGTCTGCCTGTCTTTTTCCCTGATACTGCCCACTAAAACTTTCCTCTCAGCCCTCTGTATGACGTGTCCCAATGAAATCCATCATCTCTCATCCTCCTACTCTTCAACAATAGCTTCGCTTATACATTTGCAATTGTTGCAAATCTGACTTCCTCCTTCCTGCAGTTACTGTGCACAAAAACACGGAGAATCAGGCAGAGAAGAGAAGAGAAAAAAATCTGCACACACATTTAAATGGTTTTCAGAGTATGCCTAATTCTGCAGTGGAGAACACATTTTATTAGTGGGTTATATTAAATAAGGTTTTATTAGTCAGGTTAATGGTTAATAGGTTAGCTGTTAATTTTCAAATGTGTCTCTAGCAATATAGGCATTTCAGGTGAAAAATAGTGTGCATTTTTAAATGAACACGTGTGCTTTTAACTGTAAAAATAGATTTGCATCTTATATGTTAAAATCGTTTTTGACTGAATAGTCTGTCTTTCCTTGTTAATCTGCTAACCCATATAGCAATGCACCGCACCCTTGTGGTGGTGGTGCTGCAAAAAAAAATTTTGCTACTTGTGCAGTATTGCTGTACTCTGTACTGTAACACGCCAAATATCCTTACATATACCCTCCTTTTGTTTTTAGAACTTGGCTATAATCCAAGCCAATTCCTAAAAACAACTTGTTCTATTTTTTTTACAATATAGCAATCCAACAAAATGAATATTCATGTGCATCAATGAAAATTTGCAATCAACATTTCATCTGAGTCCATCAGTTCATAAAATGTTCCACATTTGCCTTCTCAGTGGAAGTGGCATTACTTTAAGTTTAAATTTTCCAAGTCAATTAAAAACAATGAAATAAAACAACTAACTAAAACAAATAAGTAATATAACAAGTTAAAATAAATAATTAAAATAATAAATACGTGGAACTTCATATGCCGGAACTTTTGTTTTGTCTCTTTTGGTATGTCCCGACCAGCGATGTTATTCGGTTCATTCGAGTACTCTTTCATCTTGGCAATCTTGAATCCACAGTAGTCATCTCTTTTGGCATTCCGGTTATTTTGTCTTCACCTCCACCTGGAGGCAGGCATCTTTTGGTCTTCATCCAGGGGACTCCAGGACTCCATCGTCTCCCGTGGCCTCTGGTCCCAGAACCTCCGACCAAATAATGTTAATTTTCTAAATCAAAATAGAAAATAAACAAATTAAGTACATAGCACAATACTAATTTCCACCTTTTGCCAAAAATAAAACATGCTTGGTAAAACTATTTCGTTTATATTTTTTTCTGTTTTTTTTTTCTGAAATCAAATACAAGTTAAAAGAAAACAAGCATATATAAAACAGCATTCAATATTTAATACACTTTCTCTCTGCACACCAACCACGAGCTTCTGTTATATGTGCATTTATTTATTTATTTATTTATTTATATATTTATATTATATATTTTTACATATATTACAGCGTTTATGTGCCATCATAACAATCAACTTTTTTTAACTTCTTTGTCACTGCCTCCTGATTACACCCATTTATTTTCTCAAGGGACTCTATCTGTTTCTACATGCTCAAGCTGCCTGATCTCATGTCTGGGATGGCATGGTTTGATTTGATTTACATGGACAAACTGCTCTATTGCTGTTTCACCTTCATTTTTCAAAATTTTATACACTACAGGAGAGACTTTATCTATAATTCGAAATGGCCCCTGCCAGGCTGCTAGAAATTTAGAATTTTTCTGTTTACTTTTTCCAAAATGAAACTTGTACACCTGATCCCCTACACTGTATTCCTTTACTGATGTCTTTTTATCATAATATGACTTTGCACTGTCAGCAGCTCTTTCCAGATTTCTCTGCACAAAAGCAAATGCATGTTGCAAATGCCTCCTCAGTTCATCAATATATTCATGAACCGTGGATGCACTCACTAGAGTTTGCTCATGTGTTCTGTATAGTAGGTGTTGTGGTAACACCATTTTCCTACCTGTTAAGACCTCATGGGGGCTAACACCTGTTGCTTTGGCAGGAGTCGACCTGATTGCCATCAGAACCAATGGTAAACGTAAATCCCAGCTGGAACCTGCTTCTGCCACAAATTTCTTTAAAATATCCACAACAGACCTATTGCTTCTTTCAACTGTACCTGAAGACGCCGCCCGATATGCGATATGTAGTTTCCTTTTCACACCTAGTATTTGCCATACCTTACTCATTAGAGTACTTGTGAAATGACTTCCTCTGTCTGACTCAATTCTTTGTGGCAACCCAAACCTTGAGAACACATGGTTCACCAGCAATGTGGCTGCTGTTTGCGCACTACAATCTGGTGCAGGAATGCACTCAATCCACTTTGACATCAAACATACCACACTCAAAATATAACGGTGTCCCCTGCTCGACCTTTTTAAAGGACCTACATAGTCTATTTGCAAATCTGACCATGGGAGAGTTAGGCCTCTTTTCATCAATGGTGCTCTATGCATTGGTGAAGCAGGTTTAAATTGGGCGCATACTAGACATCCTCTAGTATATAATTCCACATCTTGGGACATATGAGGCCAGTAAGCATAATCTTTTAGTATTTCTAATGTTTTTTGTGAACCTCTATGGCCTGCAGTTATGGCATCATGTGCATGGTGTAGCATTAGTCCTCTGAATGAAAGGGGTACTACCCACTGTATTTGCCCTGTTATGGACTCTCTAATCATGAGCCCATCCTGTAATCTAATTCGTGTTTTGTTCTTTAATAACACCCTCAACTCTTCTTTTCCCATACAATCTTTTTCTGTTACAGGATTTTGTTCAGGATCTATCAAATGATTATAATAGATTCCCAAAATTTGATCATTCTTTTGTGCCTCAATCAAATCTTGGTCTGGCGTGTCATGACTCCACTGCACCACCGGTTGATCTATCTCCTTTGGTGCTTTAGAACGTGTCACTGCATCAATTTGTATTTCACCCATTAAATAATCAATATGTAGCAATTCTCCCATCACAGCCCCAATCTTAGCCAGATGGTCTGCCTTATCATTTCCCTCCTTATCCTCTCCTGGTGTTTTTAAATGCCCGCGAATTTTTCTCCAGTATATTGTTAAATTATTTTCTGACACCAATTTGTCTATGGCTTGTATCATTTTTCCATGTTTAAGTGGCTTTTTGTTGTATGTAACCATGCCTCTTGCTTTCCAACCAGGCAAATACTCCACAAAGCTATTCCGTGCATAGTCAGAATCAGTCACCAGGACAATTTCACTGAACTTTTTATCAACTGCAGTAGCAATTGCTTTATAGATGGCTGCCAATTCCGCCACCTGACTGCTCCTATCTCCAATCCTCATCCCTATACTAGGAACGCCTTCACATTTCAACCAGACATTTCCTATTCCTGCCACTAATTGTTTATTATTGTCATTTTCAATGTGAAAAGCACAACCGTCCACATATACAGTTGGCAAATCCTTGCATGTTTTTTCATCAAAAGCTTTGTGTGGTGATTGTTCAAATTCCTGTAAACTAGCTTCCACATCCATTTCATTTGTTATTTGTTCAGCTGCACAGTCATGTAAGTCAGCTAACCCTTGAGCAATTGGGCTCTTTTTATTTTGTCCATATCTTACTTCTACGGGAAAACCTTGTAATGCCAGCATCCATGAAGTGATTCTGGATTGCGCTAGATTGCCTGATCTAATTCTTTTACTCTCTAAAAATTGCAAAGGTTGATGATTTGTTTCAATAATCACCTTTTCTCCCTGAACAATGGGGCGAAAATGTTGTAGCGCCCACACAGTGGTTAATAGGGCCTTCTCACATTCATTAAATTTCATTTCAACTTGGGAAAATGCCTTACTTGCATATGCAATGGTTTTGTGATTCAAATCGTGTTTTTGTGATAACACTGCTGACATACAATGTTCAGAAAAGCCTATTTCTATAAAGAAATCCCTGTCCTTTATGGGGTATGCTAAACATGGTGCCTTTACAAGACATTCCTTCAATCTAGCCACTGCATCAGACTGCTCTCTTTCCCATCTCCAGGGAGTATTTAGTTTAAGCAGTTTAGTCAATGGTTGAGTGATTTCTGCATAATTCTCAATGAACTTTCTGTTATAGCCTGTCATCCCTAATAAACTTTTTACTCCTTTCACATTTTTAGGATCTTTTAATCTTTGTATGGCCTCTATTTTTTTTCTTTGTGGATTTAGCCCATGTTCAGTCACTTCATGCCCTAGAAAGTTCACTTTTTTCTTGCACCATTGTGCTTTTTGCAAAGATACTTTGGCGCCTGCTTTCTGCAATTGGCCAAGCACATGTCTTATTTCATCAAAATGACTTTTAAGGTTTTCATTTTTTATCAGGACATCATCCACATAAACTATTGTTCCTCTTTCCGCTGCATCTGGCATGGCCTTTCTCAAAAATATGCCAAATTCACTCCCACTATTGATGTACCCGAACGGAGCTCTAAGCCAGGCATATTGAGTCCTGTCAAATGTAAAGGAAAATAGGTGTTGTATCTCCTCTGCCAATGGCACACACCAATATCCAGATGTGAGATCTAATGTGGTAAATACATTTGAACCATGTATCTGAGCTAGGCCCTGATCAATGAATGGTAGTGGCCATCTAGATACTGGTACTCTTTTATTTAACTCTCTTAAGTCTGCACACAGCCGCCATTGACCATTTGGCTTTAACACACCTAAAATAGGCGTATTGGATGTGCTATGAATGGGTCTAATTATTCCCCGTGATTCCAAATTTTTAATAATCTCTGCCAATGATTCTAAACATGCCAGCGGTAGTCTATACTGGCGTACAAACACTGGATTTCTGCTACAACCTTCTGGTAGTGTGGCCACATGTAAATCAGTTAAACCACAATCATAAGCATCTTTTGCAAATACATCCTTAAACTCCATAAATATTTCCCTCAGGTCGTTTCGATCCCCATCGCTGTCACATGCATCCGCTAAGGAGATCTGCTCTTCTACCATTCTGGAAAATTCTGGAAACTCTTCTGGTAAAGGAATCTCAGCGCTTTCCTCTAACTGTGTGGCTGTGTCTTTTTGTAGAGCTGCCACTTTCAGATATTTTGGCATATCAGCTTCCACTTCAATGGGCTGATTTCCTGTTTCATTTTCATTTAAATTAAATATTATGCAATCCTCTTGATGGCAGCACACTGTCTCATTTGAATCATAAGGATACACAGAATGAATTTTAAATATTCCTTTGGGCTGAGAGTCCAGGTGTTCTGGCAACTCGCCCTTGGCATCTACATATTTTTCAGGAATATTCCCAATCACCATGTTATTTAAATCTGCCGTATAATGTGATTTTTGTATGGCCATTCCTAATGGGGAGTTTTCCTCTAAATGAATATCCTGACAACCTTTATTATTTACCATGATTTTTACAGATCCCTCACCAATGTCTACCAATGGAATGTATTCATAATCCAGGCCTTGCTGTTTTATGGATTCATTCAGGCATACAAATGCATCAGAGCCTTTCATCTGCTGTCCATTTTTGCATTTCAGTGTTATTGCAAACTGTTTTGTAAATGCAGGAACAATAGTATTTTTCCTCATTTGTAATTCGACTGCATAAGGAACTAGTTGTGCACAATGATAAGCCCTTCTTTTGTCTTCAAATTCAGGTGCCGGACCACCTAGGCGTGACCATATTTTTTGATTAAGGAAATCTAACACCATACACATTCTGTGCATGATGTCATTGCCCATGTAAAATTCATTTTGTGCTCCACTCACTATCCATACATTATGGTAAATTATTTTCTGCCCAATGCTAATTTTAAGCATGCATCTGCCTGCAATTCGGTTTTCAAAGTCTGGACTGTCCAACCCAGAAACATATTGGTTTTTAATCCTAAATTTCGGGATTTCTTCCCTCTCCATAATTTTTTGCAACAATTTCTCATTAATGAAACTCCTTTCATGTTCAAGCGCTAAAGTGGCTTTTATTGTTTTAAGATAATCATTTATACCAACGTGAACCCATGGTTGCTCATCTTCCATGTGTATTTCTGCCAGAGTGGTAATGTGTTTTTCTGAATCTGTTTTAGAAACAATATTCTGTTTGCATGTATTCTCTTTTAAGTAAAAACGTAATGTGTGCTCATCTATAGCAGTCTGCCAATCTTTCCTTGGGTCCAAGTATATTTGTACAGGTAGTTTTTCATTGTCGCTCTGATCTTTGTCTTGACACATTAATATAACAGTGACACTAGGTATGCAGCTATTCTGGAGATATACCTCCACAGCATCATTTGTTTTGGCAACGGTGTGACATTCTTTTATATTGCTGTTTTGTGATTTTAGTTTCTTAGGCCTCAATGGTTTTTTGGTTAAGGACCACAGCACTCCATTCACCCCATCTATGATAGGAAACAATCTTTTCAGGCAATCTGTCCCCATCAGAAATGGAATTTCACAAATAGATGTGATCAATACCTCTTGTTTCATTCTGTGCTTTCCTATTTTTATGTCAACCTCAGTTACACCTATGATGGGCACCTCCTCCCCATTAAAGTTATGCACTGGGCCTTGATTTGCCTTCACTGTGATCTGACTCTGTGGAGGCCTCCCTTCATTGATACTCTTTACCAGCTCCTTGGACATAATTGTGGCCTGTGCGCCAGTGTCAATCATAGCGAAGGTGTGGCATTTTTCTTCTACAGTGATGGGTGCATAATATCTGTCCTCAACTTCCTCTAATACACATAAGAAATGTGAATTCTTACTGATTTCAGGGCTCACCTTTCTCAGGTCTTTTTCACTTTTGGCTAAGCACATTGGTAAATGAAAAGACATTTTTCCCTCCTTTTTACCCATTTCTGTGCGAGATATTTTATTCATTTCTCCATGATCAGAAGTTTTTTGGAGTGTGGCCACTGTTCGCCCATCCATCTGGGTAACATCAGAGACCACATTACAACCTTCCAACTGAACATGTGTAACAACATCATTCAGCAATTTGTCATTTTTTAATTCTGTGCATTTGTGATCATTTAGTGTAATACCAGCCCTTGCAGCCTCTTCAAGAATATGTGGCTCAAAGAATTCTTCAGGTGATTGACTTGTACCCTCCTTGTGAGTATTTCCTTTTTCTGTCTGTGTTTGGTCATTGTTTTGCTTGCCCAGGGAAGGAGCTATGGCATCCCCACTTACTCCCTGTTCACTGGTATTCCCCATGCATGAGTCATTTTTCTTAAATCTGTCCCTTTGTTCTTTTGGAATTCCTAATGTTTCTTTTTCATTTGTGCAAATCTTTACTGTTTTATTTAGCTCTAAGTTAAACCGTACCTCTTTTTTAGAAGTATTTGCACTTTCTATCACAATTTCATTTACTGGTACTTTCATTTTTAATCCATTAGTCACCTCAGAGTTGTCATGCAAAATTATATCAGAGCAATCTGTCATTTTGGCACTGCGATTATCATGAGTACTTAGTCACTTTTCGGAAGCCCCCCGGTCATTGCTATGGCCATCAGCCCCCTCTTTGGAAGGTTGTTTATGCGCTGTATAGAGCTTTCCTATTTGCTCAGCTAACATTTTCACTTGGGCCTCAAGGCACTGGAACCTTTCCATCTCTCTAGGATCCTCTTTCTGTGGCCTAGGTCGATATTGGTTGTTTTCCCCCTGATTGGATCTATTCTGATACCTCTCAGGTGATTGATACCGGTTGGGATGGTTTCTGAACTCTTGATTCATTTGTGGAGGGGAGCGGGTTGCACCCATCCTTTGATTATAGTCCCCTGGTGGGGAATCATTGTACTGGCGTGGACTGTAGTTCACGTTTTGCCTCATGTCCTGTCTCTCAGATTGTGGGTACTGGCCCCTATGTTGATTTCCATTATCAGTAAATCGATCCACATATCGGGGCCTATCCTGATTACCATATATCATGGTGTTGGGATCAAACCTACTCTGTGTCCCCAATGACTGGTAGGGACCATCATTTCTTTGATCTTGATTTTGTCTCTGGTTATTGTTCATACCTGCCATATCAGGCCGATATCTTACCCGGGGTCTATCCCCTAAATATCTAGGGCTGATGTAGCTCTCTCTATTACTAGGATCATGTGTTTGGAACATTGGTACAGGAAATGGCGATCTTTGTTGATTACCCCTTTGTTCAGGTGTCACATTATTTTTACCTTGGCTTTGAGCAGACTCAAGGGACATTTTGGCTGACCTGATTTCCATTACTGTGGCTGAGGGTTCTTTAGATTTAGGCCTAGTATCTTTCATTTTATCACTTTCTCTACCCTGACAATAGAGTACCTCATATAGCTTGGTGCTTTGATGTACAATCCATTCAAGGGACTTGTCACGGTCAAATTCACGGACCAATTGGGATATGATGTCTTTCTGTAGCCCATAGAAGTATGCGGTTTTAAACTCATTGGAATTTGAGTCAAAAGATACATCAAAGCGAGAGAATGCTCTTTTTAAGTCTTGTAAAAATTGGCGAGGGGATGTATTAGGTCCAGCAGTAATAGTGTACGCGACTTTCTTTGCCTCCTGCAATGACTGAAAAGGAGAAAAATGACGCCTAATTTCTTTTTCAAACTCCAGCCATGTCATATTCTGCTGTTCATTTAATCCCCTTATGATGCTGGCCGTCGGGGCATCTAAAGTTAAATGAAAATATTGTCTGTACTGTTCCTTAGGTATCTGGAGTGCTTTAAAAATGTCATGTACCGCTTCTAAGTGATCCTCAATGCAGCATTCACCTCCCTTTTTAAATGGTTTGATCAGGGCTTTAATGGATTTCATTATTTTTATGGGGCTACTTGTTGCAATGCATGGAATTGCACTATTTTGTGATTCAATCCTGTTTTCAGGTGTATGAGATTGGTGGCTGCCCCCAATGGGAGTATCAAATCCCCCAAGGGCGCTGCAACCAAGTTCAGTCACCGGCCCAGTCACTGGGGCACTAGCTCTTTGGGCAGAGCTAGAATTCACCTCCACTCCATTGAATGTGGTACCCTGCCGCCTCTCCTGGGACCTGGGAATGCACATTTGCTGTTCTAAGTCCTTACACTTTTTAAGGAGTCTAGTTGCTTCATTCTGCAAATAATTATTTTCATCGCTCATTTTATTAATCGCCTCCTGCATGTCGCACATTTGCATTTGGCATTCATTGAACTCTTTATTTCTTTTGTCTCTTTCTTGAATCATTTTAATCATTTCTTGTTCTGCACTCTGGAGATCACCTTCTTTTTCACAATGTTCTTTTTGTAAAATCTGCATTTCTGAAACAACCTCATCTTTATCCTGCCTAATGTGATCCACTAAGGCTTTTAAGTGTGTCAATTCTTGCTCACTATCTTCAAATTGTTTCTTGCTTTTGGATAACTGAGTATCAAAGTCTCTGCATTTTAATTGCATGTCTTTTTGGCATACATCCAATTCTGCTCTCAACATTTCCTGATTTTTACTTGCCCCATCTAATTCAGTCTTTAACCTGTTAATTAGCTGAGTATCATTCTCTTGCATTCGCAGGGACTTGTTTAAAATAAACCATATTTTGCCGCATAGCCGTATTAAACAGTCTTTCTCTGCACTTTTATCGGCTGCATTCAATAATCTTGTAAGGCAGACCTGAATTATGCTGCCTTCTGCAAAAATATTGTCTAGTTTTTCTTTCTGCACCTCACCCTGAATGCGGTTACTCCATTCTAACGTGCTATTTGAAGACCAATTCCCATGTGCAAATAACTTTGCCTCTAAATATTGCACTAGATCTGAGAATGTGGTTTCCCTTTGTGACATTCTGAAATTCGTTTTTAGTGGCACACTGCTATTATAAAATGGGTTCCCTTTAATGTGCAAATGGCAGTGTGAGACACGCTTGCCACGCCCAGTAGGTACTCTATGATCACTTTCCCGGCCTGCAACGCACCATAAATATGTAGGGTATTTTGTGGAGATTTGGGGCCTGACGGTATTTTATTACCGCCGAAAAATAACTTAGCAATAATCACTCTTTGTATTCAGATTTGGCCATGTGCAACAATAATACAATGGACATGCATTATTTCAGCACCCAGACCTGCATATTTGGTATACGTGGTTGGTGGTATTTTTGGTGAGCATAATTCCCTTGTTTTATTTGTGGCCCCAATGTCCAGAATCCCTTATCTTTGCTTAGATTTTTCGTGTGATCACTAGAGAGACCTCAGACCTGCATTCTAGGAAGACCACATTTTCCTGTGATAGTGTTGGTGTGCCACCATGGGCGAACTCACTGACTTATTTACGACAGAGAGCTATATGTGGTAGTCTTGTAGTAATTTCCACTACCTTATATACGGTAGGGAGCTATGTTCAGAGAGTCTCTCTTCCCGTTGGCTCATGTACCTCCAACAAGCTATGCTACAGTCACTCACAATTATTCATACTGATTCTGACATGCACACATCTGTCTTAAAATGACCATTGCACTGTTTAAAAATCTCCCCACATCATTGGCATTGTAATGGTAAATAGAAAATAAACCACCCGTCTGTTTTCAAATATTTTCTGTATTATAAAAGTTGCATTTAGACATGATCTCATTCTTTACAGAAATAAATAAAATGGTACAGTAAAAGCATTTTCTATGTCACACTGCAAAGAGCGTGGCGGAGAACAGAACTCAAATTGCAACATTGGTATTTGATTAAGACACGCACAGGAATCCTACACTGACTGCATATTTTCGTGCACACACCCGGCTCCCACGCTTAGGTAATTACCTTATCTGAGTGTTCTTCAGTTGTTCTCTTTGTGAATGTGGCTCTCTTGGATTAACTCCAGCACAAAGGAACGCTTGCCTTCTCAAGCCGGGGTCATTGCCTGGAATTCTCAGCTTTTTCAGATAGGAATGCCTCAGCCAGTGGAAAGGTTTTTCTTTCAGCTCTCCCCAATCTCGACTGCAGCAGGACACAGGAATCTGCATTCAGTCAGGACCCCACAGCCAGGTCTTCTCCCCAATAGTGCAGAAAGATGTCTGCCTGTCTTTTTCCCTGATACTGCCCACTAAAACTTTCCTCTCAGCCCTCTGTATGACGTGTCCCAATGAAATCCATCATCTCTCATCCTCCTACTCTTCAACAATAGCTTCGCTTATACATTTGCAATTGTTGCAAATCTGACTTCCTCCTTCCTGCAGTTACTGTGCACAAAAACACGGAGAATCAGGCAGAGAAGAGAAGAGAAAAAAATCTGCACACACATTTAAATGGTTTTCAGAGTATGCCTAATTCTGCAGTGGAGAACACATTTTATTAGTGGGTTATATTAAATAAGGTTTTATTAGTCAGGTTAATGGTTAATAGGTTAGCTGTTAATTTTCAAATGTGTCTCTAGCAATATAGGCATTTCAGGTGAAAAATAGTGTGCATTTTTAAATGAACACGTGTGCTTTTAACTGTAAAAATAGATTTGCATCTTATATGTTAAAATCGTTTTTGACTGAATAGTCTGTCTTTCCTTGTTAATCTGCTAACCCATATAGCAATGCACCGCACCCTTGTGGTGGTGGTGCTGCAAAAAAAAATGTTGCTACTTGTGCAGTATTGCTGTACTCTGTACTGTAACACGCCAAATATCCTTACAAGTTACACGTCTTTATGACGACAAATTTGATAACAAATGCACATATGACCAGTGCTCGCGAAGTGTATGAAAAGAAGTAGTGCAACTATGTTCCCTGCTGGCCTGCACTCACTCCCCATAAACCCCATTGCCACATCCCCTCCCACACACCCCAAACACTTACACCTGCTGTTTAAGGGAACTTTCAGTGTAGTGCACTGAAAGGGCAAGTTTCACCTTCTTCCTTCACTTTTATTTTAAAACGAAACCATTCCGGAACGGTTTCTTTTTATAATAAAGGTATAAGAGCTGTAAAAGGTAATTTAAAAAAGTAGAGGAGCACCACTCCCGACCACTCCCACTCACTTCGACCACTGCATATGACGAACATTTTATAACGACAAAACATAACCATACATTTTCTTTTTTTCTATTTTGGGGGTGCCCCCCAAACCCCAATTTTCCACCTCTAAAATACAACCGCAACCATTTCCCCACAAGATGTATCCCTTTACCCCACCCCAAATACATTTTCGTTATGTTTTTCATTATAGCATTTTCGTTGTATGTGCATTCTACATAAAATGTTGGTTATGAAGACTGCATACCACTATTACTCTCAAGACATGATTACACAATTAGTCTTTACCTGGAGCTCCCAGAATTCAACAGGCTACAAAGAGCCCAAAAGCCTTCCTGCTTCTCAGATTTAAAAGATATGTACACTACACCCAAGCCCTCCGAACACTTCCCTGCCTCCCAACAGAAGGGAGAATTCACTTCAAAACTCTGAGCATTGCCCACCGTGCCTTCAATGGCAGGGTCCCAGAATCTACTACAGGGAAATTCATCTGCCACCAATAATGGATCCAGAAACAATGCCCAGGGAACCGTGCTAATCCTCACCCGGAAACAACTCAGAGGATCTTCCTTCTACTTCCTCTCCTCCATAGACTGGAACTGTGTGCCCAAAGACCTTAGCAAAGAAGAAGACCAAACAGCTTTCGGAAAGCAGCTGAAAAACTGTCTATTCAGCCAAAACCAGCATGAGTCCAGCACTAACAAATCACCAACAAACTCTGATTCGCTGTACCATCGGATTTAAAGAACCTCCTCTTCTAAATTATACGAGCATGCCATGAACCCACAAGCAACTCATCATCAAAGGACTAGTGGAGAATGATGTCATTTGGTTCAGTATTTAGATGACCTAAAAGGAATCGAACCATTACTACCGCAGACATGTAACAGACCACTGTGATTTTACCCCAGCATGACTCCTAATATGTACGGTATCACCTGAAAAAAAACAATTGCAAAAGCGGCCAAAAACACAACATTTTTTTATCGATTTTTTCAACTTTTTCGCACAGATTTTCTCAATAAATAGATAGTTGGGTGAGGGAATATATTAAGGTGAGGGGTTGTAGAGATGGGCTGTGGGCGGGTCTCCCCCCGCATTACATTTGGGAAACATTTGCAAAAAAAGGAAAGCACTTTTGGGGAAATTCGATTAAAAACATCAGTGTTTGCCGCCTCGTTATTTTTGGTCGTTATTTTAACCTATGTCCATCAGCACAGTCGGGTCTTTGCTCTCTTTGCAGGTGTCATTCATGTATTTGCTTGAGATTTACTAGCACCGCTGGCTGTCTATGCTGAAATAAATGGTTGTGGATTGTTGAACAGCAACATGATCTCACACACATACACTTAATCATGATCATATAACTAAGAAAATACTTTTCTTGTCTGGTGTTCAAGGTTGTGTATTCTCGCAGATGACTCTCTGAGGCTCTCAAATAAAAGGGCACGTGGACAGATATTACGATTCTTGAGGAACCTTCAATTTCAGATTGTTCAAAGTATGTGAGACATCAGTGCTGTTACTTTTTTTTAGGAGCTACCTGTCACGACGTGTCCAGTGACTGATTGCTCACGGGGAGGGCCACAGATGCAGATTTGACAGGTAGATACTCTGCGTTGAGCTTGAAGATCATCAGTTGTGTATCCATAAGGCGGCGTGGACAAAATGGCGCTGTTTGCTGTGGGTCTTTTCTTTTCAAGCATGTTAATGGCACTTTGCCCTCTGAAGAAGAACCTTTCTACAACTGCATACCACAAGTAAAAAAAGTCAAAACTATGTTCCAGTTGGACACTAAATAGATTAGGCATAAATTCTGGTAGGACCCTTCTCCAGGGCAGTCAGTAATGAGGACATGCATGCAGGTCCCGGGGTCGTAAAACTATCCACTGGATACACCAACACTCATCTTTGCGAGCCACACGCATGTGAAATGACAAATACTTAATTGCCTCTACAGCAATACAAATCCATAGATCTTGGGTCGGGGCTGGGGTGGTTTATGCAGAAGAACTAGAAGCAGGGAGGACGATGTAGGCGAATGAAGAGGCCCGGAGAAATAAAAGCAGGACAACAGACTTGCCAGGTCCAAAATGGAGGATGAGGAAATGCTGAAGAGTTGTGCTTATTTTCACTACTTCTCCAGTCCTGAACGTAAATTTAATATAATGGAAAGTGGTCTCATATGGAATCTTTCTGTCATGTTTCTTATTTTGCTGTGAGTGGACCTGTAAGAAAAGAGGAGGGTCGGGTTCGTTAGTGGAATAGAGATGAAGGCAGATGGGAAAACCCAGGGTGTTGTTGAGTGCAGGGCAGAATTACCCACATAAAGGAGTGTGGCTCACGTTTTATGGGTTTGGCTAAAATGCTTTAGAGTGTCTGCATGGGAGAGCCCAAGGTCAGCTCGATCAGCCGCCGGCATGTTTGAGGGTATGATTGAGGTTGTTGTGTGCAGGCGGATGAGTAGGTGTGGTTGGGTGCAGAGTGCAAAGTATTACGAGGTTCAGAGGTGAGAAGATTAGTCAGGGAGAAGAGGGGGATAGACAAAAAAGGGGTTCATAAGAATCTCCGTTAAAATAAAGAAACAAATTAACGAGGCTGAAAACACTGATTTCTTTTTAATCGAATATCCAAAATGTATATTCATTTTTTCTGCATATTTTTTCGAAATGTAAATCTGGGGGACTTGATATATTCCCTAACCCAACTCACAATCTATTTATTGCGAAAAGAATCAGCACAACAGTCTAAAAATTCGACGTACGCAAATCAGCGGTTGTGGCCCCTTTATTTTGCAATTCGGTTTTTTCAGGCTATATTGGGCAGATATGTCGGCAGCTATTGTCTTGCCATCCACCTTCGACAGATATCAGTGATAACCGCAAATGAAAGAGCCCTGGTGACGTCACCTGCAGTCAGGAAAGGATTATGGGTGTGTTTTCTCAGAGACCAGGTATGTAAACAAATGATTGTTTTGGGCTTCTCATGTTAGTGACATTACTATTTATTCGTTCTGGAAAATAGATATTGACCTTGAATCGTTCATTTTCTCTGCTCTCTCCTGCCACACAATTCCATGGTCTGTTTTGCTTTTGGACCATACAGCTGTATGAATTGAAGGTATTCACATGCATAGCTGAGTAGTATTGTACAGGGGCGCTGCCACAGTAAGAGCCCAGCACTTTTCCAAGATTCGTTTTTAAAAGGGGTTGTGGTCGCCTGTAAAGCCCAATAGCTCTAGTAAAGTGCTGAGTTGCCCTCAATAAAGTGAAACCCCAAGACCATATACATCTTACAATTCTGGGCAGATAGTGAACACCTGGCAGATAACGCCACACATGCTCCAAGTACTGCGCATCTCTTTCCAAAACAGCTATTGCCTTTCTGATAATCTTACACTCTTACTGTAATGCAGAATGAGTGCAGTGGGCAGTCCCTGCCCATTTCCCCATGGCTTCCTGGTGGAACACTTCTCTATCTCTTGGTCGCTTGAGCCTATGGAACCTCTCAAGCCGTGTAAACCCGTGCGGATCCGATGCAGCTGAGACTGGATGAAAGTATTCAGGCTCTTTGATAGGTGTAACTCCAGCTCAGCTTTGGCAGCAGGGAACTAGCCCCATTCATTACTCGTACGTACTCCCAGGCTGGCCAATCAAATGTGTGGCTCCAGGAACCGTCGAAAAGTGCCAAGATTGGGAAACGGAGACTTCAGCGTAAATGGCGTCAGAATATGATTCTGCTGATCGCAAATATGTAAAGGCGGTTGAAAGCATTGTACCAGGTTAATATATGCATTAAACAACATCTATAGCACAGGTAGGATTGATAGACTGTCGATTCCGCAAAAAGAGCGGTTTCAATCTAAACGGGTTCCGCCTCCATCTCTCTACAAAAAGGTCCCATTCACTCACAATAATTATGCGCTTAAATCGCAGCAGCCCCTGCGACAAAATATAGGAATCCCATAATCACTACTGGCCTGCAAGGGTTAGCATGTTCTTATGCCATATGGAAAGCCCAGCCTATACAAGAAAAGGCACCACTGGAAATGGACTCTTTCATGCCTCAAACATCTACAGAGAGGGCACATTTGTTTTCACAAGCAAGATAGGGGGATCTCCCAGTCATTCGCAACTTACAAAAGTTATTACAAGGTTCCTCTGGATACAGTTTCTGCCAAAGCAGCGTGTAAGATTATCAGTGGCTGCCTTGAGTCAAACTTGATACCCAATCATGTCAAAGTTCCTAACGTGACTCTCCGTTAAAAATAAATAAATAAATAAATAAATGCTCTTGATCGGACTGGCATGTCTAATTATTGACTGATGTCCAATTTGGCATTGCCTGTGAAATTCCTGGAGAGAGTTGTCAACATCCCTTTTCTTTTGCGGACGGAAACTCTTTGCTAGATGCCCTCAGACCAGACAGGGCGCAGAAGCCGCCCTTACCTCTATTCTAGATGCCATCAGGCAGCTTCTGCTAGGGCAGCCTTGATTGTTGCTGCAGCTGAGATTGCATCACCCACAGCATGCTGATTGGCGGAGATTATGGAGTTGGAGTCCAATCCCTGAAATTGATTACCTCTGTTATCCCTCACAGACACGACTGCATTTCATTAACGCCTTATTCCTCTGATCTTCACCTCTTCCTCCTTGACATTTGGTGTACCACAAGCCTCGTCATTGTCCCCCTTGTTGTTTAATGCATTTCTCCATCCTGTGGCACGTCTTGGCTCTATAGTCATGCTGTTGACACTCAGTTTATTACTAAACCGAAAGCTCTGTCTCTGCTCCACCAGAAGAATATGATTGAAGCACTGTCTATTAGTCAGTGTGTCTCCCAGCTCTAAGTACTTGGCTCAGCAGAGGTTTTCAAATCTCAATGCAACGAAGGCCCAACTGTCAGAGATTGGCGATCCCCTTCTCTACGGCCTTGTTCTGACAAGACTCTTTCTGCCCTTGACCTACTCCTTCTTCTAAATTAAAGGACCTGGGTGTTTATATTGATTCTGAACTGTCTTTGCAAACCCACGAATACAGGTATTTTGCTCCTGATATGCCTTAAGTGCTGCTTTCATCGCCTCGACATTCCTCAAAGAACTGAAGCAATGGCACAGTCCGGATGGGACTACTCTCATGGTCTCTGTCTTGGCATCCCAGAAAAAGTATTAAGCGCCTGAATTATCTCCCAAATACAGCAGCACGAGCTCTAGCACATATTCTCCTTTGGGTCCATAGCACCCGGATCCTCAGGCAGGCTATATTGGAGGCCAGTTAAGAAAGGCCCAGTGTGTAAATCACGGAGTCTTGGCCACGCTCCATCTTGAGCACTGGACTCTTTATCGCACCAGTAATATGCCCCCCTAGACATCTCCCGTCTGATGCACTCAGACAACAGGCTCATCCTGTATACCATTACAGCTACATGTGCAGTTGTTCCTTTGTCTTGTCTGTGGAACACTCTCCAAGCTCTTCGCTTCTTCCTTAAGGTGTTGCTGACATCACCTGTTACAATGCTGCCCAACCCTCCTATCCTGTCCGCTGCTGCGGCCTCCCAGAATAGCAAGATATCTGGGAACAACTCTGGTCGCTGAGAACGAGGGCATCCACATTCCAGTGAATGAGGCCCTCCATTGCTGTTTTATGGACAGTGACGCAATTATGGAAGGTCAAGCTGCGCGTGCCTTGGACCGCCACCCTCCTAGGGACTCTACCTGGATTCATGATGCAACGAAGTCAGGCACATTTTTTACATGACATAAGTAGCACATTCATGATATTATATTGTGTGCTGTGAGAAGTGATGCTGGACATAGGGGTGCTGCAGGCACCCCCAAAATCCATCAAAGAAGATGTCTGCGGACAGTACAGTCTTTGAAATGTTCTAGAGTTCACAAATTCTTTCAATGTGTAAAAGAGGCAGAAGCTCAGATTGCTTAGCAGGAGGAGGAGGCAGATAAGGCCCAGATCCTGTTGTGTTAACGCCTGCTGTGACAGTGAAGAAGGTAATTCCAGACACTGTTAGGTTTTTGTTGTCTGCTGCTGTGTCATTTGAAAGGCTAGTAGATTGTTATCAGCTCTCTTGATTCGCTTGCCAATCTCTAGCTTTCTGTGCATTTCCAGCACAGCGCTTGCTGCAGAATAATGTTGCTAAAACATTTTCAACATTTATGTCCTCATTGAGTCTAATGTGTGAAATTGTGGAAGTGTTTTGTGAAAATGGCTTGAGTTACATTTTGGTTTTCCATTTGATTTTGTTCTCTGTCCAGCGACGAAGGTATCAACCTGTACGTTTTGGAATTCGGGTTGCAATGCGACAAACATAGGCCCAGGCACCCAACAAACCATGGTGCATAGATTTGCTTTAATGTGAAATGTTGCAAATGGTGCTTTTAAAGCACATTCGGCCAATTAACCTGTTACAATTTACTAGCTGCACTGTGAACTAAGGCACCCGAGTGTTCCGCACTGGCTCACAAAAGGGGCACACATTAGCTTGATATTGCGACTGTTTGAGCATTACCACATTGCTGTAAATGCCATCCAAACCTGTTTGTTTATTTCAAGCACAACGTTGATGGGAATTTCATCATGCACAACTTTCACCTTGTTTCACAAAAGCATTTAATGACTTAATGTTTAAGATATGTTAAAGAATGATGTGTTCTTGCCACAAATGTAACATTCTATGTGAAAATCACTCTGGTACTCTTAGCAAAGTTGGCAAGGACTGTCTGGGTATGCAGAACATTGATCTTGTATAGGCATCATAAGGATCTACCAGCACATTTAGGGTAGCTATGTTTTCTATTAGGGCTGATATGTTATTGTTGACTTGTTAGTAAGAAGTCTATACTATAAGAATTATATTTCAGAAAGAATGACATACTAAATGGCATAGTGCCAGCCTTCTGCTCCCCTTACCTCGCCCAAAGTAAACAGTGATGGTATAGAAGATGTAGGATTGTATCTGTTAAAGGAACTACGAGCAGCAACATGATATAGCAATACGATATATGAACCGCCTGCCTTCAGCAGTTATGATAGTCCAGAAGAGACTAAAAGAAAGGAGGAGATCTTTAAGATCGTACAGGAAAAAGAGGAGAAAAGTGAATGACCGTATACACCAACAGAGATAGAAAGAAAGATTAAGAGATGCAAAGGAGAAACGGATAAAGCTGATGAGGTAACACTTGTACAGAATAAATGGATGGGTTGACAGATATTGCCCAAGCTTGATAGAAAAAGTATAGAGGATACAACAGGCAGAGAGCAATCAAAGAACAAGATAGGCAAGAAAAGAAGCGAGAAGAGGAAGAAGCACAGAAATGATGGGTTAAAAGAATACAAAGATGAAGGGAAGAAAAAGAGTGTAGAACGAATGAAAGAAGAGAAGAGGAAGGGTTGGACGGGAAGCGAGAAAGCAAAGAGAATTAGATGAAGAAATGGAGCGAAACAGAAGACAAAAGGGAACACGACATTGATTGCATTGAGAAAGAGCTAATGGAACCGAGTCCAGTAATATCATGGGGCCATATAGAGGAGTTCCTCCCGTCACAGGGAGCAACGTCAGGACCATCTAGGATAAACCTCAAGGAGAATTTTGACATAGGAAGGCTATCAAGATTTAAGGGAAAGCAGCAAATTGGGAAGCCAAGGGAAGGGAGAACAATCCCTGGTCCTGCAATAACGAAGCAAGGAAAGAGACCCATTTAGTCTCTAACATAGAGCTTTGTCCTTAGACAAGCTGAATTAAAATAAAGGTGATAGGGACGAGAGCCATACTAGTTGGTGACTAGATATGTCACATGAAGAGAGAGAAACCTTCCGTGGGGAGGAGGGAGGAAGTGCATGCCGTCCTGAGGGATGTCTGCAGACAGACAAGGAAGTGAGAGGGTCTGATCTAGAGCAGCAAAAGGATAGACGCCAGATCCCATGGCATATCCAGAGCGACCTAAAGGACAATTGCATAGCAAAAAAGAAGAGTCACCACCATATGTGAGCAGGCTGAGGTCATTGCCAGGTAAAAGACGATCAAGAACCATTGTCCCCTCTATGGACAGGCAGACAATTGGAGCCGATTGTGGATTTGGGTTCATGCAGTTCCCTCAATTGGAGAAAAGAGGGGCCAGACCCCAGTATATTACCCTGGCCACAAATGGATAAGGATAATTTAAGATGTACACTTCCCAGCTTAACGGCAGGTGAAGGGAAATTGATGTATGAGCTATAAAAGATGACAGGAGGAAATACTCTAGCAATAGGGGGCATTAAGGGTGTCCTAGCAGCCATTCTTGGGGGAAGGGCTGATGACATTTGGACAAGAGCAGGTTACTCAAGTGTCACAGCACAGAACACAGCACACAATGGAGCTATATTTAATAATTGTAGAGCAGATGCCTGGAGAGCCCTCAGGGTACAGTATCCTGATATGTCAGATATGGGTGCAATTATGGCACGTAAGATGAAAGATGATGAACATCCGCTTGCTTATAGTCAAAGTATTCAGGAACGGTGGACTCTTGAAATGAGGGAGCCATGGGGGAAATCGATGGCAGTATTTTACCACATTTTATGTCAGGGATTACCGGAGCAGGTACAGAGCCATCTCAAGAAATTAGTAGGAATGGAAGCGAAGCCATGGACAGAGATACAGTTGACTATAGCGCATCGCTGCGAGCTGTTACAAGAGAAAAATAAAAAAAGGAAGATGCTAGAAAACTTAAGGAAGCAAGTTAGTTCTGAAGAAATTGTCAAAATAGGCCATAGAAGGGGCGGTATTGACAGGCGGAGAAGGATTAGGAATGCAGCAAGCAGTGGCAGAATCGCAGGCAAATAATCAACGCCAAATGGATCAAGGAGGGAATGGGTTTATGTCACGAGGCAGAGGAATGAGCTATAGAGAAAGGGGTGGTTTTCAGAATAACCAAGGCGGGTTTCAGAATATGCAGAATGATAATCAGAATGTGCAAGGAGGATTCAACCAAGGGGGGCTAGTCAGAAGAGCTCCTCCTGTAAATTAGACATGTGGAATGACAGGGCATATTGTGCACACATGTGGAAGCCAAGTGTATGTACAGAATGGCAATTCTCAAAAGGGGGGACAGCTTATTCTCCAGCACACAGCTCACAGGCTAGGGATGGGTTTGCCCAAGATCAGACAGCGTATCAAGCACAAGCACTGCAAATGCAACAGGCATTGCAACCACAGCAAGCACCATTGAATCCGCCGCAAGGGCAGTCACAGCACACACCCATGCAGATACAGGAGAATGCAAACACAGGACAGTTATTGACACCTCGACTAGGGGGTTTCACTGTGGTGGGGGAAGTCCTTTTACAGGTACAGGGATAAGCATTTACCCACAATAGGACAGCGACGTGTTGTGTTCAGTACTATTGGTGACACCAGACCCTCAAGAGGAACCAAGGGTTGATGTGACAATAGGAGGCACATCTTTTTCTTTTTAAGCAGGCACTGGGGCTACTCGTTCATGTATACGAGAGTGAAAGTATCCAATGTCGGGAAATGCCATGAATGTGCAAGGTTTCTCTGTTGCTACAAGTAGAGTTCCTTTTGCTGATGAATTACCAGTCTCCATAGGAGAGCCTGACATGTCTATTCCATTATTGTATTCACGGCAGACACCAGTTAATATTTTGGGAAGAGATTTAATGACAAAGCTCAATATGGCGATTTCTTTTAATGATGAAGGCATAGTGTGTTCTACTCCAGGGATGCATTATATGAATGTGGGCACTTTTATTCTGGTGTTTACAGAGCAAATGGCTCTGTGAGCAATGCCTTAAGAGCCAGAAGTTTTTATTTATGGGGTACACGTTTTGTTGACATGGCTACCCGGCTTAGTGGGAAAGATTATGAGAATACCTGATGAGTTTTTGTTCAGACCACAGATACCTATGGACGAAGAGGGGGGACAGACTATTCCCCTAGAGTTGAATGGAGCCATAGTGCGAGGGGAATTGGCCATGCTCGAAGCAACAGATGATGAGGGCAGGCCATGGAGAACAATGATTGACATTGGGGAGGGGTACAGATTGACAGTCATCAATGATGAGGATATGTTAAGAGATGATCCATCAGATGATGAAGTAATATTCGAAATGAGCACTCGTTTGCCCCAAGGCTACTGTGAGTATACATTGATCTTTAATAGGGTCCTGCAGATGGACCTAAGGAAAATTAATTTGCAAAGTGTTGTGCTGCAGTATGTAGATGACATTTTAATTTGTTGCATGACAGAAGATGAGTGCAGTCAAGATTCGATTCAGTAAGGGATATAAAGTGGACAAGGAGAAGTTGCAATATTGTCAAGAAGAGGTGTTGTATATAGGTCAGCTAATCTCACATGAAAATAAACAAGTTTGGTATTCCTAGCTAATCGGTATTACGGCTACTTACATGCACCACACCGGGTGCTGTGTAAATGAATGATCGCGCTCCAAGTCAGTTTAAAACAAGATACGGGTATTGTTTTACAAACAACTAGTCCCGTAATGTTGATTAGCAGTTGTGTCAGTTTTCAAACTGCAAATACCAGCAACTCTGGCTTATCTGACTCATTGGCATTACGGCCATTCACGTGCACCACAGCGGTCGCATAGCAAATGAACATCACGTGGAGGCCAACTGGGTTTAAATTACCATGACAACACCGACCGCATTGACGATCGAGATCAGAGAACCAGTGACGAGCTACTGAATGCAGCTGTGCAGCCCCTGTCAGCAACCGTGATTTACGGACGGTGTGGGTTTTGTGATTTGCAGTTTCACATCGGACGAACGGTAAGCAGTGTGCGGGCTCTGCCCCAATAGGCAACGCGCTTGCTGTGTGTTAGTTACACCAAGGTCCTGTTGGGCCAAATCGTAATTAGTTGGGCCCCTCCTCGAGCAATTTCCTTGATCTAATCAGTGCTTTGGGTTACCCACAGGGGTCTAAACACAGTCAGCTCTAGAGACGGACACATGCCCATGGCATTGGACAGCTGAACACACGACACTGGGCCAGCGCATTCCTCATCCATTTTCAAATGTCGCCCATTTACAACCACATAAATAGATAAAGATCTTTGGTGCCTGTTTGAATAGATGCGTTTTCCGTCAACCCGTGCTTCTACTATGTCATTTCTGTCGCAATAATGCATTTTAATAATCTTCTGGTGTATGTCCCTTAACATCTTTTTTCCCCAGACTGGAGCTTAAACCAGCTGCGACTTTTCCAGCGTATTGACGCCCCAGTACACTTGACAACTAGACAGTGTATCGCTGTGGACAGATTTAGGTAATGCCGCCAAGTGACCAACTATTTGTTTAACAGATTTCAGCTGTTCTCAGTCGGACAGTCCTTCTCATGTTTTTCCGTTTTGTTTTACTCTCTTATTACAAATTAGGGACAGAGCCAGCCCTAGTTACAGATGCTTTGACGGCACCATTCGCGTACATCTTCACGAGGTCCGGAAGCATTAACATCAGATCCCATCATCAGGCCACTCGCCGTAGAGTATCTTGCTGGTGAGTGCAGACCTACTTGTATTACTCTGATGCAAGAAGGGCAACAGGGTTCAGGAGAGTTTCCAAGAGATGCACTCTCGATTGATCTGCCGTATATATATTTTTTCATAGTCACCACTAACAGATTGATTCATGCATGTAATGTATTTCTTCACTGTACCGTTTTGAGTGTCAAACTGCACAGTGGATTTGAGCTTTAGCACTCAATGTAGTGTGGACATACGGGGAACTTCTTTTTCCATTTCGATATTTAAAGCAGCATTACTGATAACCTCTGTGGTTTTAGAGCATTAAGTACTCTAGTAAGAAAGTTGACAGTTATAATCAACCACTTCGATTGATGGCTTATTGATTAGCCCCACAGGACATGAGGCCTTACATTTATCTCTGTCCTATTTCGTCCACAGTTGTGAACACGTCATCTCTCTATCCGACTAAGTAATAGGGGTCTCTGGGGTGGGAATAAGCTGACTGCTGCCATTGATTGGGAGGAGCTTTTCTATGACTCATCCAACTGGGTCTTGAAATTGAAGATCATTGTGGTTTTCCATTTTTGTCATAAAACACATTGCTCATTGTTCACAGGCAAACTAGCGCCCCTGAAGAATTTCCCCTGATTTTAGTGTGTAAGAAGTGCGTGAGTAATGAAACATGTTGGGCTGAATGGGAATGGAGTGGTATAGTAATGAATGGTCATTTGAGATTTTAGCAGACTTCCGGCCAACTATTGAAAACTCTTGGTTGACTGATTAGCTTGACTTATTGTTTTGTCAAGCCTACAAACCTTCTTCAATTAGTTTTTTTCCCTGTGCATTGTTTTTTGCCTGTTAAATGTCTGTTAAACTAACAGAAGATGCAATGTATGTTGAGTTATTTTTTGCTTTGACTTTGAAATTTTAATTGATTTGTTCTTATAAAATTGTATATTTGTTCTACTTTTCGTGTGGTCTAGTAGTTGGTTGAATTTTCCTTCACTAGACATTTGGTTTTCATACAGCCCCTAGCTGTGGTATTTTTTGCTTCTTTTCTCCTCTGCGCAGTAGAGAGTAGGAGTTTTCCCAACTGTGGCCAACCACTGCTTACCAGCACTTGTTGTGCTTATGTTATAGGTTCCACCTATCCTGGGGTTTTGCTATTGGTGTAGCAGTATAAAAATAGTTTTCCCCTCACCTCCTTTTTGTATTAAAGGGAAACAAGTTACACCTGAAAGAGCTGAGGTGATTATGAAACGTTTTGGGGATTATGCAACTATGTTCGAGCATGGGTATTTGATTATAATTCATACACAAGACCCCTTTGCAGGCTCTGAAGAAAGCACAAGTGAATAAGTAAACAATAGAGCAGACTGAGGAAATGGAGGAAGGGTTTGAAGAATTAAAGAAGCAATTTGTACAGCTCCAGTTTTAGGAATTCCCAACTATGATGAGGAATTCTTTTTGTTTTCACATACGAATGGGACAGTCATGACAGCAGTGCTTACACAGAGGACTACATTGGGGGTACAAACCGCAGGCATATTATAGTGGCATATTACAGTGGTATTTTAGATCCAGTTATTTGAGGGTACTTTCCTTGTAAACAATCACTGGCAAAAAGTCTACTTGACCCCCGCCCTGCCTCCATCCTGAAAGAAATATTCATATCCACGTGCGCAGTAGAGTATGCAAGAACCATCATTAATGACTCCCTCTCCTCAGGAATCTTCCCCGACGCCTTCAAAACTGCACATGTCAAGACTCTTAAAAAAAAACCTTCCGTCAACCCTGTCGACCCCAAAAACTATCGCCCCATCTCAAGCACCAGGTTCCTTGCTAACCTAATCGATTGAACCGCATACTTCCAACTAGATGTCTTTGTCGAATCCAACAATCTCCTAGACCCTGCACAATCAGGCTTCAGGCCACGACACGGAACCAAAACCACTTTGACCTCAATCTGGGACGACCTTAAGGTCACTGCAAACTCGGCGGGGTGTGCTGCACTAATCCTTCTAGACCTCTCTGCCGCCTTTGACACAATCAACCACTCTATCCTCCTCGACCACCTCCACTCCCTAGGAATCCGTGGAAATGCTCTTAAATGGATAACTCAACAATAGGAAACAAATAACCCTCAACTCCCCCTTTGCTTCCGCTGCCCGACCAGTCAATACCGGAGTTCCACAAGGAGCGTGCCTATCAGCCCTCCTGTTCAACCTCTATATGTCCACCCTCCATGGAATAATCCGCCCGCACAATATCCTGTGCTATAACTACACTGATGACACCCAAATAATCCTAAAACTCCTGAACTCAAACTCTAACTGTCAGCCCGACCTAGCAGCCTGCCTCCTTGACATTGATCGTTGGAGGACTACAAACCACCTCCTCCTAAACCCCACTAAAACCGAAATCATGGTGTGCGGCAACACCGAGCTTCTCCCCCGCCCGCTACCATGGCCCACATCCAAGGTTAATCCGCCCACCACCTCGACCACAGTAAATAAACCTTGGATGCACTCTCGACTCTGACCTAACCCTCTCTCGCAAAATCAACAATGTCTCTAAGTCCTGCCATTACCACGTCAAAATTCTTAGACACATTTTTCCGTACCTCTCCTTTCCCAACAGACTCGCCGCTGTCCAATCTATTGTAATGTCGAGAATGGACTATGTCAACACCCTCTACCTCGGGGTCCAAGCATACCACCTCATTAAATTCCAAACAGCACAAAAAGATGCAGCTAAAATGCTTCTAGCACTTGGCCCAAGAGACCACACCTCTCCAGCTCTCAGAACTCTCCATTGGCTCCCGGTTGGACTAAGGGTGACTTTCAAATCCTTATGCATCTCCCAGAGAGCAGTGCATGAAACTGGCCCTTTATATCTACAGGACAAGCTAAAACCCTACTACCCACCGTGCACTCTAAGATCAAGCTCTGCCCTCCTTTTTAGTGATACCAAACACCAACTGAGTCAGGTTAGGAGGATCCTCATCCTCAGCCTTGGCCCCCAATCTATGGAAATCGCTTCCACCCCACATTCGACACACTGAAGACTACCTGTCTTTTTGTAAACTACTGAACACGTGGCTCTTCCCATAAATAATCAACATTTAGAGCAAATGGAATGAATAGTCACAATAAAAAGAAATCCAGGGTTGTTTGAACAAAGAAAATAAAAGAGCAAAGGGAGTTGATGGAACGGAAAGAAAGACTAAAACTAATAGTGTAACTAAAACAGATAGAATGAGTGAAACGGATAGAGTAAGTGGAATGGATGGAACAGATAGAGTAGATGTAAAGGATCAAGTAGATGAAACGGATAGAGTAGATAGAACGGATAGAGTGGACAGAACGGATAGAGTGGATGGAATGGATGAGGGATGGGATGGAATGGATGAGGGGATAAAACGGATGGAGCAGATGGAACGATGGAGTGGATGGAACGGATGGAGTAGATGGAATGGATAGAGTTAATTGAACGGATGAAGTGAATTGAACAGCTGGAGTGGATGGGATAGATGAAGTGAATGGAACGGATGAAGTGGATGGAACAGATGAAGTGGATGGAACAGAAGGAGTAGATGGAACAGATGGAGTACATGGAACGGATGAACAGATGGAACGGATGGAGTGGATGTTACGGATGGAGTGGATGGAATGAATTGAGTGAATGGAACAGACGGAACAGAAAGAGTAAATGGAGTAGATGCAACGGATGGAACGGATGGATTGGATGGAGTGGATGGAACAGACGGAACGGATGGAGTGGATGGAGTGGATGGGACGAATGGAGTGGATGGAACAGATGGAGTGGATGGAGTGGATGGAGTGGATGGAATGGATAGAGTGGATGGAACGGATAGAGTGAATGGAACGGATGGAGTAGATGGAATGGATGGGGTGGATAGACGGTTGGAGTGGATAGAACCGATGGAGTGGATGGAACCGATGGAGTGGATGAAACGGATGAGTGGATGGAATGGACGGAGTGTATGGAACAGATGGAACGGATGGTATGGATAGATCAGATAGTGTGGATAGATCGAAAGATGTGGATGGAACGGATAGAGTGGATGGAACGGATGGAGTAGATGGAACGAATGGAGTAGATAGAACCGATGGAGTAGATGGAACGGATTGAACGGATGGAGTAGATGGAACGCATGGAAAGGAAGGAACACATGGAAGTTTGAAACGGATGGAGTGGATTGAATATATCAAGTGGATGGAAATAATGGAATGCATGGAGCAAATGGAACATATAGAGTGGATGGAACAGATGGAACGGATGGAGTGGACGGAACGGATGAGTGGACGGAACAGATGAGTACACAAACCAGATGGAGTGGACAGAACGGATGGAGTGGACGGAGTGGATGGAACGGATAGAGTGGCTGGAACGGAATGAGTGGATAGAATGGATCGTAAAGCTGGAATAAATGGAACTCATGGAACGGATGGAACGGATGCAAAGATCAAAATGGATGGGTGGCTAGAACATATTGAGTGGATGGAAATAATGGAATGGATGGAACAGGCTGAGTGGACGGAACAGATAGAGTGGATAGAACAGATAGAATAGATGAACTAACAGAGTGGTTGAATGAATGGAATGGTTGGAGAGGATGGAGCGGATGAGAGGGATGGAATGGACGAGAGGAATGGAATGGACGAGAGGAATGGAACGGACGAGAAGAATGGAACGGACGAAAGGAATGGAACAGACGAAAGTAATGGAACGAACAAGAGGAATGGAATGGATGAGAGGAATAGAACAGATGAGAGGAATAGAACAGATGAAAGGGATGGAACGGATGAGAGGAATGGAATGGATGAGAGGAATAGAACAGATGAAAGGAATGGAACGGATGAGAAGAATGAAACGGATGGAATGGATGGAGTGGTTTGAACACATGAAATGGATAAGACCGATGGAATGGATGGAGTGGATAGAATGGATAGAATGCATGGAGTCGATGAAAGGATGGAATGGATCGAATGCATGGAACACATAGAGCAGATGGAACAAACTGAATGGATGGAACAAATGGAGTGGATAGGACCAATGGAGAGGATCGAACGGATGGAATGCATGAAGTCGATGAATGGATGGAATGGATGGAACGCATGGAACGCATGTAGCAGATAGAAAAAACTGAATGGATGGAACAAACAGATTGGAAAGGATGGCATGGATGGAACGGATGATAGAATGGAGAGGATGGAGAGGATGAAACGGATGGAGCGGATAGAACAGATGGAGCAGATAGAACCGATGGTACAGATAGAACGGATGGAACGGATGGAGTACACGGAACCGATGGAGTACATGGAACATATGGAGTGCATGTAATGGATGGAGTGCATGGAACGGATGGAGTGCATGGAACGGATGGAGTGCATGGAACGGATGGAATGCATGAAACGGATGGAGTACATGGAACGGATATAGTGCATGGAATGGATGGAGTGGACGAACAGATGGAGTAGACGAAACGGACGCAGTAGACTGACGGAGGGACTAGACAGAATGGATAGAGTGGATGGAACGGATGGAGTGATTTGAACAGACCAAGCGAATGTCGTGGATTGTGCGGATGACACAAACGGCACAGATGTCACAGATGTTATGGATGGTACAGATGCTGTGGATGGTGCGCACGTGACGGATCTAACTGTTGCTACGGTTGGTACAGACGTTGTAGACAATGCAAATGTTACGGATATTGTGGGTGGTACGAATACTACCGGCGATGCGGATGCTACAATTGGTGCGAATGCTACAGGTGGTACGGATAGTGCAGATGCTATGCATGGTGCGGATACTATGGATGGTGCAGATGCTACGGATGGTGCGTATGCCACGGATGGTGTGAATGCCATGGATGGTGCAGATGCCATGGACGGTTGTGCATGCTATGGATAGTGCGGATGCCGTGGATGGTGCGGATGCTGCAGATGGTGCGGATGCTGCTGATGGTGCGTACGCTACTGATGGTGCGGATGCTACAGATGGTGCGGATGCTATGGTTGGTGCGGATGCTATGGTTGTTACGGACGCTACGGTTGGTGCAGACTGTAAGGATATTTGGCGTGCTACAGCACAGAGTACAGCACTACTGCACAGGATCAATGTTTTTTTTATGCAGCACCACTGCATGGGTTTGGTGCACTGCTATGATGCAGTTGTTTCAAGCTATGTGTTGCCAGTGTAACATGGACATATAAGTAAGGGCAGGTTATTCAGTCAAAAACGATTTTTACATATAAAATGCAAATACATTTTTCACAGTTAAAAGCACACATCTGTACCTTCAAAATGCACACCATTTCTCACCTGAAATGCCTATGTTGCAAGAGACAAATTTGGTAATTAACAAACTAATATCACTAACAAGACTAATAATTATAACTCATTAATAAAAGAATGTGTCTTCACTGCAAAAAGAGGCAGACTCTGAAAATCAGTTTTAAACACACATTCAAGTTTTTTTTTTTTTTCTTCTTCTTCTTTGCCTTCCTGTGCTCTGTCCACAGTAACTGCAGGAAGCAAAGACTTCGAATAAGCAGGAAATCAGCTTGTTACAGTTGCAACTGTACAAGAAGAACCATTGTTAAAAGTAGAAGGATAGAACATGATTGATTCTGATTGGAGCACGTCACATCAAGCATCATGTTGGAGGCTGTGACTAGTGCTTTGCTGCAGAATCTGGGGGAAAAAAGGCAGAGACATCTTGACACAGCTCGAAGAAGGACGGGGTTGACAGCTGGGGAGGCCTGATTCCTAAAGCAGATTCAACTTGGTTGCAGAGACTGGCTTTTCCAGTCAACAAGCCCCAGTTCGAGTGACAAGCAGGTGCTTGTCCTTGCTGGGTGAACCCCTCCAGAAGGCGAACAGCCAAAGAAGTTACATGCTGAATAAGCCTGGTAATTATCTCGCTGAGGTGTGGGGGCTGAGTGTGTACGAGAATATTCAGTCAGTGTAGGAAAGGAGATTCCTGTGCTTTACTCATGTGTTTAATGTTGCAAATTGAGTTCTTGTCTCCGCCACTCTCTTTTCAGTGTATCACAGATAATGCTGTTACTGTGCTATTTCATTTATTTCTGTAAAGAGTGAGATCGTGTTTAAATGCAACTTTTATAATACACAAAAATATCTGAAAGCAGATGGGTGGTTTGTTTTATATTTACCAATACAGTGCTGATGATGTGGGGAGATGTTTAGACAGTGCAATTGTCATTTTCAAGGTAGCTAAACATAAGATTTGGCTGCAGCCGCGTGCACAATGTAATTGTATGAGCAATTATAACTAACTGTGTGTGTTGTAGTCTGCCGGAGGTCTATGAGTCGGCAAAAAGGGAGGCCCGGGACATAGTTCACTACCGTATATAAGATACTGAAAATACCACATGATAGCTCGCTGCCGTAGATAAGACAGAGAGAAATTGCCCATGGTGGCACACTAAAAATGAAAATGTGGTGTGCCTGAGGTCTCTCTAGTGATTACACGAAAAATCTAAACAAAAATAAGGGGTTCTGGATATTGGGGCCACAAATAAAACAAGGGAATTATGCTCAACAAAATACCACCAACCACGCATACCAACCACGCATACCAACCACGCATGTCTGTGTGCTGAAATAATGCATGTCCACTGTATTATTGTTGTACATGGCCCAATCTGAATACAAGGAGTGATTGTTGCTAAATTATTTTTCGGCGGTAAGAAAATACCGTCAGGCCCCAAATCTCCACAAAAATACCTAACATATTTATGGTGCATTGCAGGCCGGGAAAGTGATCATAGAGTACCTATTTGCACATTAAAGGGAACCCATTTTATAATAGCAGTGTGCCACTAAAAACGAATTTCAGAATGTCACAAAGGGAAACCACATTTTCAGACCTAGTGCAATATTTAGAGGCAAAGTTGTTTGCACATGGGACGTGGTCGTCGAACAGTACCTTAGAATGGCGTGACCGCATTCAGGGTGAGGTGCAGAAAGAAAAACTAGACAATATTTTTGCAGAAGGCAGCATAATTCAGGTCTGCCTTACAAGATTATTGAATGCAGCCGATAAAAGTGCAGAGAAAGACTGTTTAATACGGCTATGCGGCAAAATATGGTTTATTTTGAATAGGTCCCTGCGAATGCAGGAAAATGATACCCAGCTAATTAACAGGTTAAAGACTGAATTAGATGGGGCAAGTAAAAATCAGGAAATGTTAAGAGCAGAATTGGATGTATGCCAAAAAGACATGCAATTAAAATGCAGAGACTTTGATGCTCAGTTATCCAAAAGCAAGAAACAATTTGAGGATAGTGAGCAAGAATTGGTACACTTAAAAGCCTTAGTGGACCACATTAGACAGGATAAAGATGAGGTTGTTTCAGAAATGCAGATTTTACAAAAAGAACATTGTGAAAAAGAATGTGATCTCCAGAGTGCAGAACAAGAAATGATTAAAATGACTCAAGAAAGAGACAAGAGAAATATAGAGTTCAATGAATGCCAAATGCAGATGTGCGACATGCAGGAGGTGATTAATAAGATGAGTGATGAAAACAACTATTTGCAAAATGAAGCAAACAGACTCCTTAAAAAGTGTAAGGACTTAGAACAGCAAATGTGCATTCCCAGGTCCCAGGAGAGGCGGCAGGGTACCACATTCAACGGAGTGGAGGTGAATTCTAGTTCTGCCCAAAGAGCTAGTGCTCCAGTGACTGGGCCGGTGACTGAACTTGGTTGCAGCGCCCTTGGGGGATTTGATACTCCCATTGGGGGCAGCCACCAATCTCATACACCTGAAAACAGGATTGAATCACAGAGTAGTGCAATTCCATGCATTGCAACAAGTAGCCCCATAAAAATAATGAAATCCATTAAAGCCCTGATCAAACCATTTAAAAAGGGAGGTGAATGCTGCATTGAGGATCACTTAGAAGCGGTGCATGACATTTTTAAAGCACTCCAGATACCTAAGGAACAGTACAGACAATATTTTCATTTAACTTTAGATGCCCCGACGGCCAGCATCATAAGGGGATTAAATGAACAGCAGAATATGACCTGGGTGGAGTTTGAAAAAGAAATTAGGCGTAATTTTTCTCCTTTTCATTCATTGCAGGAGGCAAAGAAAGTCGCTTACACAATCACTGCTGGACCTAATACATCCCCTCGCCAATTTTTACAAGACTTAAAAAGAGCATTTTCTCGCTTTGATGTATCTTTTGACCCAAATTCCAATGAGTTTAAAACTGCATACTTCTATGGGCTACAGAAAGACATCATATCCCAATTGGTCCGTGAATTTGACTGTGACAAGTCCCTTGAATGGATTGTACATCAAAGCACAAAACTATATGAGGTGCTCTATTGTCAGGGTAGAGAACGTGATAAAATGAAAGATACTAGACCTAAATCTAAAGAACCCTCAGCCACAGTAATGGAAATCAGGTCAGCCAAAATGTCCCTTGAGTCTACTCAAAGCCAAGGTAAAAATAATGTGACATCGCTGGTCGGGACATATCAGAGGCAGACAAGTGTCCTGGCATATGAAGGTCCACGTATTTATTATTTTAATAATTTATTTTAATCTGTTATGTTAATTATTTGTTTTAGTTAGTTGTTTTATTTTATTGTTTTCAATTGACTTATAAAATTGAAACTCTGGACTAATGACACTTCCATTGGGAAGGCAAATGTAGAACATTTTGTAAACTGATGAACTCAGATGAATATTGTGTTGATTGCAACTTTTTCATTGATGCACATGAATATTCATTTTGTTGGATTGCTACATTGTGAAAAGAAGAAAGGGGGCAAGTTAGATTTCTTTTGATTGTGGCTTGGACAAGGGCCAAATCCTCTGAAAAGGAGCAGGTTTTTTTTTGGGAATTGGCTTGGATCGTAGCCAAATAAAAAAAAAAAGGAGGGTATGTAAGGATATTTGGCGTGTTACAGCACAGAGTACAGCACTACTGCACAGGATCAATGTGTAGCATTTTTTTTATGCAGCACCACTGCATGGGTTTGGTGCACTGCTATGATGCAGTTGTTTCAAGCTATGTGTTTCCAGTGTAACATGGACATATAAGTAAGGGCAGGTTATTCAGTCAAAAACGATTTTTACATATAAAATGCAAATACGTTTTTCACAGTTAAAAGCACACATCTGTACCTTCAAAATGCACACCATTTCTCACCTGAAATGCCTATGTTGCAAGAGACACATTTGGTAATTAACAAACTAATATCACTAACAAGACTAATAATTATAACTCATTAATAAAAGAATGTGTCTTCACTGCAAAAAGAGGCAGACTCTGAAAATCAGTTTTAAACACACATTCAAGTTTTTTTTTTTTCTTCTTCTTCTTTGCCTTCCTGTGCTCTGTCCACAGTAACTGCAGGAAGCAAAGACTTCGAATAAGCAGGAAATCAGCTTGTTACAGTTGCAACTGTACAAGAAGAACCATTGTTAAAAGTAGGAGGATAGAACATGATTGATTCTGATTGGAGCACGTCACATCAAGCATCATGTTGGAGGCTGTGACTAGTGCTTTGCTGCAGAATCTGGGGGAAAAAAGGCAGAGACATCTTGACACAGCTCGAAGAAGGACGCGGTTGACAGCTGGGGAGGCCTGATTCCTAAAGCAGATTCAACTTGGTTGCAGAGACTGGCTTTTCCAGTCAACAAGCCACAGTTCGAGTGACGGCAGATGCTTGTCCTTGCTGGGTGAACCCCTCCAGAAAGCAAACAGCCAAAGAAGTTACATGCTGAATAAGCCTGGTAATTATCTCGCTGGGGTGTGGGGGCTGAGTGTGTACGAGAATATTCAGTTAGTGTAAGAAAGGAGATTCCTGTGCTTTACTCATGTGTTTAATGTTGCAAATTGTGTTATTGTCTCCGCCACTCTCTTTTCAGTGTATCACAGATAATGATGTTACTGTGCTATTTCATTAATTTCTGTAAAGAGTGAGATCGTGTTTAAATGCAACTTTTATAATACACAAAAATATCTGAAAGCAGACGGGTGGTGTGTTTTATATTTACCAATACAGTGCTGATGATGTGGGGAGATGTTTAGACAGTGCAATTGTCATTTTCAAGGTAGCTAAACATAAGATTTGGCTGCAGCCATGTGCACAATGTAATTGTATGAGCAATTATAACTAACTGTGTGTGTTGTAGTCTTCCGCAGGTCTATGAGTCGGCAAAAAGGGAGGCCCGGGACATAGTTCACTACCGTATATAAGATAGTGAAAATACCACATGATAGCTCGCTGCCGTAGATAAGACAGAGAGAAATTGCCCATGGTGGCACACTAAAAATGAAAATGTGGTGTTCCTGAAATGCAAGCCTGAGGTCTCTCTAGTGATTACACGAAAAATCTAAACAAAAATAAGGGGTTCTGGATATTGGGGCCACAAATAAAACAAGGAAATTATGCTCACCAAAATACCACCAACCACGCATACCAACCACGCATGTCTGTGTGCTGAAATAATGCATGTCCACTGTATTATTGTTGTACATGGCCCAATCTGAATACAAGGAGTGATTGTTGCTAAATTGTTTTTCGGCGGTAAGAAAATACCGTCAGGCCCCAAATCTCCACAAAAATACCTAACATATTTATGGTGCGTTGCAGGCCGGGAAAGTGATCATAGAGTACCTACTGGGCATGGCAAGCGTGTCTCACACTGACATTTGCACATTAAAGGGAACCCATTTTATAATAGCAGTGTGCCACTAAAAACAAATTTCAGAATGTCACAAAGGGAAACCACATTTTCAGACCTAGTGCAATATTTAGAGGCAAAGTTGTTTGCACATGGGACGTGGTCGTCGAACAGTACCTTAGAATGGCGTGACCGCGTTCAGGGTGAGGTGCAGAAAGAAAAACTGGACAATATTTTTGCAGAAGGCAGCATAATTCAGGTCTGCCTTACAAGATTATTGAATGCAGCCGATAAAAGTGCAGAGAAAGACTGTTTAATACGGCTATGCGGCAAAATATGGTTTATTTTGAATAGGTCCCTGCGAATGCAGGAAAATGATACCCAGCTAATTAAAAGGTTAAAGACTGAATTAGATGGGGCAAGTAAAAATCAGGAAATGTTAAGAGCAGAATTGGATGTATGCCAAAAAGACATGCAATTAAAATGCAGAGACTTTGATGCTCAGTTATCCAAAAGCAAGAAACAATTTGAGGATAGTGAGCAAGAATTGGTACACTTAAAAGCCTTAGTGGACCACATTAGACAGGATAAAGATGAGGTTGTTTCAGAAATGCAGATTTTACAAAAAGAACATTGTGAAAAAGAATGTGATCTCCAGAGTGCAGAACAAGAAATGATTAAAATGACTCAAGAAAGAGACAAGAGAAATAAAGAGTTCAATGAATGCCAAATGCAGATGTGCGACATGCAGGAGGTGATTAATAAGATGAGTGATGAAAACAACTATTTGCAAAATGAAGCAAACAGACTCCTTAAAAAGTGTAAGGACTTAGAACAGCAGATGTGCATTCCCAGGTCCCAGGAGAGGCGGCAGGGTACCACATTCAATGGAGTGGAGGTGAATTCTAGTTCTGCCCAAAGAGCTAGTGCTCCAGTGACTGGGCCGGTGACTGAACTTGGTTGCAGCGCCCTTGGGGGATTTGATACTCCCATTGGGGGCAGCCACCAATCTCATACACCTGAAAACAGGATTGAATCACAAAGTAGTGCAATTCCATGCATTGCAACAAGTAGCCCCATAAAAATAATGAAATCCATTAAAGCCCTGATCAAACCATTTAAAAAGGGAGGTGAATGCTGCATTGAGGATCACTTAGAAGCGGTGCATGACATTTTTAAAGCACTCCAGATACCTAAGGAACAGTACAGACAATATTTTCATTTAACTTTAGATGCCCCGACGGCCAGCATCATAAGGGGATTAAATGAACAGCAGAATATGACCTGGGTGGAGTTTGAAAAAGAAATTAGGCGTCATTTTTCTCCTTTTCAGTCATTGCAGGAGGCAAAGAAAGTCGCTTACACAATCACTGCTGGACATAATACATCCCCTCGCCAATTTTTACAAGACTTAAAAAGAGCATTTTCTCGCTTTGATGTATCTTTTGACCCAAATTCCAATGAGTTTAAAACTGCATACTTCTATGAGCTCAGAAAGACATCACATCCCAATTGGTCCGTGAATTTGACCGTGACAAGTCCCTTGAATGGATTGTACATCACAGCACAAAACTATATGAGGTACTCTATTGTCAGGGTAGAGAACGTGATAAAATGAAAGATACTAGACCTAAATCTAAAGAACCCTCAGCCACAGTAATGGAAATCAGGTCAGCCAAAATGTCCATTGAGTCTGCTCAAAGCCAAGGTAAAAATAATGTGACATCGCTGGGCGGGACATATCAGAGGCAGACAAGTGTCCTGGCATATGGAGGTCCACGTATTTATTATTTTAATTATTTATTTTAATCTGTTATGTTAATTATTTGTTTTAGTTAGTTGTTTTATTTTATTGTTTTCAATTGACTTATAAAATTGAAACTCTGGACTAATGACACTTCCATTGGGAAGGCAAATGTAGAACATTTTGTAAACTGATGAACTCAAATGAAATTGGTTCGATTGCAACTTTTTCATTGATGCACATGAATATTCATTTTGTTGGATTGCTACATTGTGAAAAGAAGAAAGGGGGCAAGTTAGATTTCTTTCGATTGTGGCTTGGACAAGGGCCAAATCCTCTGAAAAGGAGCAGGTTTTTTTTTTTGGAATTGGCTTGGATCGTAGCCAAATAAAAAAAAAAAAGGAGGGTATGTAAGGATATTTGGCGTTTTACAGCACAGAGTACAGCACTACTGCACAGGATCAATGTGTAGCATTTTTTTTTTATGCAGCACCACTGCATGGGTTTGGTGCACTGCTATGATGCAGTTGTTTCAAGCTATGTGTTGCCAGTGTAACATGGACATATAAGTAAGGGCAGGTTATTCAGTGAAAAACGATTTTTACATATAAAATGCAAATCCATTTTTCACAGTTAAAAGCACACATCTGTACCTTCAAAATGCACACCATTTCTCACCTGAAATGCCTATGTTGCAAGAGACATATTTGGTAATTAACAAACTAATATCACTAACAAGACTAATAATTATAACTCATTAATAAAAGAATGTGTCTTCACTGCAAAAAGAGGCAGACTCTGAAAATCAGTTTTAAACACACATTCAAGTTTTTTTTTTTTTTCTTCTTCTTCTTTGCCTTCCTGTGCTCTGTCCACAGTAACTGCAGGAAGCAAAGACTTCGAATAAGCAGGAAATCAGCGTGTTACATTTGCAACTGTACAAGAAGAACCATTGTTAAAAGTAGGAGGATAGAACATGATTGATTCTGATTGGAGCACGTCACATCAAGCATCATGTTGGAGGCTGTGACTAGTGCTTTGCTGCAGAATCTGGGGGAAGAAAGGCAGAGACATCTTGACACAGCTCGAAGAAGGACGGGGTTGACAGCTGGGGAGACCAGATTCCTAAAGCAGATTCAACTTGGTTGCAGAGACTGGCTTTTCCAGTCAACAAGCCCCAGTTCGAGTGACGGCAGATGCTTGTCCTTGCTGGGTGAACCCCTCCAGAAAGCGAACAGCCAAAGAAGTTACATGCTGAATAAGCCTGGTAATTATCTCGCTGAGGTGTGGGGGCTGAGTTTGTACGAGAATATTCAGTCAGTGTAGGAAAGGAGATTCCTGTTCTTTACTCATGTGTTTAATGTTGCAAATTGAGTTCTTGTCTCCGCCACTCTCTTTTCAGTGTATCACAGATAATGCTGTTACTGTGCTATTTCATTTATTTCTGTAAAGTGTGAGATCGTGTTTAAATGCAACTTTTATAATACACAAAAATATCTGAAAGCAGACGGGTGGTGTGTTTTATATTTACCATTACAGTGCTGATGATGTGGGGAGATGTTTAGATAGTGCAATTGTCATTTCAAGGTAGCTAAACATAAGATTTGGCTGCAGCCGTGTGCACAATGTAATTTAGTATGAGATATTATAACTAACTGTGTGTGTTGTAGTCTGCCGGAGGTCTATGAGTCGGCAAAAAGGGTGGCCCGGGACATAGTTCACTACCGTATATAAGATAGTGAAAATACCACATGATAGCTCGCTGCCGTAGATAAGACAGAGAGAAATTGCCCATGGTGGCACACTAAAAATGAAAATGTGGTGTTCCTGAAATGCAAGCCTGAGGTCTCTCTAGTGATTACACGAAAAATCTAAACAAAAATAAGGGGTTCTGGATATTGGGGCCACAAATAAAACAAGGGAATTATGCTCACCAAAATACCACCAACCACGCATACCAACCACGCATACCAACCACGCATGTCTGTGTGCTGAAATAATGCATGTCCACTGTATTATTGTTGTACATGGCCCAATCTGAATACAAGGGCCCTCATTAGGACCCTGGCGGAGTGGGTTTACGCCAGCGATATTCGCGGCGGACCCGTCCGCCCTACTACGAGTTCCCGTAGCGCCATGGAGCCGTTTTCCGCCTGGTTTTTCCAGGCGGAGAAATCCATGGCGCTGCGGGACCTTGTTGTTAATTACGCCACCGTATTTTACGGTGGCGTAATTAACGCCTTCCCCACTCCCATTATACCCTATGGGGCAAAAATGGGAATGGGGAAGGGTAAAATGGGGAATGGGGATTTACCGCCCCGCCAGGGTCGGCATGGGGCGGTAAATCCGCCAACCCCGATGGCGGTATCGGCAGCTTTCCGCCGTGCTCCATGGTGCATTTTGCACCACGATCTCCGCCAGGGTCGTAATGAGGGCCAAGGAGTGATTGTTGCTAAATTATTTTTCGGCGGTAAGAAAATACCGTCAGGCCCCAAATCTCCACAAAAATACCTAACAGGACGCTTCAGATGCTATGGACACTGTGGATGGTGCGTACGCTGCAGACGGTGCGGATGCTACGGATGCTACGAATGGTGTGGATGCTGTGGATGATGCGGACGGTACGGATGCCACGGCAGATGGTACATATATGTATCTCCTATATATGCTATGTACCTGTATCCCCATGTTATCTGTATCACATGTTTACCCCTATTCATCCTGTCGCTTTATATATGTATGGTGCTATGTACTCCCCCGTGTCCTGCTCTCGTGCCTGGCCGCAGGCGCTTTACTGATAACCACCATATCACACTACTATGTTTACGCTCTCCTATACACCATCATTCAACTAGAACACAGCTACACCATGATAAATTCGGCCTGGCTGTTTTCATACTAACATCACCCCACGAACACCTCATCATCCTAATAAAACACAGCTAGCTGAGCACATTCTGGCTAGCTTAGGCGTCTCCTCAGGTCTAACACAGCCAGAACTCAGTCTAGGTGTCCACGCTCCAGACTGAACACATCCAACTGATTTCCTCAGCACCACACCTAACGCTAAGAAGCAGCTATCATGCAACAACCACACCAGCAGCACACATATCCGGTGCACCCACGCACCATACAACATTCTCTCTCTACTGACTTGAACTGCAGTTCCCAAGGGTGTTCAACCTACCAGCACTTTGAGGTCATACCAATGATATATAAGGCGCTATATAAATGGCAAGTAACATAACATACTACTACTGTGATGCAGTGTTCTATGACATTGTTTATTGGGCATGATTTGTTTGCCGTTTTGGAGAAACCTAAGGGTACATTGACATCTCAGAGGGCTTCCGCATATGGGGTAGTTATATTGAATCCAGCAATCAAAATAGTCAGGTGTAAAATAGTGAATCCTGCCACGTTTGTAGCCAAGCCTGTGACAGAGGGTGAGCATGTGCATGATTGAGCTCACTATGAGAAGTTCTATGACGACATCCCACCAGCAAAGGAAAATGCATTAGCAGGGGGGATTGTCTTTATTGATGGGTCTTCAAAAATGTATCAAACGGATGGGGAAAGGCATTCCGGTTCAGCTGTGGTAAGACACAGATCCAATGGTGAATTTGAGGTTGTAGCAAGGGCAATACTACTGTCTCACTTTTCAGCGCAAGCATCAGAATTGGTGGTGCTTATTGTCACGCTCAAGAAACACACAGGGGAGGAAGTAACGGCGTACAGTGACTCCGACTATGTGATGCCAACCGTGCATGCAGGGCCAGCACCTTGGAAAAGTAGGAACTACCTCTGAGCGGAGAGCACTCCAGTGCAACACGCAGCCTTATTAATTCCACGCTTACCTTTGGTAAACAAGTGAATGCATGGCCTCAGCCACCTCCTACACCTGCAAATTAATTAAAGCAGCCAAGCCCTTCCTCTCACCTAATAATTGCGTCATTCTAGCAAGGGCACTAATCATGTCGAAACTAGATTACTGCAACACCCTCTACATAGGCAGCAACAAACATATCACTGCCAAAATACAGACACTCCAAAATAATGCCCTGCGAGCCGCCCTAAACTTCCCTAAAAACGCCCATATATCAGACCTTAGGAGATCCACTAACTGGCTCTCCACAAAAGACAAAATCCTCCTCAAAACAGCATCCCTTACACACAAATGTCTTAATCACGCAGCCCTGCAATACCTTATAGACAGATGCACCAGACAAACAGCCTCTCGCCCCCTAAGAAAAGCTAATTCCAACCTTTTGTTAGTACCTAGATTCAAACTCACTAAATCTGGTGGGAGCAGCTTCGCTGTTAAAGCAGCACAATACTGGAACTCCCTTCCCCCTACTCTCAGGGAAGATCGCCCCTACCGGCAATTCAGATCCAATCTGATTCAATGGCTAAAAGAACATGATGCCTAACCTCACCCTTCTGACACATGGGTTCTCATGCATATTTTGTATATTTGCTCTGCCTTATTTATATGTCACACCTTCAGTCCTGTAAACATACTGTATATACATTTGTGATTCTCTGACAATACATATCTACAGCATTGTAACCGTAGCTGTACCCCCACGTTTAATCTGTAACCTGTAATGTAAGCTGAACAACCCTCTTTATGCCTCGGCGCCCGAATACCCCTGGGTCTGGTGCGCAATGTAAATAATAAAAACAAACAAACAAACAAACAAAACAAACTCCCAGTAGCCATCGCAATAGTTAATGTGCAGCACATACTAAGCAAATTGCCTTTATCTCTCACGGGAACAAAACCGCAGACAAAGTAGCCAAAAAGGTTGCATATTCACCAGATATTACAAGTTTGATACTCCAGATGTAAAGGAAAAAGTAGTCACGATTATGATTGTAAATGAAGGGTTTAATCATTTGTCAAGAACACAGTTAATGGAGGTTCAAGGCAGTGCACCACAGGAAGAGCAAGAATTGTGGAAACAGGGGGGGTGTTCTTTATCCCCCTCTGAAGCATTGTGGTGACAGGAAAGCACTGGAAAGCCGGTGATGTCTGTAGCCTTACTAAGGCTAGCGCTTGAACAGCTGCACTACCCTGTGCATGTAACTAGGGAAAGCCTCGCAGCAGCTATTGCAGAGGACTGGTTTGTACCGAACCTGTTAGAACACGTTGCATTTTAGGTAGTACATTTCATCGTATGTCAGTCAAAAGTTTACCACTGGGCATGAACTGAGAATGATCAGAGGAGTGATTCCTCGACCGAATGGTCCTTTTCAGCATTTACATATTCACTATGTTGATATGCTGCAAGTATGTAGTGGATACAGGTATATGATAGTGGTGGTGTGTCCCTTTTCTAGATGGACCGAAGCAGGTCCATGTACACACCCTGATGCCACTTGCACAGCAACATTTTTAGTCCGAGAAGGCTTTCCCAGATGGAGAGTATGTGAGGTGCTGAGATCTGACAATGGGCCCCATTTTGTTAATGAAGTATTTGAACAGATTAGCCGTTTGCTTAGTATAAAACACACGTTTTCTGATGCTTATCACCCGCAAGTGAACAGGATATGGGAGACACGCAATGGCCTCCTTAAATTTTGCCAAATTGAAATTGACATTAAAAAAGGGATGGCTGTTTTGCCTGCCCTTGCACTATATGCATTAAGAATCAGCCTGGGTCGGACCACCACCTGACGCCCCACGAGCTAGTAACAGGGAGGTAAATGAGAACGCCTTTGTCTCCTCCATCAACGAGAGGAAGTGATGCCCAGAAGACTGCAGAAATGTTAGGAAATGAGGTACGTGCTTATTTGACATCTATGACTGCTAGTGTCTCTGTCATTTAAGATCAACTCAAGCGCAAGCGGTGTCGGTCTCAGGACACAGATGAAGACCATTCATCAACCAGACTTCAAGAACAATTTCCTGTACCTAGATTATTTGTGGGAGATTCAGTCCTAGTGTGTAACTTCAGCCCTGTTTTAGTGTCTAATTTATTGTCAACTATGTTACTCCCTCAGCAGTAAATGTCCAGGAGAGATGCGCATGGATCCACTTGAGTAATGTAAAACCTTATGATGGTGAGACCGATGCACCCCCAACCGTTGATTCGGAAGCAAGACAAGAGGAAGAGGTTCAGCATGTGCAGACTCGTTGCTGATTTAATCAATGCAAGTGTGCATGTGGACTGTGACTCACCACAGACACTCTTTATAGTTATTATAGCAGGAGTGCATAGCTAAGTTCAGAGTCACAGGAAACTTTTGAATTGGATTTTAAAAAGTATTGAAGTATTACAGATATGCCACATCTGGAATTCGAGTTTGATGACTGGAAACGTGAGCAGTTTCCAGATTCATTCCTCACTGAGTTTCTCATTGGATAATCCCATGGTTGTGTCAGATGCCGATGCCCATAGACTAATTCTCGCTGTCTGTGTATACATACTTCAAGCTTACTGTTAGGGAGAATTCTCAAGAATGTGCGAATTTCCCTTACCTTTTGAGACCCCCAGCAACTTTGCTGGATTTCTAGGATTTGATTTTTACCTGGGAAGAGTGTGATCCTTTTTTCCCCACTCTTCAATGTATTTTAATGTGTGTTTTACTTTTGTGTTCTTTGGATATGGAGTTTTAAAACAACTCCATAGGCATCATCTTTTTCTGTGTGTCACACTGCACCCTCAGTGCAGTGACACAGGGGTGTCTTTTAGACTTCCCAAGGTTTAAATACCTTCTCTGGAACTGACTACTGTCTCCCAGAGCATGTAAAGTTAAATTGACTTTACTAATCTTTTTAAATTTACAGACCCAGCACACACTATCTTCATATAGAGTGCTGGAGGGGTTGAATAGCTTACCGTGAGTCTAAACACTCATGTAACAGTCAAATGTAACCCTTTCCCACTTGAAATGGCTGGTGGCAGTGGTTTTAAACAAACTACCATGATTTTTCCCGACCGCGAACAACGGTAGCTAAAAATCGGGTCAGCCATGTTTTCCAATATGGCGCGCAAGACCTATCTGTAAAAACAGACTCCGGTCAAATTTTTTCTCCATTTCTTTTTGGAAAGGTCCTTCTTGTGTTTGTCTCTGCGCGCCAAACTAGGTTTGGTCCATTTGTTCATTGGCCTTTGGCGGGCTTCAGTGATGAAGCCCTCCTCTGGCGCCTGAGTGTCTGGGGTGCCCGAAACTCCCTGTGCTTAGTCTCCTAGGAGACCTGAATGCACTCTCGTGTGATTGGCCAGCTGGTTGTCCAGCATGGACAGCCACCCTGCTGTGTCAGTGACTGCCAGGCTGGAATGAATGGGTGAAAACTGTTTAAAAGCAGGTCTCTGGGTCTTGGAAAGCAGAGTCGACCACTGGAACGAAAGAACCGAAGACGAGCTGAAGGAAGATGACTGTTGCAACTCCAGGTCCGGTGAAGCCCTGCTGCAGGTCCGAATTGCCTGAAACTCCATCGACAGAGAAGCCCTTCAAGGTTAACTTCTTCCCTTGAGTTTGGTGGGAACAACCAAATTGTAAGCCGCCTGGGCACCGTCCCCATACTGGTCGAATTTTCTTCAGAGTGCTGTTGAAAAATGGATGCCCAGTGGGAAGGATACCAGTTCGTGGTCTTTCAGGTACTCACACCTTAAACCGACGTTTTGCCAAGCTTGTGGCCTCTTCCCTGGGCAGTACAGGAACCTCCCGACGTCCTCCTTCTTGTCCCCACGTCTGAAGCTCAGGAACAGCGAGATCTGCAGGAACAACTGCCTCAGCTACAGCTTTTCTTCACTTACAAGGTACTGTGCAAGTGCGGTGCAGAACTCCGTTCACTGCGGTGAAAGTTTGTGAAACTTTCCCAACTTTTAAGGCTTGTTCTTCCCTAAACCAACATCTAACTTTTCATCTGACCAAATTCTTCTAAGATCCGTGGCAAAGACTTAACTGTTTACTACCAGAACTGTGCTATCCTATACACGACTCTGAACCATTGCTTTGGCCCAGGCCTATTGATTTGAATTGCTGGTTGTAGTGAACTGAAACCCTTTGCCCTGACTATGAAAGTATTTGAGCTGTTGATTTGTATAACCTTGTCTTTTTACCCCTTTTTAAAGTAACTGAAGTGCCATTTTGCTCCCACTTCAGGGGAGCTGAACTTGTTCAGAAACTGATTGGTTGGGTATTGTAGTGTATTAGATTGTGATATTGAGCTGCATTTGCTAGTGGAATGTTTTCCAAATGACTGTGTAAATACATGTATATTCTTTTACCAAGAAACTTTGAGTAAGTGTTTGTTTGAATCACTGTAATTGCTAGTCCTTTGTGTAACCTGTTGTACTGCTCACTTTACTCTTGAGATAAGTCTGGCTTCTCAGCCACTGCTACAACATTGCTGTGTAGTAAAGGCTTGTACCAAAGGCGAAATTGTACTGACACTTGTAGCCTTAATTGTGTGTAGTGTTCCCAAAGGGTACTGCATATGATTCTGCCTAACACTTACCCTGCTCTTGTTTGGCGTAGTACTAATATACGTGTGTTTCTGCAAGATCCTAAAAATGGCCCTGCAATAAGGAGGTTACTTGTGGTGATAGTTGAAGAGATCCTGCAGTTACCTGATCATTTAATTGAGTTGCCTGATTAAAGAGGGGTTTTTCCTTCCTTAAAGCAGTAAACAGGCACAATGTGGACTGGTGAGAATGGTACAGTTCCAGAAAGTGAGCAGACTCAATAATGTGTGGAGAATCGAAAATGGTGGTGTCTAATGTATTGGTGCATAATATATAAGTGCTGCTCATTTATTATTGTTTTTATGATTTTGCTAAACCATACTGTCTACTTCATTGGCCCAAGTAAGATAGAAGTCCCTTTGATTTTTCCCACTCCAGTGACTTATGCAGAATTATCTGGTGCAAATAAACAAAGGCCATTTTTACTTATCCCTACACCAGTGACATGTGTAAGATCACCCATTTCTCTGACAAGTGTACCTATGATTCCCCCTGTAGGAAGGACCCTTATTGATGTACTTCATGAGCATTATGCACTGACCCTCCTTGCAAGAGAAGCACAAGGGAGGATGATTATGAGTTCAATAATTATCTAGACAGTACAGCACATTTGGGGAATAAAATATGGTATCACCACATGAAAGAGGTGGGAAAAAGGACATCCAAGGAGAGTTGCCATGTTTGTGCTCTCCTACCTTATGCTATAGGAATTCCAAGATATTTATAGCTATAGAAGTAGTGTCCAGAAAGCTCATTGCCTGGCACACCTTGCACTCTGCCATGCGAGAGGTCAGTCCCAGGGTCGAACAGCATCCTTGCGATGGGTGAATGAGAAGACAGCTCTAGAAGAAGATGATTATGTGCAAGATTTAAAGACAAGAGAGAGACCACACACCACAGATCATGTGATAAGATACGAACAGCCTGGAATGAAGGGAGCAAGAATCAGATGGGAAAAGGCTACCAAAGGTAAAAATGATATTTCGGCAACAATGATCATCAAATCCTGTTCTCCCATGTTATTGGTATCAATTTGTACGTTTATCAATGCCTCCTTGGAAACCAGCGTGGTTCCTCAAGAACTGAAAAAGACATGGGTTACGCCCATACTAAAAAAGTCAGGATTACCCATGGACATTCCTAATCATTTTAAGTCTATTACGAACGCTCCATTTCTTCTAAAAAAATTGGATCAGGTGGCCTATAGACAAATTGCGATACACCTGAAAGATTTTCCCATTCTGAATGATTTTCAGTCTGGTTTTAGGGTAGGCTTCGGGACAGAGAATACGCTATTGTAACTAAAATCCAGGCTACTGAAACGCATGGCTAATAATGAAGCCTCTCTGCTAATGTTGCTGGATCTTTCTGCCGCCTTCAACTTGATGGACCATCACATTCTGGCCACCATGTTGGGGGAAGTTGCTAACTTATCCCCTAGGGAAACCGATTGGATCTCCTCATTTCTCAACAACCGAGAAAGTAGCATATTTGCCCAAGAAGCTGAACCAGCTCCTATAACTGTTAAGTTTGAGGTTCCTCAGGGTTTCTGTACTTTGCCCTGCCTGTACAACCTCTTTACAGTGCCGTTTGTTGCCATGTTAGCACATGAGGGGGTGATCTCTATGAACTATGCGGATTATATGCAGTGTATCATCCCCCTCTCTGGCAATCATGAACTGGGTGAAGCTCTGATTAATAAAATCTATGTGTTAATTGAAACCTGGATGGTACAAAATAAATTAGCCCTGAATATAGAAAAAACAAAGCTGTTGGTGGTTAGATCTCCTTACATGATAAGGAAATTTGGTGCAGCATACAAATGCTTCCACATAGGATCTGTTAAAATCTGCCCACTTAAGAAAGTTAAAATATTGGGGGTTACACTGGATCAACACCTCAGCATGAAGTCACATGTGGGGAGTGTAGTTGCATCTTGTGTGTATTACATTAAACTTTTGGCTCATCTCAGACCCCTTATCTCTCAGACACATGCTGAGACTATATCTAGGGCGATTATGGGAGCAAAAATAGATTACTGGTCAAGCCTTCTGGTTGGCATCAACAAAACTCTCTGCAAGAGACTGCAAGTTATTCAAAATGGATCTGTCAGGGTTGTAATGGGTTTTTACCGTAGAGATCATGTGTCTATAGCAAGGCACACACTACATTGGCTACCAATAGAATACAGAATGTTGTTCCGAGTGCAAGTCATTACACAAAAGTGTAAACAGGGTAAGATGCCCATGCATTTACAATCTCTTCTTGCAAACAAAAGACAGGGACGAACACTTAGGTCCAACACCCAGGATCTTTTGATGATCCCAAGGTGCAGTACTGAGAAGGCTTCGAATGGAGCATTTTATGCTATTGCTCCTAAGGCCTGGAATGACTTGCCGTTGGACCTAAGAGGCATCAAGTCCACGGATGTTTTCAAAAAGAGGTTGAAGACTTTGCTGTTTGCGTAGGTCTTGGCTTTACTGGTTTTCTGATTCTTATTCTTCTTTTATATAATGGATGTTATCTCATTGCTCTTATATGATCTTTGTTGTAAGTCTGTAAGTCTGTCTGTGCCCTAAATTCTATGGGTCCATGTGGGCGCTTTATGCATTTTTTAAGTAAAGTAAAGTAAAAGTAAATAAATAAAAAACTCAACTGTCCATGAAAGAATTATGAAGAAGTACAAAGATGCAAGGAGAGAGGTCAGATGCAAATCAGGGGAACAGTACTCTCTCCAGTTGGTTGGGAGGAAGGCATGATTGTGTGCAGAGCGGTGGCAGTAATAGGACATTACGAACCAGTTATAGATTGTGTGGAAAAGGGATGCAAACCTCTCTGGCCAAAGCTTGCAAAGTTGCTGACATGGGTCGATGATAAAGGAGGCCCAAGTCAGCAGATAGTGCCTCTAGCAAGTGCAGAGCTATGCTTCAGAAACAATGGCACAAGAAAGGTTGGAATGAATCAGCAGTGCGATGGAATTTTCGATGTAGCTGGAATGAAGTATGGAACAGTAGTGATAATGGACCACTACTGAGTCTGTGGATCCATAGCATATAATGTTGTCCAGCGACTAGGGCGGGTTTTGTTCTACTGTGATTGTCCATGTTCCAGCATTGGAGATTCTGAAGAGTGACCTGAACATTGGAGAATTTCCAAAAACAGATGCTCACCTGAGAAAGAGTAGATCAGTTGAATTTCTCAATTGAACAAAGAGGGAGAACTACTTTTCATCTAAATCAATAGAAGCCTTTTATTCTAGTCCATATGAATACAGGTTGTTCAGTCAGACTTCGGCAGTATTTGTGACAATTTTCATGCCAGGGATTCAGACGATGGTGAATGCCAAATGGTTCAGATTACCAGATGGGAGCTCCTGCAGACGATCAACACTACCATAAAGGGATTCAACACTATCAAGGAAAAATTGAGAGCCAGACTGATGGCCCTGCAAAATAGATATGTCTTGGATATGATTACAGCCATGGATGGAGGTGTTTGGGCCAAAATCGGAGAATCATGTTGCACATTCATACCTTCTCACGATGAAGAGTATGGGACCTTGGCAGAGGCCATAACGATGCTGACAAACTTGCAAATCAAGATGGAAGACGAAGTAGAAGATATTGCAGATGACAGCTGGTTTGCGTTGATCTTCTCATGGTTTCCACAATGGATGGTGAACATCTTCAAGTTCCTCGGAGCATTGTTGGTGATGATCATGTTTAGATTCTGTGTGATCAAAATAAAATCACACAGTGCAAGAAGACAGCAAAGAAAGCAATAGGAATGAAGATCATGATTGATGTCGAGTCAGGGTTTGAACCCAAAGAGCTGACAGATGAAGAAATCAGAAAGTATATAGAAGCAAGCATCCTAGCACCTGATGGAACTAAGTTCCTGTATCCAATAAACCACAAGAAGTATGTGGGAAGATGGATCTACTGCAGCCCGAATGGACAATGTAGTCACATGAACTGGAGTGTTGAGGACCATGTAAAATCAGCAGGATCTCTGAAAGGAGTAATAAAGATATGGACTCTGAAGAAGCACTTTTTCAGATGAGGATGTCTAGATATGAAGACTGATGAGAGAGTGGTCGATGAATCAACCAGAGGGGGGGGGGGAGTATAAAGGGAGAGCCAAATGCCTCTACCGGATGTCCCGCCCCCATTTTGCATAAATGTGGCAACCGGAAACCGTGAAGAGTTCTTGAAACAAGGTATCCATTGAGAAAACCCTAAATGGTACACCCGCAGAGAAATGGAATAACTGTGAATATGAATGAAAGAGAAGACTCGTGACGTCACATGTAGCAGAAATGATGCACCAAGAAGAGATACTGAAGAGGAGGATATATAGACCTTATAGAATATGATGGTGAAGTGAAGAATTGAGTAACATTTCCTGTGCGGAATGAAGATTGCACGTGCGAAGAGCATTGAAGGAAATGCAAAGTCGTTTTATAATTGTACAGAGGCTGAAACACAAGTAGACTAAGTAATCATAAAGCTGGCTATACATAGTGAATAAACTGCAGGTGGTGCCACCAATATATATATATATATATATATATATATATATATATATATATATATATATATATATATATATATATATATATATATATATATATATGTGTGTGTATAGAATTTGGATGTTCCACAGTGCATTTTAGCACACTAGGGCACCATGAATAGAAGGGCTGAAAATGAGGTGCAGTACAAGAAAACATACTTACCAACGTTCTGTGACCAAAAAGATGTAGGTTTTTTCAAGTTTCAAAAACAATAATTCCCATAACAATGACATCACAGGAAAATACAAAACATACAAAGACAACATTGAAAGATGTTGAAATGTTAAAAATGTATAATTCTGAATGCTAACACCAAATTGTCGGCAGATGCTGTGTGATGGTTCACTCTGCCACTTGATTTCACTTGTGATTCCCCTAAGGGTTTTCCTAGCAAGAGTGCAGGACAGAGTCATGTAGCTGTCAGGTAAGTGGATTGGTATGAGTCCAATCAAAGTAATAACCTACCAGTCCACTTTATAGACAGACTAACTAATGCGTTGCATGCTTTGTCCTGGAGCCTACCTTAGAGTCACATAAATTACTTGCAACTATAAAAAGAAGTAGGACCCGTCACTGAAATCTGTAGGCGGTAGGACTGCTTCAAAGGCAGTAGCCTACTGTCTACAGTGGTAGGATTGGCAAGTATGATGGCGCAGACGTCTGCAGAGGGAGTTGTGGCGGGGCAGTGATACGAGTTTCCAGGGACTGGAATGAGCATGTTACAAGGTTGCTAACATGACCCTTGGGACCCCGCTACCGGAAGCATCAATGGCGCCATGGCTGTGTGGCCACTCGCAGGCCCACGTCTGCGATTGCACCAGACACAAAATGTCTGTGCAGTCACATTGGACTGCATTACATGAACATGTAGACACACACTACTGGAAGCCAGATTATACGAAGATGTATGCATGCATATTTTATCCTTGACGGTCAAGGTTAGGTATCACTTAACTTCATAATCATGCAAACGTTTTGGATCCATGAGGAATCTTTTTGCAAACGTGTTTGTGCACCATTAAGTTCTGGCAATACAATTGTTTACAAAGTTGGCACACTGGTCAGTTATATGATGTTTTATTCTAAATCTGGTTGGATTTAATTTTCCATGAATTCAGAAATAAATATGGACTATAAACCTTCACAGATAAGTTATTCTTATCAAACTTGCAAATCCTTTTAAAGAGATGCCACATTAATGCCAAGAAAGAGGGAAACAACGTGTCAGCGGAGAGCTTTCCGTGTGCTCCTCTGTACATATCTTCAAAAGGTGCATTTTTCATGTGTTCACCTTTAGACTGCTTCGGGGGCATAAGCATGCCTTTTGATCTGGGCTATCTATGTTATTGTGTTGCTTGATGTGCATTTACAAACGAGAATACGTATAGAACTGCACATCAACCAAGCATATTTCAAACAGGTCATAGCCAAGTTACGCACGGATCTGGGGTGTGCCTTCAGCCCTGCACATGAAATGAATGCCTCACTGCTGACGTCAGGAGGCAATCTCACTACTCTGCTGGACAGCAGACATCTACCCGGCTCTATGAAAAATTGAACCACTCTTTAGACTCTGTTGCTCCGATCCTAGACAATCATATCAAACAGGCTTCCATATGCTCGTGACGTTTTACCCTCAAAACCCACTCTGTACTCTGTACGTAGCACTGAGCAGAGACTCTGTTATAACTAGTGTATAATACACAGCACCTCTAATGTATCCCCTTTTCTTTGCCTCTTGAAAGGCCAATCGTATCCTGATGTTAAACTGTCCTTCCTTCGGGCTAGTGCAGACCACATCATTGCTGTTGCACGTTGCCTGGCCATGTGCCTTGCCTTCACTGCATGAAGGATGAGTGGGAGCCGTCTGCACTTGAGCTTGCAGTCATGTCGCTGGGCACTTGGAGGATGGTCCAACAGGGGCACCTAAGTGAACCTAGCCACCAGCTCTTTGGAAAGGGCTGCAGATCAGCAGCAAAGTAACAATCTCACTGTCTGGTTGGGTGAGCAAATATTCCACCAGTCCTACATTCATATCAAAACAGGCATCCTTTCCCCCTGCAGAGGACGAATGCATCAATCCAGTCTGGAATACTGCACCAATCTGTTTAGGAGCCTTCCCACAAACACGTTCCGAAGGCTAAGAGCACAGATGTCTGGGTAATACAAGGCTTAAAGCAACGTGTTTGTGTTGCAGTCTAAAGAGATATCTCCAATCCCCCCTTGACAGCTGTGCAGATGCAATTGAGCGTAGCACGCTTCACTCAAAATGACAGTTTGGCACCTGCCCAGGTTATCTCAGACAGGCTTAAGTGGCACATCCGAAACAGACCGATTTGTTATCCTGCCGGAGCAACACAGTTTCGATTCAGGGTCCGTGCTTAGAAACCTCTGGGTAAGCACGTTATAAATAACCAATTACAAAGTTATGGTACTTGTGCCAGAAGGATTTAGCTGCCCAACATGGGGCTGGGTCATTTTAAAATGAAGACGCCATTTACCTGAATGACCTTCCAGAACAACCGAGGCCAAAAGGCTATCGAAACAAAGTAAGCAGAATTCTTAAAGGCTCAGGGTCTGCAATTCAAAGGTGCTCTTGTGGGTGCACAGAGCTGCTGGTGCCCCTTGAGGCAAGTTCTGCACACAGGGCAGAGCTGGAGTGTCTTTTTCACGCAGGCCTGGCCAGGCACACGCCTGTCATAAATCAAAATGATGAGATGGGCCATTAACAATCTCCTTGGATGCTGCAGTGCTCTGCTCTCTGGGCCTCTGGCAAACAGGCCTAAAAATCCGTAGTGCTGTCGAGAAAGTCAGTAGGTGGTAGGACTGCTTAAAAAGTGGTATCCTACTGCCTAAATCGGTAGGGTTGGCAAGTATGAGAAAAGAGCTGACAAAGAGGGAAGATTCGAGAGAGGTTTTCTGGCCCAGTGTCAAGAGTTGGGGCAGCCAAGAAACTGGTTATATATTCGAGAAGATACAATGAACGTGAAAAGCGAGGCGAGCTCCTGTTGAGGTGTAATGGAAAAACACTAGAAGTGCCAAGTTTTATTCATTTAATAGTAACAAATGCGAAGATGTAGCTCAAAACACCTTCTCCTGTCACATGGTCAAGTTGAAAATAGACTTTGGGCAAGCTACACTGAGACTGGAAGATAAGACTATGCTCACACTCCCTTTTATTCTCAGGCACAGTGATCCTTTGCAAGGCCGAGTTCAAAGACAGTGCTAATGGCAGACAGCAGGAGTTATGATGGATGATGAGCTAATTGGGTGGGTCGGTATGGCCATGTCCAAACCTCCAGCACCTGGGATACCAGCTTGTGTGCTGCTAGCGAGTGAAATATTCCCAAAGGGGACAAGTGTGCCAACCAATCATAGAGGGCCACATAGTGAAGAGCCCTATAGTTTGAAAGCCAATGAGACATTGTGTATTTTATGACACGGAAGATGACTTGCACTAGGGGTGGGCATAGCTGGCCACCTGACCTTAGAGACCCAATCACAATCCTGTTCCCCATAGAATGTACACCTAGATGTTCTTCTTAAGCCTATCACGACTCAGAGTAGGTTTCCTTATTTTGCCACGTAGTATGACATCATGCACAAGTTTTTTCTATGAAAGTAAATTTTTTATGAAATGCATTGAGAATTATGCTGTGGGACGTCCGTTGATGCCGGTTGTACTCACTGCTTTAGACAATTGCAATTAAAAACAGTTATGTTTTGCCAACTTCCTGAGTCGGTCTGATTATTAGTGCAAGAGTAAGATCTGCATCTCCATCCATCCCATAGAGCGCTACCTCGCTTAAAGGGCCTACAGGCTCAGATCAAGAGTAAGACTCAGACACAGTGGCATTTTCCATGTTTATCAAATACTTTTATTATCAAAAGAAAAAAAGGGGCTAGGGAATCTTACCTATCCCTGACTCAGAGAGGTTCCCCAGCCTCAACAAAACTAAGGAACGTCTGTGTCAGGATGTCTAAAGCAAAATGAGTTATCTGTCCTGTGTCCAAAACCCTAAGCAGACCCTTATACACTAAACTCAATATAGCATTAAATGGGGAATGTCTCTTGGCTGAACACCTGCAGATTCCTTCCAAGGTCCAAATATAAAGTCTCTAAAGTGCAGAAAAGAAAAATTAATAAAGTTCCACTAGAGATGGGCCTTCCCTTCCTCTAGAGTCTTTCTGGTTATCCAAAACTGTCACTTCGCATATATTCCACAATCCCAAAGGGGATGGCTCTTCCCTTGAGTTTTTCTCAATTTTTCTCAATTTACACAACACAATCTCTTTATTCCACAATTCCAATGGGGATGGCTCGTTTCCCTGTTTCACTCCGATTCCACAACACTTTACAGTTCTTTCTCTGGACCCCTGATGCCCTTTTCAAAGAGGGGTATGGTTCTTCTCTTTTGGTCCACAATTCAAAAAGGGGGGTTCTTCCCCTGTTTTCTCAGCACTTTCTGTGAGTCTCTGCCTCGTTTCTCCAATCAAACCCTGGTTTCCTCTCCTGATAGGGCTTTATTTCGCTACTGAGTGCGGTTCCCAGACTCGCTAAATGACTGGTTTACTCTCCTGCCAGGGCTTTTTGTCTTTTCAATTGTGTGTGGGTCCCAGACTTGCTAAGTGCCTGGTTTACTCTCCAGCCAGGGTTTTTTGAGTCCTCTCAATATTGAAGTGCCAATCCAAGATTCACACACTTCATTAGCATTCACTTGTTTCTGTATCCAGGTAATTATATTTTTCATAGGTCAGGCCCCTGACCCTTCTCCAACTATGTTAAATGTCACAGCTTCCTTGTGTGGTTTTTGCTCTTTACTAATGGCACGCAGAATCCACCATGATGTGCCCTAGCATCCCAATCTCCTTCTATGGGCTTACCCATTTTGCCTGGCAGCTTCAGCTTCCCTCACGTCTCCCAATTTCCTCCTCTGTCAATCTGCTGACTGGGAGCGCATCTCGTTGGTTTCTTGGTTTCTACCTGGACTTTTCCTTCGCTTGGCAGCTGCTGCTGTTTGGGATGGCAGTGGGGCAAACACTCTTCAACCTGACTTCCTTGGACACTGTACTCGACAGCTACTTCGCTCTGGTCAGCTGCTCACTTTCCTCCCATGTCCCAACCAGCGTTGGGAGGGCTGATCACCCCCATTCAGTTCAGGTGTTCCATATTTGAATGTCCCAGCAGCTGGTGACATCTTCCAACGACTAGAATGCAACTTTGGCTTGCCGCTCCTAGTGACCGTCATCACTCTGTTCCTCTTCCCCGTTTCAGTATTATAAAAGGTGGGTGTACATAAGTCCCAGTACTTGTTGTTTCAGTGGTACTAAGGGGGTGTGGATGTACATATGGTCAATGTTCAGTAAATAGTGGAGATTGTTTATCCACACCACAGTATGCCATGCAACAATAGGTGAAAAGTAAATGGGTGTTACCGAGGTGCGCAGGAAAGACCTGGACTGACCCAGCGGGTTCACTTCGTCTCCCTGAAGGTTATCCTTGCCCATCTGGTCCTCCCACAGATAGCCAACCTCAGAGTCGGAGTCAGATAGCTTCTGCCTTTCCCTGACCACATGAGGGGAGCTTTAACCCCAGGGAAGTAGTGACGAGCTTGCTATATTTGTCAGAAACCCCAAAGGTTAGATCAGGTGACTTAAGATGATGTTTCAGGCAGAACTCCCTCTCCAGATCAACCAGGTTATGACGGCAGAAGATCTGGTAATTGATCCTGTTGTTACATTGTGTTTCCTATATATCCCAGTCATGGATGCCTCACCAAACCCACAGAATCTAAAGTGTGGCATTGCAAGGTGTTTAGGCAGATGAGCTGACACCATGGAGAGATGCCCTGAGAAATGTTGCAACCCCCTACAGGGCTCCTACAGCGTGCACCCTCCTAGAACCACGGACAGGGAACAGGCTGGTGCACGTGGGAGAGTCCCTCTGCTGGAGGGAGTCCCAGGACCCCCCTTGCTTTTTGCAATCTTGATGATGAGGCCAAGATGCCCACCTCCGCAGAAAGCATTGTGGATGGAGACAGATATCCTAAATGTAGCAGAGACACACAGAGAGTGAGAGAGAAGGAGATAGAGAAAGCGGGAGCATGCTAGATGTGTGCCTAATACACTGAGCACGGCTAGTAATTATTACTCATCCTAGATTCCTATGTCTGTGCTATCAGTGGAGGCCACCAGTGCGTCCTGACACATGTTTGCGTCAATCTTGAAATCTGAAAAGTGGAGTGGCTCATGGGAGAGAAGAACTTTTGGAGATAGAGAAATAGTAGTTTCGTAAAGATTATTCATCAGCCTCTCAGTGTAGGACACATAAATAATTGCATGTAGCACTTCTATTTAATAACACTGGTAGTTTGGCGGTATACATATGCCACTTAGCATGAAAGGGATTTGTTTGAATGGATGGCTCGTCAGTGTCACTACCATAGTCAAGAGGGCAGAAACTAACCTCAAAGTTGTTTTCATTTCGAAGTCAAGCCTCCTTGAAAGAGCGGTATTATGGTGGCGATTGTTTGAGCGTCGTCAGAAAGTAAATGTTGAGAGACACATGCCTCCAGCTTCACTTGCCTCCTGCTGTTTCCGTTGGGCTCTGGCAGGCACAGGTTTCCGGTCCACGGGTAGACGTCATCGCAGAGATTAGCATCTCATTTCACATTTCCTGGACACATTATGCGCGCGATTGCTGCGAGCGCATAGCGGAGATAATGTCCTTTTTATGAAGGCTTCACTTGAAAGAGCCCATACTGAAAGATTAATACGAACTGAGAACAGTTATTGGACTTGCGTTAAATTGGATTTTCTTTCAAAAGTAAGCAGTGTCATGAATCAAAAAGGGATTTAAAGTATGTTTCAAAGGGGAAGCGTATTTGCCTCTTGAATTCAATCTTGTTGTCTGTGCCCCAGACTGTCTGTAAGGCATTTCGTCTGAAAAGGACTGCATTACTTTTTAGCCCACTCTGCAAACCCTGCACCCGAGACACTGAGCAACTGCGACTGGCATGTGACCAGCACAAACATCCCTGCTCCTATATACTGTCGCAAAACTAAACGTGGAATCCATTATTTCCATGTTAATCCACGTTACGTTCTAATAATATGCTGTTCGGAAAGGCGGAGCACTGATAAAAAAAAAAGAATAAATAGGTTTCTTATTTATTTAATTACTTAATTTGTTGCACACCCAGACCCTGAGGTATCCAGGCGTGGTTACAGACATCTTAGAGATTAATGAAAAACACATAGCATTGATTATACATAGAATACAAAAAACATAATTAACACATAAGCACTGGGAATCAATGTGCTAGTATAGGTTGAACGACCATGTTTTCAGTTGTTTTTTGAACAAAAGGAAGGAGGTCTCTTTTTTTGATGTAGATAGGGAGGGAGTTCCAATGTTTAGGGGCTAGGACATAAAAGCTGCTGCCCCCAGCTTTAGTGTTGTTATAGCGTGGTGTTATTAGGCTTTGACAGTCATTAGTTCTTAGGGTTCTGACATTTTCTTTTTTTTGTAGAACATTGTTAAGATAGATTGGGGCTTTTTTTGTGATGCATTTATGCGAGATGCAAAGTGTTTTAAAGATGATTCTTGCTTTGATGGGCAGCCAGTGTGCGTCCTTCCTGACTTTCGATATATATGATCGCGTTTTTTTTATCCCTAGTGCTGCTCTTATGGCTTTGTTTTGCAAAAGTTGTATTGTACTTCCTGCCAGCCTCTAAGCGCAGTACCAGGACAGGGTACCCAACCTGTGCAGCTCACTAGAGCGCTGACCCTGAGCTATCCTTCCCCAAAGGCTTAGCACATCAATTGAAATGGTAAGAGCTGGGTAGCCAATTAGGGATTTTTATGATGCTAATCATGCTTTCTATCCTCTACCAACAAGCAGCTGAGAGAGAGAAGCTAAGAGTAATGAAGATGTACCATCTTATTTTGGAACCAGCCATTAATGTTGCTCCTGATTTTATTCAATTACTACTTATTCATTATTAGTAAAGCGCAGTGTTCACCACTTGGTGGTCTGTTGGCGCTGAAGGATTCAAAACGTTTTGGTGTAGCCAGGAGGTTTGATTTGTTGAAAGAGCCAGGTTTTCAGTTCAGGTTTTCAGGGGTATCCTTGAGCTTCAGTGCTAAGTTGCCCCTGAGCCTCGAAGCTAGAGTGACAAAGACGTTTCTGCAAGTTCTGGTTTTGGTGAATGTGTGGGGGCGGTGGGGGCGAGTAGCGATTCGGAACAAGAGCAGAGTTTTCTGGCGGGGACGTAGTGGGTACATTTTGAGACGAAGAAAGTTGATCCGATCTTATTGAAGGAGGGATGACTGATACAATGACGGGACAGCAAGGCCTGGGCGAGGTGCTCAACTCTTCGGAGGTCGAGCAGGAGTCGGGCAGGTACATTTTTCATCCTTTAGATATTGCAAAGTTGAACTGAGTGAAGGACAACCTATGCACGGTTCCCACAGCCCAATATGGAAGAGATTAGGGCATTTATGACAGCGACTAGGTGGGGCAACATTTGGGGAGACACTTTTTTTTGAGGTGTCACAGGTGGAAGAAGGAGCTGGCAACAACATTTAACAGAATGGTTAGTGAGAGATCTGCTTTGATGTGGATGCCAATGCGGCAGTTTTGGCATCTCTCTTTAATGCAGCTGACAACGGCGTAAACTGGATTATCAGTCTACATGGAATTTTGCAGTGACAGATTTGAGTTCAAGACTTACTGGTGGGGTCTCAACATGGCACTTTCAGCCCACCTGAAAGTATGATGGAAGTGAAGATATGAGCTCAATTAGAGCGATTCAATTAGGATCTCACTGCGGAAAGAGAGGAGCTAGATAGGAAGCCATTTAACATAACACTCACCGAACAAAAAACATTTGCTGGGTCTCTTGATTTCACACATGTCACACAAGGTCAAAATGGATGCACACTAGGTCATCCCAAACAGGAAGATGCCTTAAAAAAGGGGGGTGACCGGGAGCCTATGGTGGAAAAGTGATTTGAGAAGTTAAGAGGGTGCAGTAGGCCACATGCTGGTCGAATCCTCTTCTGCTTCTGAAAAGCAGAAGCATGGGATATTCAGAGCTGTGTTAGTCAGTGAAGCACTGAAGGACTTGCTGTAGAGGTGAAACACAGTTAGGTACAGAAGAGGGGCGGGACAAAGCAAGATGTATTCTTCAGCAAGGGAGTGTGCAGTAGCACCTTGGAGCGTATGTCATGCGCATAATTGAATTACCATAGTAAATGACCTCGGATCCAAATAACCAAACAGACTCAAAGAATATGGCAAAGTACTACTTTATTAACAGTTCAAATAAAGTAGGGAAATCTGCCCAGCATAACAAGTCGCAGCTCACACACTCTCAGTTACTTTTCTCTTACACAAAGACTTTATACTTTGATGTACATCATCTATAATGTCATCCGACAAGGCAAAAAACAAAACTTATCGAGGGGAGGGATTGGTTAGGGGAACATAAATACTTGTATGTGTAAGTGTTAATAACATCATTGGCTGCCCCTTATCTGGCAGGCACGCCTCAAAATACCTCTAGAATACATTTATATACCGATTATAGCAAAAAATACTAACAGCGGATTGGCTTCTGCAACATTGTATAGCATGCTGCTTCATAGTCACTCATAATTGGTTGGCATACTTTCCCAACCTTGGACATTCGGCTCGCTAGCAACACGTGAACAAAACGATACCTAGGTGCAGAGAACGATGTCAAAACACTCCCCACTTTGGTAAATTAGCCTACCATCTCTCATCAGTTAGGCCACAAGCCAAGGCCTCTCCTTTATAGTTGACCTTGCCAACTGTTTTCTTCTTTGGAATTTTTAAGGGAGTCGGGGTACACTGCTATCTTTGTGTAAGGCTTAATAAATAGGCCTTGCTTTCAAATTCTAAATCACATGTTAGTATACCACAAATTTATCAATTTCAACCTCTTATTTACTGCTATTTGATTTAATTATGCTGGGGGCTATTACTCTTCTTGGCCTCTGGAGACTTGGTCATTCCATCTTAGATATGCATTTTGCATCCTTGATTGTCCAATACTTGGCAGTTGCAGGTGCTTTTGCTTCTGCTTAATCTAAGAGAAATGTGCCCTTCATGTATAGCTTATCCTGGTTAACTCCTATGTACTTTCCAGTTATTCAATGCTGTGCCATCCTTAGTCTTATCAAAACAGATATTCTTTGTTCCTCGCGTGAAGCTTTTTCTGCAGCGTCTCCCAACTCTGCAGCACTGATTTCTCTCTGAAGTAGTTTCTCCATGATCCAACGTCCGCATTTTCATCAATGCCGCTCTCTTTATTTTATAGTTTCTACTGCAAATATATGTCTCATCTACCTTGTGTTTCTGCATATGTACATTCGCTGAGCTTCATCTCACTCATCTTTTCATCATAGAGGATTTCTCCATCTCTTTATACTTGGTTACTTTATTACTACAATTATACATTCATTCTTTAAGTATCTGCATATCGTTTCCATATATCCTCATATCGTCCCTTTTTTAGGTCACTTTATTTGTGTCAACTTGCACCTATAACTCTTCTATGTCCAATGATCTATATCAACATCCTTTCACCACTTCACTACTGGCGTACATTTGATAAGGTTGCCTGAGTGCATAAAGTCGCTCATAAACTTGATGCAGTACTGGAAAAGTACCTGGTGTTGCACATAGGGAGGATAGCTCAGGGCAAATTGCTTGCCCTTGAAGCAAGACGACACGAAGCACCACAGGTTCGATCCCCGGTCCGTGCTTAGAAACCTCTGGATATTAAGCACGTTATAAATAACCTATCATATCATATTATCGAGCTCTTCTTCTGGTGTTCTTCCGGTATTATGGAGGCGAGGAGGGGGGGGGGCCATAAGGATTACTGTTAAAATGGATTTCTAAACTCTGACCTGGTGGGCAGATGTTTAGGAGACCACCCTAGTTTAGTGGAACAGATGAACCTTCTGGACAAGCCAGACCAATCAAGGTAGCTTGGCAGAGGTCAAAGTCTCAGGAGGGTTGAGAGTGATCAGAAGCCCACAATGAGCACACACAGTAATGTACCACAGATTACTCCTAGACAGGTGTATATAAAAAATACATATACATTTATTATAATCAAACACGAAAAACCACAGTAATAAGAAACAATTACAACATAAGGGTATCACTATGTTACAATATACAATTGCTTTTAGGCTAATGCAAGATGGGGGAAAAGACATCCACAACCTATAGTAGAAAGGGGGTTAACACAATTATTGTATTGGGCAGTCCAACCCTACGAAGTGGGGAGCTTTGCGCTCAAAAGTACAACAGTTCATTTACAACACACAGTCGTGGTCAAGAGCAACAGCTGTACATCTTCAGGGGGCTGGAGCAGTTCAGGAAGGGGCTTGAGGTGATGAAGAATAAAGAACCACTATTCGATGAGGGTCTACCCTTGCAGGTAGAGTGACATTTGACACTCAGGAATAGCTAGAGAGCGCAGGCTAACTCGGCCAAAGTGAGGATCTTTTAAGGGATTCTCGTGTGTATAAGTATATTGGTTGTGCCAGGGGTGACCGGTAAGTGAAGCAAGTACTCACCGCCCCTCGGCACAGGTCGGCCCAAACTTTGCCAGTTCAGTCAAGGTCACTTGTTGGTTCAAGCTCTGCTGGTCTTGGCGCTTCGGCTTTCAGTGGCTGCGGGACGGGACGATCATCCGTGATGGCACAGTGGCCTTTTCTCAGCTCATGAAGAAGAGAGGAAGACAATTCTGCTGCAGCAGGATTCAAGGCACGGGAGGGCAGATAGGCAAAGCACCTACAGTGACCGTCACTACAACATAGTGACACAGGAATCACAGAAACCCACGACATGGCACACTCTCCTAGATCGCGACACAGATGTGCTAGGACTACGAAATTTGTTGGGAGAGGACCGACTGCCACAAGCTAGCGATTTCCAAAGTTTCAAGTGTCAACTCGAGATGGCATGCTCCTATGCGATACCCCAGGGTAGAGCTTGTCAGTTCACTGGACAGCACAGAGACACTTCTGAGAAGGCTCTTTTGGTGGGTAATCAGGAGGTGCCAAGAGTAGTTGGTCCCACTACTCAAAGGGAGGGTCGAAGCACCTTTGCAGACCTTCTAACATCGATGACAAAAACAGGGGTCCAACCAGACAGCAGCAGGCTCAGGGTGCCAAACCTTCCAGTGCATCTACAGAAATTCCACGGGTTTGCTTCTGCATTTCAGGATGTTTGGCTCCTTCTGCAGTTTGGAGTGAAATTCAGTAGATATACCTGGAATTAATTCAGAGCCCCTTCTCTTATCCAAGATTTTTTTTGCGCTCAAATCTAGAATAACTAATGAAAGATCTGCTCTCTCGCATGCATACCAAGCATGGGCCAATCATGGCCCACGGTGGTCTCAGTTATTCAAGCACACCAGACATCCTGGCACCAGTAGTGTGGATTAGGACCAGAGAGTCCCAGTCCTCGTCCTCCGCACTAACAAACGTGACATGCAGGAGCCCACAGAAGATGCTGTTTTCACAGATGGCTGCATGCCCAAAAAAGGAAGTCCCGGGTCAGCTCAACCTGGGTGAATGCTAAGGACAAGATGGCCAAAGGACAGAACAACATACTTTGTGGCATGGCCATTTTTGGCACAGGCCACCGTCACGGACCAAACGCAATAAACACGGTATGTTACAATAAAAAGAAGTAAAATACCTGTAAAGTAAACCTCTGATACCAGTACATTATAGGCACAATTGTATAACCACCAGAAATTCTTAAAGGTGGTCTAGAGCGATAAAAATGAAAAGACCCCTATGTGCACGGTAGAGTAAGGTACCTGGGGCACAGATGAAAAGTTACCAAGAAATGGCAACATAATCAAAGACTAAGGGAAACATAGTTTCCCAGTACTGACAGTCTGAAGGATGTGTCAGTTTCCCCATGACAAATGAACAAAAGCCCAGAGGAGTACAGCTGAAGGCTGGGCTCCACTGGAAAAAGTCTGGATAGGTCAGTCATACAAAAGCAAAAGGTTTGGGAGTCCATCAAATGGAGGGAAAATTGCACTTAACGAAATATGTCCTAACACTTGCCCACCCCCGCCCCCAGGTCCAAGGACAAGGGGGAAATAATCCATGGCTGGATGGGCCTACTCAGGTCGGGTAAACATTCTGGACAACCCATCAGCATTGCTATGTTGGACACCTGGCCAGTGCTCAATGGTGAAGTCAAAGCCTTCCAGGCTAATGGACAACCTGAGGAACTTTGGCTTCTCTCCCTTCATGTTCATTAGCCACTTCAGGGTCATATGGTCAGTTTGCACAGTGAAGTGGGTCCCATAAAGGTAGGGCCTCAGCTTCCCTAGGGCCCACACCACAGAGAAACATTCTTTCTCTACAGTGGACCACCTGAGCTGTCTGTCCTTAATCTGGCGGCTAATAAATCAAATTGGGTGTTCCTTGCCTTTCTCATCTACCTGTGATAGAACAGCATCTATCCCAGTGTCACCGGTATCTGCAGCATAAAATAATGTTTGAAGTAAGGGGCCCTGAGAACATGGGTCTGGCACAGGGAGTCTTTTAGGCCTTGAAAAGGCCTTCACACACTCCTCAGACCAAGAGACCTTCTTGGGTTTCTTCATAGTAGTGAGAGCAGTCAGAGGGGCAGCTATTGTCCCATAGTCTGCCATGATATTTTCCGGTAATACCCAATGAGGCCCAAAATGCTCTCACCTGAGTTTGGGTACTCAGGGTAGACCAGTCTTGTACTGTTTGTACTTTACTGGGTAGAGGCTGTATCCTCCCTCCACCAACCTCATGCCCAAGGTAGACCACTGAGCCCTGACCACTTTGACACTTGGTGGCCTTTATGGTCAGGTGGTCCTTCTGAAGGGTCTGCAGCACCATTCTGAAGTATTTCACATGGTCTTCCCAGGTGGCACTGAACACTGATATAGCATCCAGATACACTAAGCAGAATCCGTCCAACCCATTTAAAACATGATTCACTAGCCATTGAAAAGTGGCAGGTGCATTTTTCAACCCAAATGGCATTACCCTGAACTGGTAAGGTCTGTCTGGAGTTGAGAATGCTGTCTTCTCCTTGGCATGTTCTGCTAGGGCCATTTGCCAATACCCTGCAGTGAGGTCAAAAGTGCTGAGGTACTTGGTAGCACCCAGTTTGTCCACCAACTCATCAGTTCTTGGCAGAGGGTGAGCACCTGTCTTTGTGACAGCATTCAGATCCCTGTAATCCACACGGAACCTCAATTCAGAAGTACCTGCCTTTGGCATGAGAACCACTGGACTAGACCATGAACTACTGGAGGGCTCAATCCCTCGATCCAACATTTTATTGACCTTTGTTTTGATGTAGGAACTCACTTTATCTGACATCCTATAACCCCTACTTTTGGTAGCAACACTATCACCAGTGTCAATGTCATATTTACACCAATGTGTCAAACCTGGAGTAAGTGAGAACAAGGGGGAAAACTGCTTCAGAAAAGTTCTTACTTCCTTTTGTTAGTTAGAAGTCAAGTGAGGGGCCACTTTGACACCCTCAATGGAGCCATCTGAAGCACTACCCTGGAATAAATCAGGAAGAGGTTCTAATTCCTCCTCTTCTATGTCTGATGCCAAGAGTAATGTGGCTATTTCAACCCTAGGGATGAAAGCCTGTAAGTCTATTGATATGAAACACTTTGGGTGCTTGACCAGGCCTCCTAAGGTTCACAAAATAATGTACCTCGTCCAGCTGTTCCACAACGGTGTACGTACCTGACCATTTATCCTGGAGGGTCCTAGGCCTGCTGGAATGCATGATGATGACTTGCTGGCCTGGGGTAAAGTGAACAAGAGAAGCTGTCTGATCATAACAATGTTTGACCAAGGCTTGACCAGCCTTCAGCTTGCCACTGGCATGAGCCATCAGGAGGACCATTCTCTTCCTTAGACCTAGCACATAATCTACTACATTGGTAGAGGCAGGAAGAGTGGGGAGCTCCCACCCTCCTTGACTATGGCTGGAGGACCCTCACAGGGTTACCAAAAAGAAGCTCAAAGGGGCTGAAACCAATACCCTCTTGAGGCACCTCTCTGTAAGCAAAGAGTAAGCATGGTAACAGGAGATCCCACTTTCTCCTTTGGGGTTCTTCCATAGCCCCAATCATGCTCTTGGGAGTTCTATTAAACCTCTCAACTAAGCCATTAGTTGTGGGTGGTAAGCAGAGGGGTGTCCAGTCAAACAATCGAAAAAAAAGGATCAAATGACCTTTTGCTCGAATGCAAAAGGATCGGAAAAAAAGGGTCGCATTTTTTTATTTATTTACATATATTTTTTAGTTTGGGTTGGTAAAAAAATGTATTTAATAAAGAAAGCGGGGTTGGGGGAACCCCCCCATAAAAAAAAAACGTCGACCCTTTTTTATGATCCTTTGACTGTCGATCAAAAGGCATTCGATCCTTTTGTTTTCGACCCTATCACTGGCAACCAAGCAGAGGAAAACATATAAGTGACCCTCCACTCTTTCCACATGGCTTGCATATACTTAGAAATTAATTTGCTGCCTCTGTCACACACAGCTTCTTTAGGGAAGCCACATCTAGTAAAGATTCCAAGTAAAGCTTTAGCAACTGACTTGGCAGTCACTGTCTTCAGTTGGATGGCCTCAGGATATCTGGTAGCCAGGTCAACCAACTCCAAAATAAACCTGTTGCCAGAAGATATCAGTAGGTCAAGGGGACCAACAATCTTGATCCCTGCCCTCTCAAAGGGCACTCCCTCAACAGGGAGTAGCACCAATGGAGCCTGGATTGTTGTACCACTCTTCCCAGAAATATGGCAGGTGGCAAAACTCCTACAATGGCCTTCTACCTCGACCCCCATCTTGGGCCAGAAGAAATGCATGGATAACCTTTGCTTGGTTCTCTTGATCCCAAGGTGACCAGTCAAGGGGACATCATGCACTAGCTGTAGGAGGAAGGGTCTTACTTGAAGGGGGCCACCATTCTCCTATGGTCACCTTCAAAAGACTCTGTGGGTTCACTATACATGAGCACACCTTCCCAATAAATCTTATGTTTCCCAGGAGGTTCACCCTCAAGCTGGGTACAGGCCTGTCTCCTTAGGCCTTCTAAAGATGGGCACTCCTGTTGGTCCTTACGAAACTCTTCCCTATCAGGATCACCTTCAGCCAACACGTTTTGGAGTTCAAGATCGTCATGGGGGTTGAGAATTTCAGGCAGCACCTCTTCCTTGGCAGGTCAGGCGCTGGGCAAACTACCTCCACCTCAGTGGTAAGTGAGTTACGGGGAATATTTTCTTTCCCTCTTCTGGTTTTCTTGACTCCCTTAGCCTTGGGTTTCCCCTTTGGCTTTGGTTCAGCTTTGGTCTTGGCCAAAGCAGCCTTGGTTTGTGACCTTGTGCAGGGTCTGTCTGCTGTGTCTCCCCCAAGACCTATGTCACTGGGATCATTCACCAGCAGTACTTTTCCTGGGACTTGCCTCTGTACACCCAGAGGTATCCTTACTACTCCCCATTCACAGATAGAGTAACAGGCATTACTGGGAACCTGAGGGGGGCATCAGCTAACTTGTTGGGCATCAAGGGAGCTCTGGCAAGCTCTTCTTGGTTTACCAATGTGAAATCCACCACTGTTCTGCTGGCCCCACTAGCCCTAAGGGCAGTGGTGTAAACCCTATTCACTAGCACACCGTCTTTAAAGTAGTGCTTGGTATTGTCAGGTATACAGGCCTAGGCCTCAACTACCCTAGGTTACCAGAATCCCAGGGATACTAAGACTACTTCAGCCTCTAACCCACAGGGGAAGCAGTCTGAAGAGAAGGATGCCCCTGTGACTATTTCTTCCTCCTCATAGGACGTGGGGGCCAGATTCACAGAGTGGACCTCCAAGGTTTTGACCTTACATCTGGGGTCCCCCTTCACATGGTCACTTGCTCCACAAGCCACACAAGACCTGCTGGGTCTAAGGACATAAAGAGGCTTACTATAACCATAGCTCTGTTTGGGAGGATGACTCTACCCTGAACATTTTCATGGGACTTACCCTCGTTAGACCTTTGCTGGCCTTTATCGGAGGAAGATTCATCAGGACCCCCACCCTCTTTCTCTTTGTGCTTTTCCCCCTTCTCCTGCTTACCAGAAGCAGGCCCATCCATATAGGAAACTGTGTGTGACCCCCACAAATCTGCTGTAATGGCCATGGTCTTTGGATCTATCACCTTAGAATAAGCCAAATGCTGCTTATGCTCAGGGGAACAAGAAGCAAAAATATGTTCAATCATGAATAAACAAATCACACCCTGTAAGGTGGTGACCTTGTAACCTTCTACTCAACCATTCAAGTTTTTCAATCAGTCATATGAAATCCAAGTACTACCTTCTTTCTTTGTGTATTCTCTAAATCTGTTCAAGTATTGGGCAGGAGTCTTCCCATCAGAGTTTGCTTTAATTTTGCATAGTCTTTTCTGTGAGCCTTGGACATTTCCATTATAGCACTGAAGCCAGATTGGGGAATTCGACTGAGCAAGCATGCAATCTTGTCAGCATCCACAACCTCTTGTACCTCACATGCATACACAAATGCAGTTAATCATTCCATATTGTCATTCTTGCCATCATACATATTAATCAGATCTTTAGGAACTTGTGGATGAGAGGAGGAGATAGACCCATTACCAGATCCTCTGGAGAAGCCATTGTTAGCCTGCAGCTTTCAAAACTCCAATTGAAGATACCTATACTTTTGTCATTCAGCTTTCTCTAACTCAAGCTTAGCCATATTAAATTCAAGCTCTCTGTGCTTAAACTGCAGTTCCTTTCTCTTGAATTATAATAGGGCCCCAGCCTCAGAGCCAGCAAAAGAGACTTGGTAATCTAGATCATCCCTATCTACACCAATCCCTTCTATGATGGCAGAAACAGTTATTTTGTTATTGTCACTATGAGCAGCGCCAGCACCTTCTGCACTATTATAGGCTGGTAAAGTTGCAATTCGACTTTCCTGCCAATTCATGATCTTTTGGTCCATTTTGGATTTGGTGCGAGTGGCCAACAGGCCTCTTTCTGCACACATCTTTCTTAATGTCTCCGACCTTGAGGCACTCAAAGTAATGTCAGCAATGGACTCCATGTTGTAAGTGAGGCAGGTGGTTTACACTTATGAATTAACTAAATGTCATTGTGTTTCCTGTATAAGTGTAACCCAGGTCCCTTACAGTGTGCAACACTGGGGACCTCTGATCTTATCCCACCACATACACCAATTTGTTAAGATGGTGGGCACAGATTTAGGAGGACACCCTAGTTTAGTAGATCCTTCTGGACAAGCCAGACCAATCAAGATAGGTTGGCGGTGGTCAAGATTTAGGGCCTCATTACGAGTTTACCAGTAAAAAAGAAAAATACCTGCATGCCGGGGCTGCCGTGTCGGTGTACCACTGCTGCCGAAATCAACGGTTGATTCTGAGTCAGCGTGAACTCGCATGCTGGAATGCCGGAAACAGTAGCACCGGCATACCTGTAACTGACCCAAAACCCCCATAACGGCATCCTCGCTGATGCTGACTACGATTCTGGCATTGCGCATACTGTTGTTACCAGCGCAGGTAATACCGGCGCTGGAAATAACTTCATCGCCGGAACAGGAAATGTACAGGCGCCCATTATAAAAGCACAATCCATTGCAATCCTCACTACACAGGAGTGCGGGGCAAACCCTGAGCAACTACTTAAACTGTCAGACATGTCTACAAGACAACCTGCGATTCGCAAGTGCAAGCCTAGGTTCAGTGAACGTGAACTGAACATGCTTGCAGGCACACTTGTTGAACACTGTGCCAAGGTGTTCTGCACCGATCTACGGCGCCAAACACAGACCCAGAAGAAGGCTGTCGGGGTAATTTCCCGGTGGTCGGCAGGGCTGTCCGTGGACCTCCGGGGTTGGGGAGGCCCCAACTCCTCGTGCGTCCCAATGGAGTATGAATCACACACAAGAGCAAAGAGTTACTGCTGTTTATTGCACAAAACAGACAGAGACAGGTTCTCGGAGAATAGGTACCCAAGGAACATCTCAGCGGTGAAGGGCCTGCAGGCCCTTTTTCTAACCGGATGACGCTACTACGTGTGTCACCTGGGAAAGCTTGCCCCTAAACCTAACGCTAACCCGGGTTGTCTCCCCGGGTGGTAGGGTCAGTATGGATCAGTATAGGGGAAAATATTAGTGGTGGAGAAGAGGTCAGGTGGTACGCTTGGGTCGTCCCTAAAAATGGGTACATAGAAAGTGTTACATGAAGAAAGTTAGTGATTGGTTGAATTATAGTGTTGTCAGTGATTATCCCCTTGCATTCTGATTAGTTCATGCACGAGCCCCTAAGCCTGGGACCATCGTTGTTCCCAGCTCGCCATGTACCTGGTGTTGGCAACAATGTATGACTATGTGTCAGTGGCAGACAATGAACAGGTCTTACTAGTGGCTGTTGAGTGTCCCTTTACCATCGCTGCTGGTGTCCAACTTGTAACTTCGTTGTTGCAGTCTGGGTCCCAGACGTGAGACCCCAGAGCTTCTCTGGTCCTTGTTGCTTGGCATCGTATCAGGTCAGCCTGGTCACGTGTTGAGAGACCGTGGCTGAAGCAGAAAATACAGGGATTTGATTTGTATTTCTGCTCCGAGGAGTGTTTGGCAGTGGCAGGTGTAACCTTGGCGCTGGGAGCGCGGCGTGTAGATTGCAACTTAGTGGCCTTGGCTGTGGGGCTCCTGCAGGGTTTGTTCTGCATGATCAGCAACTTGCAACTCCGTCTGAGCTTCTCCGGGCCTGGGGACTCTGGTTTGCAACCTGCCTTGGCCTAGTCTATGGGTGGCAGCATACAGTCCATAACACAGGGCTTGCGAGGTGCGACTTGGGTCCTTATACATTAGTCCATCTACAGGGTGATATCTTCATGGTTTTAGTACCAAAAAAGCATCTGCAAGCATATACACAAGCTCTTCTGGCGTCTTGCGTTTCTGTGGTGCAGTAGTTAGCCTATGTGAAAAATAACAACGATGCATGTCTGTGAGCGTGAGCGGTCCTCTACATCATAGCACTGAGTATGTTCTTCGTGTGGGCTGGTGTGTGTCTGATCCAGGTGCTTGGTGGCACGTGCGTTCTTGTCCGTTGGCTATGTCATCATGTCATCTCTAACGATGGCGATATTGGTAGGTGAGGTCTAATCGAGTTGGTCCATATGGTCGGTCTCAGCTCCACCCGAGGTCCCACCATGTGCTTTGGATGATGCGCAGCTGGCCTGGGTGTGCGGGGCATGGCCACAGTGGATCTTGATGCCGGGGGCAGCAGTCAGAGGGCTGAATTCATCCCGCGGTGGGTGCTTAGGTCGTGACGTCATAGGCCATGGTCTGGACAAGAATCGGGGGAAGGGATTGTCCCATTTTCTCTCTTCAGTCCCCCCTCTGGTCGACTTGTCGACCAGAAAATTATCCACTCTTTGATCTCCTCTTACTTGCCATACCTTTGTTATTCCTGCCACAGGTGTCCGTATCGGTCCAGGTGATCTTCAACAGACCAGTCAATGTATACACATCTGCCACCGGGCTTGCAATAAACCCATTTCCTAACATAGCTCTTCGGGTTTCGTGGATTTTCAACTTTTATCGATGGCGGGTACAGGTCTGCTTTCACTATCTGTTGCTGCAGCTGTTCGCGTTCCTTGATGATTATATCTGCGTGTTTGTCATCGTCAGTGGGCATTAGCACGTGCATGACTATCATTTCCTCATCAGTACGCTTCGATCTTGCCATCCATAACTTTATCCCCATCAGTGAAGCCATTCCCAGGATCATGCACCCTGCCACATCCTTGAGGGCATCCGACAGCCATGAAGGCAGCCAGGACCAGATATAAGAAAACCAGCTACCATCCTTCTTTACTCCCTTTGCTTCTTCTTCCATCTTGGCATGCATCTTGGCCAGTTAGGATACTGCTGAAAATAGGGTGCTGTTGTCCTCGTCGTTTGCAGGAATGAACATGCAGCATGAACTTCCAATTTTTGCGCAAACACCTCCTTCCATTGTTGTCAGAAAGTCTAGCACATACCTGTTCTGTAGGGCCACCATCCTTATTGCCCCAGTTCCTATTTGATTGCGTTGAATCTATTAACGGTGGAGTTAATCGTCATCATTAGCTCCCATCTTGTTATCTGTAGCCATTTTGCATTTGCATACGCCTGCACTCGCGGATGTATCACAGAGGAAAAGAACATTTCTGCTCTGCTAAACAGTCTGTGTGCTGGTGGAATCTCACTCAGTGCTGTTTCTGACCTTCCCCACAGGTCATTTCCAGTCAGTGGTTCTCCTTGTCTTTTTACTCACTTTATTCTCTGTGGTAATGTCACTCCTTGAGGCGCTTCCTGCTTTTTCCAGGGACCTTCCCTTCCTTTCGTTTCCTTCGTCCTTCTTAGGGAAATTATCCTGGTTGATGTGTTTTTGCGGTACTACCAGGGAAGGTACATTGACCTGTACATTGGTACATACCCCATTCCATGATGGTGGTAGGCTATTATAAGCTTTTGTTCTGCAGGCCCAATAGTGGTCCATCAGTACGGCTGTTCCTGCTCCCCCCCTCACGAATCTTTATTGTTCTTTTACATCATTTGTTTACTCCAACATTAACCTCACCATCGTGCTGGTAACATAGTGTAGGTGCTGCAACGGGTATTATTGTTATGGTTCCTCCTCTTTGTCCAACCATGTTAGCAGCGCTGCACTCTTTGTCCATTCCTTGTAGCACTTGTCGTTTTCCTCTTATACTGCCATCACTGATGATTTTGCCAATGTCACTACCTTGCTTCCTACTACTCCATCCACCCGTCCATTCTTCGTATATACTTTGCCATATACTAATATTAGTGGTCTCTCCCAGCATCTTGGTTCACCTCCAACCTCTCTTGCATTCCATTTGCATGGCAGGTAGTTCAATGTCACTTCTTTTGAGTCTCCCTTGTCGGGTCTGTCAGTTATGTATTGAAGTCCTTCAGTCAGCTGCCAGTAATTGTCATACATCGGTAGTGTCTTGATGAAGTTGTCTTCGTAGGGGTATGTTGATCTTGACTTCCATCTTATTGTTGCTTGTTTACCTTGAAATCGCCCTCGTGTTTGAAATAATGCTAAATATAGAAGGCATTCTGCTGTTGCTCCTGGTACTTCAGTATCCACAAATGTTCTTAAGGCACTCATGGCATATGGGATCAACGAGCACACATAGCAGTTGTCCTTTGTCATGTCCTTACCAATTTTGAACATGTGCTTATACCACATGTTGTTGGAGACGTGTGCGGATTCTGTAAGATATGTGTCCACCCCATGTACATCTATAGAAACACTATGTTTACCTCTTTTTACATTGGGTCCCGTGTTACTTGTACCACCTGACACAGTTCTGCTTGCAGACGTGGTAGGGGAAATGTTAATATTGGGAGTTGCAGTCACATGAAAAGCATAGTAGGCCTGCCAGACAGCGGCAGTTATCAGACCAGTGGTGAAAAATATCCCCGACATTTTTATTACAGTTGCTATTACCACTGGCATTTTTATCTTACCTGTGCTGCCGTCCTGCAGCTACTTTACTTTAGATGATATAGGTGCCCACCTGAAAGTCTCTAAAAAGTTGCATTATTTCTGTTAATGTTTGTTATTCAAGCCCTGCATAGCAAGTGGACGTTCAATGCCCAGGCGAAAAGCTCCTCTAATGCCTTCCTCACCGTCCTATCTCTCAAGGCAGGTAATGCTGCGTGGAGGTGTGGAAATGATCATACTATTGGCATGAGAAACGCGTTATAATAGATGCATATTCTCCTGGGCCTTAAGTACTTTGGTCTTTTTATAATGTATACACATTGGTGTGACCGTGCTTCTGGGATATCGTCTGTGGGTAGCATTTGCCCCTGGGCAGTGGCGTAAGTTCTTTGTCAGATTTTTGCATAACAATGCGTGATACCTGCATGTGTGAGACAAAAAAGAGAAGAGAGCATGCACGTGTTTACACAGTGTTGTGTATATTACAGATCTCTTTGACAATGTTCTCCTTTTGCTGTTGGCAGGTGCTTTTCAGTTAAACTTACTTTTCCAATTCTTTTGGCAGTTTCCTAATTAAAATAATTGTATTGTTCTGACGTGGGGGCGTATTTGGTCTGTGACCTCGTGACTATGGGGTGGGCTATGGGTGGTTGTTAATTTGTGTCTTTTGGGGTATCTGGCACTTGTGCTGTGTTGATGTTAGTTGTCGTTGCTGAAGCGTTGGCCCTGTCGCTGTAGGGATCGGGGCAGGTCTGTGCTTTGTAGGGCTTGATGTCATGAATGTCATGGATGTGTGTCCAAACGTCCTTATCAGACAATTTGACGGCCGTAGGGGCCACTTTCTGGACTGTGTGGGGCCCCTTAAATCTATGGTTGTTTCACTTTCTCCGATAGTTTTTAAGGAGTACCGTGTCTCCTTCTTTCACTGTCCACTGTCCAGTTAGCACCTGTTCCTCGTTGGTCGCTGTTTCCCGTTGGTTGTTCTCTGACCCGCCCTGCGTCCGTTGAATCTGTTGAGAGATAAAAGCGGCACTAGTAACCAGGGAAGAGACATACTCATGCACTCATCCACTCACCAAAAACAGTACTTGTTGTATGACAATCACTCATAGCCCTTGATGGTGGTGTGAGAGGGAGGTGCATTTGGTGTAAGGTCACCACCTCATGTGGTGTGAGGTGGTGGTCCGAACCTGGTTTATTCCTCAATTCAAACAGAGCCAGAGGAAGGGCATAGAGCCAGCTATTTTTGGTTGTTTGTTGAATTTTTGCTATCGCTTCTTTCAGGAGGCCGTTGAGGCGTTCACAGAAGCTATTAGCTTGTGGGTGATATACACAGGCAAACTTATGCTTGATCCCCAGAAGTGCAGATAAGTGCTGAAATCATTTGTTGGCAAAGTGGGGGCCGTTGTCTGACCTCAATACTTCGCAAACCCCCCACCTCGGGAAGACCTCCCTTACTAAAAATGTTGCTGCTCTAAATGCATCTGCATGAGAGCATGAGCCAGCCTCAATCCACCTTGAAAATGGGCAGACTACTACAATCATGTATCTGTATCCTTAACATACATTGATCATATCGAGGTAGTCAATGTGTAGGTGCAAAAAGGGTCCTTCAGGCCAGGGTATTGTACCTTTGATCCCTTGCAGCGTGTGACCGGCCGTAAATTGTTGACATGTGAGGCAATTGCTAATGAAATTTGCAACGTGTGAGTTTAGCTTGGGGCAGAACCAAGATTCTTTTATTTGTGCTGCAATTGCTTCTTTCCCTGTATGAGTGGGGTGGTTTAGTTGAGCCAGAGCTGTTTTCAGTATGACCAGGGGCATCACAACTTTCCCTGTGTTATTCTGTTGCCATAGTGCATCTGTGGGGGACATGGTGCATCCTCTTTTAAACCACAGTTCCTTTTCTGCCATTGGAGCTGCCGCCTGCGGTTCCATAATCTGTGTCTCTGGGATGTGGGTGTACCCATCATTTATTATCATCTGCCTTGCCTTCCCCTTATCTTTTTGTTTTTCTTGGAGGTCCCATGTGTCGCCAAAGTATGCAGCATATTTTGTATTTGTATTTGTATTTATTGATTTATAAAGCGTCTTACACCAAAGCGCTGGATTTGCATGTACTTCTGCTATTTTATTACCTCTTGATATTGGATCTCCCCGATTTGTGTGTACGTGACACTTCACAAGGGCTACCTCTGCTGGGTATGTCATTACTTCTATTAGTTCACCCAGGAGGAGAACATGTTGCACTGGAGTACCATCTGCTCTCCTAAATCCTCTTCTGAGCCACTTTCTTAATCTTGAGTGTACCGTTGAGGTGACATATGTATGCACTATCAGAATATATTGTTACTCTTTTCCCGTTGCTTTCTTCTAAAGCTATGATCAGTGCTACGAACTCTGATGCTTGTGCTGAGTATTGTTGGGGTAATCTAACACATTTGACTAGAACGTATATCCAATCCTTCCTCAATCGCACTACAGCTGTTCCAGTCCTCCTCACACCATCACTCTGGTCAATTGTCAATGATCCATCAATGTATAACACCTCACCCCCATCTATGGCATTTTCTTCTACTTTTCTAGTGGATGAGAAAAATTCAATTGCATGTCTACAGTTGTGTACAAATACTCTTTCGGCCACTTCCTCTGCTATGAACTGCTCCGGGTTGACTTCTCCTGAGTGGTGCTGCAGATGATGATATCATCCACATACTGCAGCACCGTGCTCTCCGGGTCGATGTTCCCTAGGTCCATTTGTATTACTCTGTTAAATATGGATGGTGACTCACAGTACCCTTGGGGTAGCCTAGTGTGTTTCCATTTTGTGTTGCGGTATAAGAAACTTGTTAAATCTTGTGAGTCAGGGTGCAGTGGTATTGAGAAGAATGCATTTTTGAGGTCGATCACAGTGAACTGTGATGCCTCTGCTGGTATTCCGCACAGCATTGTGGCGGGGTTAGCTGCTATTGGGTACTCTGCCTCCACAATGTGGTTAAGAGGTCTGAAATCTTGGGTACACCGCAGTGTTGTATGGGGATTCTGATGGTACTAATATTCCTCTTTCCACAAGGGTACATATTGTCTCATAAAACCCTTCATCAGCTTCTTTTGACAGTGGGTACTGCTTCACCCTGGGCAGCATTGCTCCCTTTTTTAGCTTTATTTTCACTCCTCCAATGCTTTTTATGCATCCCACATCATAGGGACTAGTAGTCCATAGTGAGCCGGGTACAGGTGCTAAGTCTTCCTCGTACAAGTCTGATTGTGTGGGGATGGGCGCCTCTAGTGCCATTGCCATTTTCTGTGCTACCTCCTTGTACGTCACTCTCAACCAAACCTAGACGTTCATCTGGAACACCATCTCCCTATCTCCTACTTCGTCTGAGAACAGTTCCTCCTCTGACACCTGCGTCAGGTTGCATCCTTCAGCCAATGCTATTACTGCCCTCCATGCTTTCCCTTGCCCGTCCTGGGCATGAACTGCAATGTAGCCTTTGGTTGCCACAATACTCTCGATGTCCACTGATATTATTGCCCCTTCTTTCCCACTAGTGGGCGTTTCTGGTCTGAAAAGGTATGCTGCCGGCCTCCTCCACACCTTGCCCTCAATCCCCGGTAGTCACGCTATTGCCATGTCTGTTCCGTATTGGAAGATTTCCCCGTCCACTGGATCTGCCCTTGCCACTGTCTTGCCACAGTAAGCCTGAAGTATGTGTTGTGTGGTGAGCATATGTATGCCTGGTGTTGAGCATACTATTCCCTTGTCAGTGAAGGATATATCATGTTCAATCTGCTCATGATGTCTCTCTCTAGTATATTTACTGGTGATTGTTTTGAGTATAGCAGTGGCAGAGATAGGTTGTGATCTCTGACCGGTAAGGAGATGTTATCAGTAAAAGGAACCAGCCCTCGTGCCCCAGAGAATCCTTGAGTGTGCATGGCATCACCTGACAAGTTAAACTTCCCTTCCCTA